>NW_024080903.1:296628-311628 GCF_003009895.1 Hyaena hyaena | reverse complement strand
TAGACGTGTGCGTGCAGCCTCCAATCTCTAACCGGGACTCTTGCGCTGTCCTTGCCAGTCACCTCTGCAGGAACCAGCCGGAAATATATTATCTTACAGAAACCCTCAGCGTCCTTTCTCGGGATTCTTTGACGGCTCCAGAGAGATATCCACGAGATCTGCATGGCCTTCAGACGACGGGAGGCACCCGTATTTCGGGAGCGAATGCAGATATTTTTGATCAAGTTTCGAAATTAAATTCCCGACAACAGCGGCAGGAGGCCCTGTGATCACGTCAGTGATTACGAGGCCAGCAGCCAACACTGTGCCTGGAAATGCGATGCCAGGTAGGAGAAAGCACCGGCTTCCCCACCAGGTCTCGGTGAAGACACTCCTGCCTCTCATGAGCTGTGTAGCCTTGAGCAGGCAACTCCGTTACCCTGCGTCTTCAGGTCCTTCTCTCTGCCCAGCACAGATCGCGACTACCGCCGGCGTGGCTGGCAGTGCGGTGCAGGCGTGGCCGGCTGGGACGGCTCCCGGCCGCTGCACAGCAAACAGTAACTACCATATAAACGCAAGCTTGCATAAATGCGCCTTCCCTCTGGAAAGCTGGAATGACTTCAAACCCCATTTCTCCAACCCCCATTTGGAGCGAAAGTGTCAAACACACAGACGTAAATAATCCTGTATGCAGAATTCCGATGTTTAACAGTTCGCCCGAGGGCCTGACGCCTTGCCCAATACAGATGCGATCTTAAATCTCATGCCTTATTTCTACCAGTCCTGCACTGTCCCTTTTTGCTTATTTGGTCTTCCACTTCTAACAGGAATAACCCAAAGCGAAGCAAAAACAAAGAGTCGATTGGTGCATGGAAATTAAGGTCTTGTGGAAGTATTGCTAATTACACTTTATTTAATCAAGCTGTTTATGAAGAGGAACCTGAATGGGAGGCAGGGAGGGCCCTCTGGTTCCAGAGCCTTGCCCACCGCTCACCTAATGGGCATCTGCGGCACCAGGACACACAAGGCCCAGGAGCAAGGCTGCCCCTGGGATTAGCATAGTTAAAAAAAAAAAAATCGGGGCGCCTGGGTGGCTTAGTCAGTTAAGCGTCCAACTTTCACTTAGGTCATGATCTCGCGGTTCGTGGGTTCGAGCCCCGTGTCAGGCTCTGTGCTGACTGCCAGCTCAGAGCCTGGAGCCAATTTCAGAGTCTGTGTCTCCCTCTCTCTCTGACCCTCCCCTGCTCACACTGTCTCTCTCTCTCTCTCCTAGAAATAAAAAAAAAAAAAAATCAAGAAGAGAAAAGTCTCCCTGGATATTTTGCTCCCTGTTTAAAACTTGGTAACTTAAAGTAACCCAGGCCTGAGCCATTCTGTTGTTTTCTCTCATTAAGTTCAGGAAAGTAGAGTTTTGACGGATGGAAGCCAGTAGAATTCATTTGTAATGAGTAGTGGTTCAGGAGATCACTCAAATCCTGGCACCTTTCTTGTGGAAAGCTCCTTTCTCGAGGACTTAATTGTAACATATTGCTGCTATTATTTTAGAGTAATAACTCATTATAGAATGGGGTTTCTATACAAGCCCTAATAATTCTGTTATGTCTACCATGATTTTTCAACATTAGCTAATGAAGTGCCCCATCATTTATCAGTAAATAGCATCTAATGTTGCACAGTAAATCTTGTGTCAGAATTATTTGTGCCAGCGTCCTAGATCAGGGACAATTAATATCATTGGAATTGGTGATTTGGGAAGCTCCTTCCTTGTCATGCATCCTAATCTTCCCCTGCAATGAAATCATTTGACAGGTTGATACAATAGTCCCATTTTTCATTCATGTTATCAGCTTCTGGCTTCAAATGACATGCGTGTCTGTGAGGGGTATGGACCTTCACCAGGGAGTTGAGATACACATAGGGCCAAACCCACCAGAGAAATTCCACAGCAGAGAGTCTCTCTCCGTGCCTTGTTCAAACCCCCCCCCAAAGACTTCCATTTGGGGTGATTGCCAGATCCCAATAAAAAATGAGCTACGCTTTTTTTTTTTTTTATTTTTGATTCACAAATAACATTTCATGGTGCAGTATGACAGAGAAGTACAGAAGCTGTTTCAAATTCCTTCTCTGGGTCAGAGAGACATGAAGTCTACAACTTAGGCAACCGTATGCTCCTTGCAAAGACACTGACTTCAAGCCGCCTTTGACATGTGCCAATCTGTTTCTGTGTGTGTGTGTGTGTGTGTGTGTATGTGTGTTAGCACTATACACCCATCTCTCCAGAATTCACAGTCCAGACACATGCTGCTTCCAACATTCAATTGGTTCATTAAACCTTAGACATTAAATTCAAAATTGCCATCTCCAGCCTTGCCCCCAAATATCTTAAGTATTATACCGCCGTTTGTAAAGAGTTTTCTCAACATGTGTAACCTCAGTGCTGAATGAACTCTGTTTTCATATAAAATCATTCGAGACATATTTCACAAGGACTCCAGCCTGGAGCTGCTTGGAGCCTCCTTAAGGCTCCCAGGGTGCAGAGTGGCTTTTGACTGCTCAGTGCTGCCGGCTCCCCTTTGCTGCGTGGATTCGTGGACATCGTGGGGAACCTGGGTCAAACCTCGGGGAGCAGCCTGGCACCCACAGCAGCACGGCCTCTGGGCCAGTGCCGTTGCTATGGAACCATGCGCGAGAGGCAGGCACGGGAGGAAGCACGACTCAAGGAGGGATTCTGACATCCCTTTCACGCTTCCAGCAGCAAGACCGTTTGAACAGGCAGAGCCCTCTCCGGGCCCTCTGCTTGTGCTCATCCCATCCGCCCAGGTCAATTGGTCCTTATAGAAGCAGCACCCCCGTCAGTCATTTTGAAAAATTGGTACCTTGGGAATCAATTCAGTCCAACGGTAATTTGTAGTAGAATCAAACAAAGTGCTAAGTGGGAAGAGGTGGATTACACGTTGAATTCCCCACCACAGCGCAGATAATTAGCCAGCGTTCCCTAACTTTATCTTCATCCCATCTAGGTTCCTGAACTGAAGTGAGATGAGGCACCTGGACCATGGAGGCGGGTGTCAGCTCTCCTGGGAGTGATCAGGTTTGGAAGGTCAGGTCCTCATCAGGCCCCCCTTTGCAGTGGTCACTGGAAAGGCAAAGGTCAGGGACAGTGGACGGGACATCTTCGCTGTGGGAAGGAAGGACCCGGTCACCTCGTGGAAGGGACATGGAAAGTGCAAGAAAGGCGTTGCACCTGTCCGGGTAAGCAGAAATCCTGCCACTCAGAGTTACATGGAGCATCCTTCTCTTCCAGAACCTTCCAGGCTGGCCAGGACAGCTGTATGTTCTGGAGGGAGGCCCTCCTCCCAGAGGAGCTATTTGGAAACAATCTGAAACGGACCTTCAGAGAGCTACGTTTAAATGAAATCCAACTGATTCCTGATATTTAGAAGATGACGGAGACATAAACAGCCCCAAGGTGTTTCCCTGGCTGGACATCCAGCAATTAGCCAACGTTCGACCAGAGGCAACAATCTGGTCGAAAATGCAGGTAAGTCCACGCCCTTGGAAGTTCACTGGCCAGTTTGCCCTGAAAACCCTGAATCCCACTGTCTTTCAAATGGTGCAGACTTGCCCTGCTTAAGACTACTTTTTAGTGCTTTTTTTTAATGTTTATTTTTGGGAAAGAGAGAGAGAGACAGGAGAGGGGACAGAGAATCCAAAATGGGCTCTGCACTGTCTGCACAGAGCCCAACATGGGGCTCGAACTCATGAACCACGAGATCATGACCCGAGTCAAAGTCCAACGCTCAAGTGAAGGAGCCCCCAGGTGCCTTTGTGCTTATTATTAATTTCCCCAGACACTGTCTCCAATCCCTAAGTGGAATAAACATAAGACATGTCTAGAAATGGAAAATGCATAGTAAAGTAAATTATTTTCTTCCCTCTTTCAAATTGCATATTCACTTCTATAGCTCAATTTCTGTCACACGTGCTCTTGTTGTCCATTTCAAATCCTTCTGTGGCAAAGGCAGAATGAAAATGACTTCATTTTAACTACTTTGCTCACATTCTCTCCTCCAAAATATGTCTGATAGGTAAAGCTTGACTTCCTGTAGGATAATCCCATTTTGAACAATAGGATATAAACACCAATAAGTGCCACCTTTCCTTTGATTTTACCTTATAAATAGATAAATTGGAGATTCACACCCACCGCTTGATAGGTCAGACCATGGAGACATTTTGCTAATTTTCCTGTAGAGTGATGCCTTCACATGCTTTTATAAGCCTAATGCCATGACTAGGGAAAAGGTGGTGAATTAATTCACCCGTGTCATAAGATCTTGAACACCCTCCCGTGCTTCCTGTAAAGCACATTTTGATGAGTTGAAATGAACTTCTGGAAAAGGAAATGCACACCAGGTCGTGCGCCTGGAATTTTACCGCGTCCACAGTCATGTCCTGAAACAGAATTATGTTGTCCCCTTAGAGACATGGCTTCACAGAGCAAGTCTTTTTCAGCAAAAACAACAATGAAAGTTTGTGTTCTTCCAGTCCTTCTGGAAGCTGGGCCCGTCGGCCTCCTGGCACAGCCCCGGCCGCACCAGAGATGAATATTTCAGAACTTGTCATGGGCAGTTGAGGGGACTCTGCCGCTGCCTGCATCTGACAAGCTATTTATCATGTTGCTAAGTGCCAGCATTAAATTATCCCTGCTGTTATGACAGCAGCATTATTCATCATGGGAACCGCCTCCATACGCGGCTGCCTACAGCCGCTCCGGCTTCTGTTTTGTCTTCTCAGAGGTGCATTGATCTCTGCACTTCGTACCAAAGAAAAAAGAAAGGCGGAAGGAAGGAGGGAGGGAGAGAGGGCGCCAGGATCCCTTCAGACACGATGGCTGCACTGTTGGGGCTCTTCCCCAGCCGGAAAACTTGGTTTCACAGAATTCGCTCTCTTGCTTAGGTCTTACTTCTTCCCGGGAACCATATGAAGGATTAACATGTAAATACATTGAAATGGATTTTGATGAAAACACTCACAGCAGAATAGCTTCCTATGTCTGCAAGAAAGTCTCCTGCATCTATTACCTTTCCCCGCACCAGCCCTGACAGCCAATTGCCAGCCGGAGGACCGTTCACCTGTCATGTGTTTGTGAACCAAGTCAGGGGTGTTTATTTTCCTCTGTAGAATTTTATTCAATTTTGTGAGGCTCCAGAACAATTCCGATTTCAGGAGATTATCTTCCCCTCAAAACTGCAGGGGCTGTAAATGTTGGGGACAGGACAGATCTGTCAGCGTTTGTTGGGATGTTTTCTGGAGACCACAGGGCACAGTGATCCTCCCTCAAAGCCACACCGCTCAGGACTCGAGGGCCACTTCTTTACTGCCTAGAGACGTCTCTTCCAGGAAACCTGACACCACGTCCAATCTGACGGCCGTGGATCCGCCATGTGGCCTGTGAGGGAAGAGGGGGCTGGGGCATGGGGACATTGAATTCCACCACCAGTGGCAGATGGACCAGGACCCACCCCATGCCGCTGGTGAGGCCTGTTCGACTAGGGAGGGTGGGATCTTAGGTCAGCGAGAGGAGCCAGAGAGAGGCCACACTGAATGTCCTTGCATAGCAGACGCGTAACTGGGGAAATCCGAATGCCCCTTCCTCTCACCCTATGAAGAATAAAGGCCCCACAGCGACCTCTTTTTTAGGATTTGGCATTTAGTTCAGATTCAAGCTGAAGAAACGAAAATGCAAAGTCAAATTGTTTATGGTTCCCTTTCTTCTCAACGAACTTGAATTCAATTAGTCGAACATAATTCAGTTGAACTTGAAGGACGTGGGAGAAGGGAAGGAAAGGCGCACTGAGGAGGTGCGCCATGTCGGGCTCCGGAAAATGTGGCTTAGTTTTCAGGGAAAAAGAAGGGGAAACAGAAAAGGGAGAAAGGAAAGATTATTTTCTTTGATGCAAACCTATCTGTTCCTTTCAACGCCCCGCCCCCCCAAGCACACACGTGGCGATCGTCCACGGTATGCACTCAGCCTTGGCACTTGTGTGTGGTCAGCAGGTGCAAGGCAAGCCTGCCTCTCTCCCTCCGCCAGCCTCATCAAGCACAGAGTCTACCCGGACAGGGGCTAAAAACAATACTAAGCGTGGTATTTTCAGAGACTTGGAGAGAAGGCCTGCGGGTCCGGACCTGGTGGCATCCAGCGTTTCCCTGGAGGGGACTCCCCATGAACGTGAGAGTCCATTTAACCTCCCCCAAGAGGCTGTGGCTCCTGGTGGCACAACCCTTGCTGAGAGGAGGTGAAGACACCCCAAATTTCTCCTCACCTTCTTACTCATTCGCTGATGGGCTTCTTCATCCGAATATAACTTAGAAAACCAGACCGGTTTTTGGAAAACTGGACACATAGTTCAACAGAAGAAAATCCAATTTTAACTTAGGCACTGAAATTATCTAAGAGCTTGTAGGTAGAGAAAACAAAGATGGAGAACACATTGTTTACATGTGCTTTCTTTCCTCTCTCCTCTGAGGCTTCTCATTAAGGTGTAAAATCTCTACAGCTCAGTCCAGTATAACACACATGGCTATAGAAAGAAAAGTTTGGGTCATATTGAGTAAATTTCCATTCCAGTTTAAAAGTCCTTTATCTGTGTGCAGTATTAGTGCATTAAAGAAGAAAATTACAGTTTCCTCTCAAGTATCTGCAAACACATGGGATGCCTTCCTTTTCTGTGTCCTGGCAAGTCGAAACAGTCCATAAATTAGACAAAGGATCAGAATGACTCACATATTGAAGGGATAGCTGTGATTTTGTTTATATATTTTAAATATAACTGACTCATGTGTATAATCCATTAGAACCCTTCCCCCCAAAGAAAGGCAACTTTTTATACCTTTATTATTTTTATTCAAACATTTTTTCATGCAAAATTTCAAACATGTAAATAAGGTGAAAAAATGTAGTAGTGACTTGACCCATACACCCACCGCTAGATTATACCGCTAGCACTTTACTCCGCTGTCTCTACCTCATATCTGTCCATATACATTCTCGTCTCATCTTAGAAGCATTTGAAAGGTAATTGAAGGCATCGATACACCTCATAAATATTTTAGCATTTATGTCATTAATTAGAGTTCATGTATGCTCATGCTTACATTTTTCTTTTGAGGTAATTTTCATAGACAATGAAATTCACCGACCTTTAAGTGCATATTTACTGAATGTGGCAAATGCGTACACCGTTTACTCAAACCCTAGCAAGACAGGGACCATAATCACCCTCCCCCAACTCTCTTTTGCCCTCTTCTGGTTGGCCTGACCCTTATCCCCACAGGCAACTGCTGTCCTGACTTCTTTTTTTTTATCTTAGGTTATCTTTGCCTGTTTTAAAATCTTGAATAATTTCCTTCTAGTAAGAGTTTTCACTCTGACTATTATTTCTGAGATCCATTTCTGAGATCATTGTGTGCAGCTGTGAGCCATTCCTTTTTTATTCTGAGCAGTCTTTCTTTCTTTTTAATTTTTTTTAATGTTTATATTTTTGAGAGACAGAGAGAGACAGCAAGTGGGGGAGGGGCAGAGAGAGAGACACACACACAGAATCCAAAGCAGGCTCCAGGCTCTTAGCTGTCAGCACAGAGCCTGATACAGGGCTCGAACTCATGAGCTGTGAGATCATGACCTGAGCTAAAGTCAGACGCTCAACCCACTGAGCCACCCAGGCGCCTCTCAAACCGTGTCCCTTCTGTGGACGTGTGTCCTACTTCCTCGGCTAACTGTGCAAGGCTGGGTGCTGCAACCATTTTCATTTGTTCCTCATGTTGACGTATTATTCACATATTGCTTGAAAGACAGTTGATGAATTGATGACCTATTCAAAAGAAGTAAGTACATAATCAAACTTTGGTGGAAACAGAAGCTACTGTTGTACAAATTCAACTGGAATGAAACCTTCCACTAAATAGTTTTTTATTGAACATTTTGATTACATCTGAGATGGTACCAGTGCAGCAAAGCTGGGGTTTGAACCCAGGCAAACTGGTTCCTACCATCGATACACAGTCACACATTTTTTTTTCTTTTCTATTTGAGTATCTTTTAGAGAAACCTTCTAAAAAGTTGAAGGAGATATTTACAGTAATGAGTACTTCACCACTGAGCTCCAGAATCAATATCCTGTGCCTTTCTAAGAGGGAAGGGAAACTGTACATGTCACACACACACACACACACACACACACACACACCCCATATGTGTGTATTTTGTGAATACATTTTCGTGTTTGGATGACAAAACAAATATTAACTCAAATAATTTTTTGATAATTCACTGACATTGTAAACAACTGCTTTCCCACTCTATAAGCTTTTTTTAAATATCAGAAAAAAATAGGTATCTTTAAGTTTCCAAAGTGAAAACTTGTACAAAGACTTTAACATTTTAAATTATGAATTTAGTTTTGAAATGGCCCTTTTATTCAGGCCCCGTGAAATCACCACTATCTCTATTCATTAGCCTGTTTGGATAGACCCATTTGGACCAATATAATATTTAAATGAGAATGGGGTCCTTCAGAACTCCTTCTCTAAGCCGAGTACAGGCTGTACTTGATCGAGAGTGTACTTGAAGCCGGCAATGAATGCAGGCCCTGCCTTATTTTGATGTCATGGTGTACATTCTAGAAAATAAGACTGCATTGAATAGAATGTCAACACTTGGTCAAATTACCAGGTTTGAAGATGATGTCAGAAGCTGAACATGTGTAGAATGCCTTTAATCTGAATACATAAAAAGTAATGCGTGCGAGAAAGCTAAAACAGCAGAAAATGACAAAGATGAGATTAAAAGCACCCCAGAGACGAGGAGCTTTGTTTACAATGTATTCAAAGTTTTGTACAACACGAATTAAATATAATACAAGGTACTTTTCAATTATTAAGATGAACTTTCCCCCATAGATTCAAACTGTTAATAAAAAGAGAAAAGATAATTGCACTCCCGCTTAACTGCCCAGTATCTGTCCCTCGAAATGCGCCGGTTTCTTTAGATTCTCTTGTGATTACTTTCAAAGCTATTGTGGGTTTATGAGTGCTGTTAGCCTCTAATGCAGCTTCAAATGTCAATCTTTATATTACTGAAGGACAATTAGGCAAACCATGTAATTGTGTTGTCACTTATTAATTTCAAGCTCCAATGTCATAAATTATATGCTTTAATTAATACTGTGTCAATGGCAATCTGTAACTTTGAATGCATGCAGAGGTTAACAAGAATACATAATTAAAAGAAAACAGTGAATAAGGGCACGGCTGAACAGTTTATAAAATTAGGCAAGAAAGTGAATGCTTTGTCAGCATGTAAGCACCATGATTAAAAAGGGGGGGGGTGGAGGAATTAATAAACTAGTGCAGGGGAATAGAAACCATAGAATAAGACAATAAAAAAATGAATTCAAGAAAGATGCATGAATGAATAAGCAGATATAATGATGCATTCTAAACCAAACCACTCAAGAAATTGGGTATGTTTGTTGCTATGGTCTGAATGTTTGTGTCTCCCTTCAAGTCCATAGGTTGAAGCCCACCCCTCAAAATGACAATATTAAGGAGTGATCAGGTCATGAGGATGGAGTAGATGAATGGGATCAGCGCCATTACACTGGAGACCCCAGAGAGCACGTGACCCCTTCCACCCCCAAGGACAAGGTGAGAGGAGCTGGCCAGGCCCCAGAATGAGGCCCCTTCCCAGAACACGCCCATGCTGGAACTTGATCGTGGCTTTCCAGCCTCCCTAACTGCCAGAAACCATTTGTTTATAAGCCACTCAGTCTGTTGTACTTTGTTACAGGCTAAGAATTTCTCAATAAAATTTTCCATTTAATTGAATTGGTAAAATCCTTCTTAGATTCAATTCTCAATGTTGGAAACCTTTCTAAAATATATGACTTCACTCACCTGCCTTAGAAAATGCTGGACTCGTTCTCAAAGACACTGGGCAGTTTATTGTGCTTTGTGGGCCTCCTGCAGACATTTCCAAAGATGCCGAAATAAAAGCTTCAGAGTCAGCAAAAAAAAAAAAAAAGAAAAAAAGAAAATGCTGGATTCTTAGTCATGTTCTGGAGTTGAAAATGTGGCAGTGGTTCAGGGAGTTCACTTCAAAGGATATTCTGATTGCTGTGATGACTGTAAAGAAAGATTGACTGCATACATTCTATTCTGTTCTCTTCTATTCTATTCTAGATGTCTTAAAAATATATATCTAGTGTTACTGTTAGAATTTGCTCCTTTTTTATGTCATAAAATTAGAGTGTGGGTCTGCTGTATTCAGGATTCTGTTTAGGATTGAATGCAGGACTCCCAGAAACTCAAAGTTAAAAGGAACATCGAAAGTTGCCTGGTGCAATCCATTCATTTCACGGATGTGGTAACAAGGCTTTCAAAGTCCAAAGACTATTTATTTGCTGGCAGAGCCAAAGACGGCAGCCTTGGGATGGGTCTTATTATGAGTGAAAATATTTTTTATGTTAGCTAAGGTGTCGAATAATGTTAACTGGAAATAGAGTCAGAACCAACTTATTTCAGAAGGAAATTCTGCAGTGTAGACAGAAGGTGCACTTGATAATTAATACAGGAGACAAAGAGACCTGGTTGGGTCAGTAGAGGTCTAAGAACCACGTGATCAAGAAGTATAGTCACTGGAATTGTCATAATCTCTCAAGTATCTGTGGTCACCACTACTGGAAGGGGCCATGGGCACATACATGGTTGTGCTCTTCACGTAAACATGGCAAAGGGGTGAAGTGGATGGTTCACCACTCATGTTGGACATTACCTTCCTCCCCTTGTGAAGCAACTGGCTTTGGACATTTTCATTGACAACTGTGGAAACAGCTTCAACCAAAACTGGTAGGTTTCTAGTTTTCTCCCCAAAATAATGAGTCTATTATCATCGGAAACTGAGTTGCAAGGGCACATGAACTGATTCTGTGCATGTGTAGTCACTTACATCGTGGTAGCTAAACATGTCAGATTTCCATGACACAGTAGGTTTAGAAGTGACACAGCTTGTTTACCTACTCAAGCCCTAGTGCAAGGATGGTGTGTCATTTTATAAGTGAGTGACTTTGGAAAGTTGGTATATCTTCTGGAATCCAGTGCTCCCTCCCTCCACACGGGACTGCCAGCATGACTCAAAGAATACCTAACAGGGTTCAATGAGCTACAAAAATGAAAACCACATTATGAATTGTCATGTGTCTCACATGAGATTTTGGTTATGAGTGTTTGATCTATGCTGTTGAATGTCCTTTTGAAAATATCATAAAAAATTCAATGGGTTATTGGAGATGCCTGGTTGAGGCAGCAAAGCCATATGGAAGTTGACTTTCAATATACCAAGAGTTGTCCTGGGTATACAATTGAAGGAAATGAATCTGCAAATCTGGAAGAGGCACCTGCAGCCATGGCCTCTGAAGCAGTGTTTACAATCATCAAGACATGGAAACAGCCCAAGTGCCCATCAGGGAACTAGTGGATGAAGAAAATATGGTATAGAAACACACAACAGAGTATTATTCGGCCATAAAAAAGGAAATCCTGACAGGCATGACCACATGAATGAAACTCGAGGGTAGTATGTTAAGTGAAGTAAGTCAGGAAGAGAAAGACAATTGCTCTATGATCTCACTTCAATGTGAAAGCTGAAAACGCTGAACTCATAGAAACGAAGAGGAGAATAGCAGATGGGGACGGGGGAGATGGGGAGACGTTGGCCCGAGAGTAGGAACTTCCAGGTGTAAGATGACTAGTTCTAGGATCCAGGGGAGGGCGTGGGGGCTGTAGCTAACAACACTCCAGAGTGCCCTGGTGGGCTGCCGAGAGGGTAGATCGTGAATGTTCTCACCTCACACACAGAGTCACGGAAATTGTGTGAAATGATGGAAGTTTAACTACCACTATCGTGGTCATCATTTCACATTATGTATCAAGACCATCATGTTGTCTGTCTTCAAGTTATCCAATGTTATATGTCAACTATGTCTCCAAAAAGCCGGAAAAACAAGAGACAAAAATGACTAAGGATGCCAGCACGTCCCACCCTTCACCCTCCACCTATAGATCTCACCCTGTTCTGTTCAGACAAGCAACTACAATAAATGGTTTCCACAAACAAATACAAAGTAAATAAATACAAGGAAAGAATTGTCAGGCAATTTGTGAAAAATGCATATTTCCAGAAGCATCCTGACGGCTTCTGATTTATTATATGAATGAATCCAGTTCTTTGGTATGATCCAGTAGGGGTACCAATCCACAAGGCCGGGAGAACACAGCATGAAGCCAGATCCCTCAGCACAGACGTCTCCTAGCCTGTCGTGTGGGCAAAATGAGCCTTGCGTGGCGTGGCTGGCAGCGATGTGACCCGCAAGGTCCTTAGCCCTCTGGCAAAGTTCTTTCTTACAAAGACCTGTCATTTTCTGAATAATTTCTAAGCAGAAGGACTGTGTGATTGGCTGCATGCATCATCTCATTTAATTTTCGCAAGCTTAGTTCTAATGTTATCCTGCTTATATGGGTGAGAAGATTGGGGTTTCGATTGGTTAAGTATCTTATTCCGTATCGCACAGCAAGTAAATGGAGACTCTGGGACTGTCTAAACCCAAAGCCCACGTTCTTAATCACCATGGAGTAAAGCCACCAGGAACCTTTACTGAAATACTCTAACTCCTAGAATTGTTTCTTAAAGAAATAATTCAACAAAACGAAAAATTCTAAGTGGGAAACAATCTTGGTTTTCTGAACTCACCTATACATTCCAAGGTTGGGAAATAATTTAAGAAATTCTGTTCAATCACATAATATATAGAGACTAGAGATAATTATAAAGATCAGCCATTGTCTAATGAAAAGTAATTGGATGATAACATTGAATTTTCCTTTTGGGGGGAATATGTGATAAGTACATAAAGGCAAAAACTGAAAGAAAAAAGATGAATATTTTTGGTTTCCTCTGTTATCAAAATTCAAGATGCTCTGACTTTACTTCCTTCATTGTTCTCTCCCATCTGTTAACAGTCTGCAGCTCGTTCACGTTTACACGCTGGCACATTCTGCTGGGTCCGCCAACCAGTGAGAGAGCAGCGGCGGTGAGCACTACCGTGAGGCAGAAAGCGCCACAGGAGCACACCCGGTGAACCCAGAGTCACGGGACTCCGCGCGCCTGCCTGTGTCCCTGGAGCAGGTGTCCCTGCATCCAGGTGGCGTGCTGACTCCTGAGTTCACCACAGGAGCGGGGGTAGAGGCAGGAGCAGGGGGGACCTATTCTGACATAAAAGGGGATTGCGAGATTAAAGCGTGTGCTCTGTGGAAGAGCTAAGTACTTTAGTTTGTCCGGGGTAAGAACTGCCTGTCATTCATCTGTCTGTCTGTCATCTATCTATCTAGCCATCACCTATCATTCTCTCCCCCACAATATACAAACACATCCACATGTCCACCACCAGTTACTTAAAATTCACTTCATTTGACAAGAAGTTTGTTAATGCAGAAAGCAAAGCCCCTTGTACATGACCCATGGAAGAGATACACATAATGTTTTGAAAGGACTTGCAAATTTGTACAAATATTCTTGACTTGGGAATCTGGAATTGTATATGCATATATAGTTACTTTATATCTATAATATAACTATACTTACACCTGCATCTGTATTATCTATCTCCATCTGTGTCTATCTATCTTGATCTATCTGTATCTATTATCTATGTATCCATCTATCCATCTACCCACACATCTACTCATTTCTCATCTATCCATCTATCTTCTATCTATCTATATCTATCTACTATCTACTATCTATCTATCTATCTATCTATCTATCTATCTACAATCTATGTATCAACTATCCATCTATCTACCATCTATCTATGATCTATATATCTATCCATCAGCTATCTATCCATCTGTCTACTATTTATCTATCATCTATCTATCACACATCCTCTATCTACATATCCTCTGTCCATCTAGGCATCGCTCCATATGGAGAAGGACAGATGGAGGTCTATCTGTCATGTATCTATCTATCACATATCCTCCATATACGTATCTTCTAGCCTTCTAAACATCAGTTCATATGGAGAAGGACAAAGTACATGACACACGTGTGCATCCAATATGCATGTCACATCAGACAAGGTCTCAAGATCTGTTGAGGTTGAAGTTGAGAAATTAACAAAAGAAAATGACATCCTCTTAAATTGTACTGGAGCCCTGGGTAGAGTCCCATAATGGAAACTTGAAGTTTGAACAATGCCAAATTTCTATTTAGTATCCCTCATTTCTGAGAGAATTTGATTCTGCTAGATATGTTGTGTGACTTTACCGACAATCTCTGAGCTCCAGTTTCTTGAAAATCAATTTCATAGTGAAAAACAATGAGATGATAGTAAAAACAAAAACAAAAAATTGAAAAAGCAATCTAGTTCACCACACCTGGTTGTTTAATAATATATTTATTTTTGTCTTGGCTCTTTTGGTGGCTAAGCTCCCCAATTTGTAGGTTGTACCCTCCATGTGGATTATCTAGTCTGGGGGCTTGAGTCTCCTGGAGCAGGGTAATGTCCTAACACCGAGCCTCATAGATTCTGTGTGTGGCCAATCAGACCCACCAGTACCACCTACTTTCCACAGGGAAGAGTTCTAGAAAGTATTTGTCACCTGAATTTTCCAGCATTTAGGCCAGGCTCTGTTTTCGCCTTCACTGTTATTCAGTGATTTGGGAAAGGATCGGAGGCAGTGGAATACACACACAGATATGTGTATATGCATATATGTGGATAGATAGATAGATGATAGATAGATAGATAGATAGATAGATAGATAGATAGATAGATAGATAGAAGATAGAAAGATGCATCTCCCTACCTCTAGGCAATGTCTATTGACAATGTAACTGATTATGTGAAGCCCTAAATCTTTCCACTTTTAGTCATCTTGTTTCTTGCTTCTACTTCTTTC
>NW_024080903.1:256628-291628 GCF_003009895.1 Hyaena hyaena | reverse complement strand
TTGAGAGAGAGAGAGAGAAAGCGAATGAGCAAGGAAGGGGCAGAGAGAGAGGGAGATACAGAATCCGAAACAGGCTCCAGGCTCTGAGCTGTCAGTGCAGAGTCTGCTGCGGGGCTTGAACTCATGAACCATGAGATCATGACCTGAGCCCAAGTCAGACACTTAACTGACTGAGCCACCCAGGCACTCCAAGATGGATTTTTTTTTTTTTTTGAGAGAGAGAGAGCATGAGCAGGTAGAATGGTAGAGAGAGAGAGAATACCAAGCAGGCTCCATGTTCCACACGGAGCCCCACGCAAGACTTGATCCCATGACCTGGGATCATGACCTGAGCCAAAACCAAGGGTTGATGCTCAACCGACTGAGCTGCCCAGGTAGCCCTGTAAGATGGATTTTACAATAGTTTAAATATTACCAGGGGTGCCTGGGTGACTCGTTTAGGCGTCTAACTTCAGCTCAGGTCATGATCTCACGGTTTGTGGGTTCGAACCTTGCGTCAGGCTCTGCGCTGAGGACTGAGAGCCTGGAGCATCCGTCAGATTCTGTGTCTCCCTCTCTCTCTGGCTCTCCCCATCCACGCTCTGTCTCTCTGTCTCTCAAAAATAAACATTTAAAAATTTTTTTTTAAAAATAAAAATAAAATAGTTTAAGTATTGCCCAGAAAACTCTCATGCAAATTAGCAGATAGGGAATATTAAAATGAGGTGACAGAATAACAACAACAAACCTTCAAGCTGTGTTATCAGAAATTACTTTTATTAAACCTACTACCCAGTTACATGAAGAAATTGAAGGAATGACAAAGATAATGGGTAAAAGATTATGTCGATTAGAAGAAAATTGGTAGTGAGATTAACTCAAGAATCCCTTCTGGAACATAGCATCCTTCCACAGCGCCTGACTTCTGATAGCTGAATCACCCCCTCGTTAAATCACGGGAGCACGATCCTATGGGAACAGAGATCTTGGCCTCTTATGCGTGGTGACGCCCTTCATGCTTAGAAACAGGCTTGATGCAGGTAGTGCTTAATATTTATTGATCAAACAATGAATGAACACATTTTAGAATTCTACATGCATAATTTTCATATTCTTTAGTATCATGTCCATCATGAGCTTATGCTGTATTTGGTTGGTGCTCTAAGTGGCAGAACTCAAGTGAGCTGCCCAGCATGTGATGGATTAAAATGGCCATCAGCAGCTCGCACCAGAGTACCACACGCTCCATCCCTCTTACTTTCCCAGCCCACGGTTTGGAGGGCATAGAGGTCATGGTGTCCTCACACCCTCCCTGTGCTCCCCCTGCTCATTACATGGGAGAGAACGATACTTAAAGCAGGAAGAAACAGTCACATTTTAGGAACTTCTTTTGTCAAAGCAAAGCTATGGAATGGCTTTACTCCAATGAGAGAAAACTCCTGGGATTCTGGTTGGGGCAAGACCGGATCTACAGGAAGCCTATAGAATTAGCTACTCGGCTGCGGAGGGTCGAGATGATCTCAGGTTAAGGAAAACCCCTCCTATGGAATTTATCAATCACGGAAGCCATTTCAGAAGTGCGACCCCCAAAATACGGAATTTGGTTAGATTGTTCAGACTACCTGATTGCGTTACATTTCACTAAATTCTTGATTGGCTTAGATCGCAGATATGCTCTATTTCCTGACTAGAATTAAATTATTCAGCATTTAAAGATGAATTTAAGGATCATGCTTTACAATTTTTCTATGTACAAATGGATTTATGTCGGTGCATTACATAATTGAAGACAAAAAAATATTAGTGTTTTCTGTAGGGTGCAGGCTCAGGCTTCCCCACGGCCTGGTGGCTGGTGGCTGGAACTTGACCCCGGAGAACCAGGTTGAGCTGTGCCAGTGTTTTGACTGGCCCCAGACAAGAAAGATGCTTGAAACCTAATTTGACATATCTACGGAGTCTGACTCTACTAATTTATGTGGATGGACCTAGAAAGGATGTTTTACTGTTTGGAGCCTCATAAGGAAATGCTTCATCAAATATATTTTTTAAAAAATTGAATTCTATTGCTATATCTGGGAGATTTTTGTCTATCCCATGTTACCACTTTTTAAGGCCTTTGAAATTCCATCTTTCCACCCTGTGTCCTGTTTACCAGAGCATCCCCATCCCGGAAGGTGATGGTGTAGGGTCTATAAAACTACAACTTGGAAATCAAAACAAAGTGAATCCCATCCATGTTAATGCAAATAAGCACATCATTTAAAAATAAACAAATCTGCCATATGTTAATTTTTAGTATTACAAGTGGTGTTTTTATCCTTTTACATCACCAGGCCAAGAGTGGGTTAGACAGTGGGACAAACACCAGAGTGAGAATCCCCAGATCTAATCCCAGATCCCTTTCTTAGCTACCACAGCCCAAGACAAGTCCCATTCCCATTCGATCTTTGTGTCTTCATCTGTAAAATGAGAAGCTGGGTTACGTGACCTAAAATAGCTTCTCCAGGTCCAGCCTGTTATGAGGGATCCGTGAGATGACATGTTCTTCTCGACTCCTAAATTGGGGCAACTCTTAAATCTCTACTCCTAAATCTAGCACGGATGCATGTTCCTGAGTCGCTTAAGCACCAAGACCCACAACCTCACAATAGCTACCTTTTGACTTACGTATGCTGCTCTTCCTACACTCGCTTCTTTGGCTGACTTTATTTGGAATTTGTTGCCATCTACCATTTCCAGTGTGTCAGCAACTTTACATAGGAACCTGTCACACGTTGTCTGGATGAAAGGAGGGGCATAGTGTGCTGACTACGGCTCATCCTGAGCCTGAAAATGTGTATCATTGCACACCACCCCCAATTGGTACACACAATGGTAATGTCCTCAGGCTTTTCCTCAGTCAGAATCTTTTGGTAAGCCTCTCTCTATAATCGAGGCAAAAAGTGTTCTATGGGAAAACGGCTCTAACAAATTGTCATCTCAATGACACCTGCTGGAAGCTTGGGGGGAAAAGAAATGTTGTGTGTCAGTGGGGAAAGTGAGGTAAAGCTTCTGTGAAATTGGAGCTTGAATTTCCTGTCCCGGTAAAAACAAACATATCTTAAGACCAAGATGTAAATATATTTTCATGCCTCTGTGTGACCCTATTAAAAACCAGAGGCCAATATTATTTTAAAAAGGGAAGGTTTAAGGTAAAAAAAAAAAAAAAAAACACAGTGAACAGAATCAAAGCAGAAGGCACCCTATCTAACTCTAAAAATTATAGTAGTAACACAGTTACTGGGATGAAAATTTTGCATGATGACGATTTTAATGGGAAAGGCGACATCAGGTACAATTAATAAGACACTTCTTTATCAGGTAACATGCATGTGGCTATTTTTCAGGGACAATTCTGCATCCAAGAGTTCTCAAAAGAAGCCTTCTGAACTCGCATTGTCTCAGTTTTATCGTGGAGAGGTCAGATTGGGTTGCGAGAGCAAAAGGGAAATATACATCGCATAGCCAGCAGGCTCCTGAGTACAATGAAGTAGAAAACAAACTGCTAAAGGTCAAGCCTGCCAGTCACTAAATGTCCAAAAGGGAAATTTTGATTTTTTTTAAATAAAAGGTAATTTGATCCATCATGACTGAATGTTACATTAGAAGATGCCCCACTTTGCCCTGATATAAACACAATAGTGCTTCAAGGAACAATGTCCCAGAAAACCCTCGGGTCTCAGCGAATATATTGATTTCATCTGAGTTAATAAACGCGTAACAATGAAACCCGCTAATCAGGGACCCGTGGCCGAAATACCACCCTATCCTCCTGAGAAACGTGCTATTTCTTTATTCATATTCACAGACCCCAACACAGCCTCGACAAAAGAACTTTTCAAGTTCTTGAGGGACTGTCAGTCAAGACTCGGGTTTAGTTGGAGACAAGAGAAGATTGTTGATTAGTTTACGACGGCAAAAATGAAGAAGGCTCACAGAGAGATTCAGGAGACCGTAGCCGACCTATTAAAGATACACAAACAACACAAATCAAGACAAACGGAATCTATGACCTGGCCACATGCGAATTCGATTTTAAGAGCTGTGTTCTTATGCAAACTTTCCCTTCTGTGCGGTTCATTTGTACCTGAGAATGCTATACCCTAGTTAGCAATCCGGGGGTGTTTCCTCAGCCTCCAAACAGCCACTGAATATCTACCTCTGTCTCTATGAATCTTACCAAATGGTCCAACTGAGAACACCAACGTGTCAACCACTTTTAAAATTCTTGGACAGACATTCTGCACCTGTTACTCCCCGGGCAGCCAGGGACGCAGGTCTAAACTCCACCGACTGGTGGTTTGGCCTGGAGGTGAATGAAATGACTCAGGCTTCAGCTTCTGCACGTGGGGAAAGGCGCCGCTGTCTTCTACGACAACACCCGCGTCTTAATTTTTAGGAATCAACTGACTGAACCAGATTTAATATTCTAATTCAAAGCACAGCTTCTATGTGGAAACAGGATTAATTTTCCTTGCGTTCCGTCGCCTAAAATAGAATGTGAACACCTGTCCTAACCTTATATATTTATATTCTAGTTTTCTTCTGCGCCAGCGGCTATAAAGTCTGTGCTTCACGACACACGATGCACTGATGCTGGGAGATGGTTCCGTGCTTGCTGATCGAGGTCCCTAATCACAGAAAATAAGAACTTGGTTATGAAAACAGCACATAATAATGACCCACGACTCTGAGATATGTATATATTCTTAAATAGGGTTATAATTTTTCATTTTTTATTGTTTTATAAAACACAACATGACATTGTGTGTCTATAAAACTAACATCCTATTGTGCTGATTGACACACTGTCTGTCGTCCTTCAAACTCCCGTGTCTGAGCATTTTGATAACCTACATTCATTTCTTCTAGATCCTGGAAGTTATCAGCCTTAATATTTACATATTTTAATAAAGTTTTTGTTTCCCCCCATTGACCCTAATTTAAAAAAAATCTTTTTAGAAGTTCAGCTGTTTTAAATGAAACATTGATTACTTGTTTAATTCTTTCTTCATTGTTCAGGGCCCCTCTCCTCTCCTTTCATTTCCTTTGGCTTAGGGTCAATGTGGTGTCACTCTTTCTTTTACCTATGACACCCTAGTAGCTATGTCATACTTGGTGATGGGGGTTTTTTACTTCTGTGTCCAAATAATGGCTACAGAGGCTCGAAACTATAGGCATAAATCATTCTACAGCAAACAAGGGAAGAAAACAATTTAAAAAAAGCAGCCTTAGAAAAGTAATTTAGTGGGTATTCTTTTGTAAATCATTGGAAAGGCTCAGTCTACAAGCATCTTCCTCACTCATCATGCCCATGGCATAAAACCCCCCAATCTCAGATCTATTCCTTTGCCATCCCATTTCTGCACTTCTTGGCGGTGGTTGTTGGGGCCAGGATGATCGGGTGTCTCCTGATATTCAGGAAATAGCCTTGAAATAGCCAGTCTTCCAGAGGATTGACTGTCCAAGGACACTGCCAACCTGGGAGAGTTGGAGCTTGATGGGATCAGACGTGAATTAGATGTCTGCAGCAGATACAGGAGAGTAGAAAATTAGTGTGATCTCGACCAATTTCCCTACACTCCCTCAGCCTCCGCTTAATTTTCTGTAAAGTGGGGGTGAGAGTATGTACCCACTGGGCTCCTGGAGGGTTATCAGAGATGGTCCTGCGAGCTTTTCACGGGAAGCACTCAGCACACACTCTAGTGTGACTGCTTGGACTGAAATTATCTTGAATGTACCATCTTACAAATTGTCCTAGGTTATGGGAGAATCGGTGGCAGAAGAAAGAATGTTTCTTCTGTTGTCCACCCTTCCTAAACAGAGCCACAGCTTAAGATATTGAGGCTGGCCCTTCCCCACCCTCTTCGAATGGTGATGGCCAGCACCGGAAAGGTGAGAACATGGAGACGAGCGATCACTTCTGATGGTGGACTCTCTGGACCCTCACCAAACGCACAACCGCGTATTTAATGGGAAAAAGAAAGAGTGGCCCCAGAGCACAGCTTAAGCACAAAGCTCTATTACAGAGAACAGTCTCTGACTAATTTATCCAGTTTCATTCATTCATCTGTCAGTTGATATTAAATGGCTAGCAATTTCTGAGTAGAATAAAGAGGGAAAACATCCGTTCATTTTTTGTTCTGCGCAATAAAAGTAAAGCAGAAAAGTTGTAATAGGTCACATGTGTGTAATTTGGGGAAGGAAAGGCTTGGGAGAATTGGAAAGAAGAAAGAAATAATTTCTACACTGAAGGGAATAGAAGCAGAAAGCACGTCACCTGTGGTAAATGGAATTCCCACTCTCGGGGCAGAGAGCTTCGGGGATGCTCCTGTTTGCCGCAGCTTTTCCCCCTTTTTATTTTCTTCTCCTTTCAGGATATCACTGAAGGGACCGCAGTGTGAAATTACTTGTGCCTGTCAGTTGATTGTGTCGTGAGGAGGCCAGTAGGGCTGGGAGCTGAAGATCTCTATCCGGCGTGGAGCAGATTGAAAGGCAGTGCGATGGAACAGAGCCTCTAGCTCCCTGACCTGCTTCCTGACCTTGACCTCCAGGCCTCCTGCCCTCCCAGAGAGCCTTCAGATAAAGCTCACAACGCACTCTGTCCAGGTCCAACCTAGCCTTGACCACCACACCCACTTTGCCAGGAGCTTGACATGAATCAGCAAGTCGAAGGACCAGTGTGGACTGCTTGGATTCTGTTCCGCTTTTTTTCATAGATAATTCTCCTATCTCTGGGGCCGGAAAGACTTGCCTCAGAATAAGATAAAAGCTCAAGCAAACTACATTCAGTCTTTCTACCAAGTAAAAACTACAAGAAGCATAAAGCTGGTAGCTGTTTGCTCCCTTGTTGGGTGTCTTTGTGGTGGGCTCAGCTCTGGGACGCTCCTGATAAGGTTTCTTGGGCTTCAGTGACAATTAAGTAAGTGACACTGATTCCTAAAGATAGATTTTCAGGTGCTACAGGCTCAAAAATGTAGCCTTTCAGATCATCAAAGTTTTCTCTGTTGGAGTGCAAAAGGTTATTTCCTTCCCCGCCAGAGTCACAGGTAGAGCTAAAGGGCCAGCACGCGGGAGGCACTGTCATATGTAAGATCTGCGTGAAAGCAACATACCTGATAGTGCATTTAAGGCAATAACCCGTTAGGTAATGGCCCACATTGTCGTCATGAGATGCTTTGCACTCACAAGTGACATCTGGACACCTGATGTGTTGACAATTTCTGAAAATTTAAGAAGAGTCCAATCGCTCTTCAAAGGCACAACGGTCAGAACCTCCCTGAGCTACAGGGTCGTCTGCGGTCAGGACGGCTCAGTGCTGCCCCTGGGGCCCCTCCTGTAGCCCCCCTTCCCCAGTGCCCGACTCTCCAGCCGTCCCCCATGCTCCTCACGGCTCATCCATGCCTCCTTCTCGCCCCTGACATCGTGCCCTTGATGTCACCTTTGCAGTTCCACTAATGACATCTCACTCTTGGTCTGTGTGACACACTCAAACATGCAAAGACAAAGACAATTTGGTTGACGCGTCACAACGGTGAGCCAGCTCACCGCCTCCCCTGCATATGGGACACCTTGGGGCTGGGGCTCGTCTTGGCCAATGGCGCAGGCAGAGGCCAAGCACTCAGGGACGGCTTCTGGGGCTGTTCTGCCAGTGGGAGTTGGGTGGGAGCCCTTAGGATGTAATCTTAGTGTGTTTTTCATATAGACGAATAACTTACCATTACAAGTCTCACCGTACAGGAAAATTTTCTCAGGGATTAGAAAGGAATTCGAAAAACTTGCAGCTTGCCAGTTAGCTTATTCCCATCCGACTAATTAGTGGAATAAATTAGCAAGCAAACCGAAAGCTTTTCTAAATCTTTTAACTGTCAAAAGACCATAGCATGCTCACAATAATCTATTCTGAACAAAATTATCCAACTTAAAAGACACAGATTTCCAGTAAGGAATAAAAAATGTCTATAACCCATGATTGCATCCATACAAATAAAACTACAGATTCCTGAAAGATTGCATGAACATTCATGAAAAAATACGTAGTAGGCAGATAAATAAACTTTCAAATCAAAGAAATCTACTGTGGCTTTAGTTACATCAGTCAAAATAGGTTAATATAATGGGTGGGGCTAGAAGAAGGAGTCACTTTGGGTAGTTGAAAGACAAAATACTAAAACTCATGTTAAAATGCCACATGTTCAAACTTGGTGTACCTAACGTTAAAAAAGGTGAAATGAATAAAGCAAAGCCTATGATTATAATTCTAATGGACAATATTGTCAAACTGTTCTTAGCAATTGATAGATCAAATGAAGCAAAATATAATAGTAATAATCATAATAAATCAGAAAAAATAAGGTACAAATACCTATATGATTAAGAAACTTGAGATAGTGGCTTATATAGGATATATCATCCCTAACTATAGGAGATTACGCATTCTTTTTAGACACAGATGGAACATACATGAAAATTCCTCGAATAGGTTGCTGTCAAGTGAATTTCAACAAGCTGTAGAGAAGTGATAAAATACAAATGGATAACGTAACATAACCCAACATAGGACACTTGGAAATCACTTACCAGAAGAAAACCAAAAAGAACAGCCATATGAAAAGTGAAAACTTATGTGCAGATATTCACACACACACACACACACACACACACACACACACACACTCTAAAATGACTTGTTGGTGGAAAAAAATAGAGTGGACAATGAATAGTACACAGAACTTTATGATAATTAAAATGCAACTCACCAAAACTGGTATTCAACATAAGATGTTATAGAAAGAATTTCTGCTTAAACCCAAAGGAAGCAAAATTGAAATTATAAAGTTCAGAAGTTAGTGATACTAAATAACTTAGGCCAGCAAAGAAATTTCTTCAAGATCTAGAATTTGATCTGAACCTGGGTGGCTTAGTCAGTTAAGCATCTGACTTCAGCTCAGGTCATGATCTCATGGTCCGTGAGTTCGAGCCCCACATGGGGCTGTGTTGATAGCTCAGAGCCTGGAGCCTGCTTCGGATTCTGTGTCTCCCTCTTTCTGACCCTCCCCCACTCATGTTCTGTATCTGTCTCTCTCAAAAATGAATAAACATTAAACAAATTGTTTAGAGATCTAGAATTTGTCAAAATTATACTATTATGCTAAAATTCTCAAAAGAAAGTGAGAAGCATGAATGGTCCTATGACAAAGGCATTGAATCAGTAAATTCTTCCCACCAAGATCTCAGGATGAAAAACTTTTACAAGTTAGTTCTAACAGAGAGATAATTCCAAGTTCACACACAATCTTTCAAAGAATAGAAAATGAGGGATCATTCCAAAGTTCATTTTCAGGAAGCTACAACTAACAGTGCAATCAAAACCAAGTAAGGACAAATCAAGGTCAAGAATGAAAAAGCTAAGTACCCCACTGGACTAATGGCTGAACCTTTCTCAAAAAATGAGACAAAAATTCAAAAAATATGTTAGAAAATTTAGTCTTGCAATATATTAAAAACATCATAATGATAAAGTTGAGTTTATTCTGTAAATGCCAGATTGGTTCAATATGAGAAAATATATGAGTGTCACCCACTAAATCAATGGAGTACAGTAGAAAAAGCCTAAATAACCTCTACAAGAATGTCAGGGATACAGAAGAAAAATTCAATGAAATTTGTATTCATTTGTGTTTTGATATTTTTTTTAATTTTTAATTTTATTTACTTTCCAGAGAGAGAGAAGGAGCGAGAGAGAGAGACAGAGAGAGACAGAGAATGAGTGGGGAAGGATCAGAGAAAGCAGGAGACTCAGAATCCAAAGCAGGCTGAGATGTCAGCACAGAGCCTGACCCAGGGCTCGAACCCAACGAACCGTGAGATCGTGACCTGAGCCAAAGTCAGATGCTTAACCAACTGAGCCACCCAGGTGCTCCTTCATTAATGTTAAAAAAAAAAAAAAAGTCTTAGCAAACTTGTGGTATAAGATAAATTTTATAAATGTACAGAGGAAATTTGCAATCACTAAAAGAGGATTACTAAAAATATTCTTTCTAGAGTTAGAGCAAACAAAATGAAGCTATCTATCAAGACTTTTATTTGAGACTTACAGGGATTCTTTCCAGTACAATAGGGTAAGAAAACGAATACAGTTATAATAATTGAAAAATAAATAAATTCATGATTGCCTACAGTAAAATCAAAAGGTTCTATGGATTACTTATTAAAATCTATAAGACAGCTTAACAATAATGGCAACCTAACATTAACGTGCAATTGTCAATTGCATTTCCACCATACAGAAGGATATAAGAAATATAATTATTATTTACAATGGCTATAAAATAATGATACCTGAGAATAAATATAAAAAAATTGCAAGAGTAACCTATATAGCAACATACAAAATTTAATTGAGGAGCATTTAGAAAGACAAATAAAAGAAGAGACCTATCATAGGGAAAAATATCATCAGGTGAGTGGAGGGATGGGTGAAGTAACTGGTGGGGATTAAGGAGAGACTTGACCTGATGAGCACGGAGTGTTGTATAGATGCGTTGAATCATTATATTATATTCTTGAAACTAATATTACACTATATATTAATTAATGAGGATTTAAATAAAAACTTTAAAAAAAACCCTTCAGTTTTAGGGCACCTGAATGGGTCCATCAGGTAAGCATCCGACTTCAGCTCAGGTCATGATCTCGAGGTTCATGGGTTTGATCCCTGCATCGGACTCTGTGTCTCTGTGTTGACAGCTCAGAGCCTGAAGCCTGCTTTGGATTCTGTGTCCCTCTCTCTGCCCCTCCCCCACTCGTGCTCGCTCTCTCTCTCTTTCTCTCTCTCTCACAAAAAAATAAATTACTTTAAAAGAAATGAAAAAAAATCTTCAGTTTTTCTCAGATTTATGCATAGAATCAATGCAATTCAGATATAAAATCTAGCTTTTGAGGATTGAAGCTTGACTCAAAATATTCATTTTAAAAAATGCTTTGCTTACCATCAGGAAATGGATAGTCTAGTAAGTAAAACATGAAGAGAAAATTGGTTAATTTTATAGGAAAAAAATGAAATTCAATTTATACTTCAGACCTGATGTAAATATCAGTTACAGATGTGTTAAGTATTCGGATATGAAAACCAAACTTTCCACCTTTTGGTTTAAACTTTTACGATCAAGTTTTGGGGACAAGTTCTTGAATGAAGGCAACAGAGATACAAAGGAAAAAAGAGGAAAAAATGATACATTTCACAGAAGGAAATGAAGGACAGCAAATGATCAGCAAAGTTTGTGCAGGCCACAAACTGCAGAATATTTGTTATACGGAGAATAGACAAGAGGTTTGATTCCAGAATTTATAAGAACTAGTATATATCACTAAGAAAACGTCTAAAAATTCAGCTGAAAAATGGGCAAAAATACAGTTAGGCAATTCACATAACAGAAAACACAAATGGCCGTAAAATGTGTGAAAGATGCTCAATCCCTTTTATAAGCTAAGAAATGGAAAAATACATATATGAAATTACATTTATTTCCCCTACCTTATGTACCTGAAATTACCAAGCATCTACAAGAGCCAATGGAAAACACATACTGCTTATCAGAGTCTAAGTCACACACCAGCTCTTGGGGGAAATGACGCCCATTTTCTACCAAACTAAAAGTCAGTCCTGCCCTGTGACCACAGTCCTGTTTGACTTCAGACCCCAGGGAAACTCGAGCACCCGCCCACCAGGAAACAGGCCTGAAGCAGCACTCTTTGTTGTCGTAAAAACTCTGTAAATACTGAAAATACCCAAGTGCACACTGGGCACATAGGTTGTCAGCCCCTAAAATGTAATGCCATACACACCACACATTGTGAAAACGACTGGGTGTTCACCCACATTTGCACGGATCATTCCCAAGTGCAGCCGTGAGCAAGAAAAGATGGCCATGGGGAAAAGAGCCTGCGTTTGATGCTACTTGCCTAAAGGTTAAAAGAGTAAAGCAACTTTTTTGTGGGGAAAAAAAAAAAGCTGTTGCAAAATACTGTAACAAGCAATTCTGGCCACCGGTTCCTTCAGGGGTTGGGGAGGAAAACAGGAAGACGGGGACACAGAGGCCATCGTTGCTCCATTTCTGGGCTTGGTGTTGAGTATTGATCACTTACACTGTTGACTCATGTTGATTTCAAAAGCTAACAAATTCAAGTGAGAATTTCTCTCTCCTTTTCTGTAAGACTCGTCTTCTCTGGGTCTTTCCCAACTTAATAACTTGCTCCATCACATAGAAATGTTGAAGCGACCCTCCCCTGACTACTCGCCCAGCTAATCGCCGAATCCTACTGAGCCTGCCTGCTAACTCCCTCTGAATTCTGACCAGGAGCACACGCCAGCCCCACTCGCCCGTGCTCAGGCCGCAGCACTACCCTCTGGCTGCTCCCCTCCACCCCCAGCATCTGCACGACTACCATGCAGCCGCCAGACTGAGCTTCCCAACACTCCTCTACCTGCCTAAAACCATCTGGTGGCTTCCCTTGGCTCCGATGCCTGCCTGTGTCAGGGAGGCTCAGTGTGTGCGGATTCATGCACCTGTGACACTCGGAGCCTGGCTTTCTCTTCTCTGTTTTCAACATTTCAACTACACAGGTCTTTGGTCAGGCCTGAACTTTCTCACTCTGATATCCTTTGTAGTGTGCTCTCTCTTACTTTGCCTAGCTAATTTTAACTCATTACCTAGGCTTCAGATTAAACATCATTTCTGCAGGAAAGCCGTTTCTTAATGTGCAGTGTAATTTAGATTAACCTGATATAATGTCTTTATAGGATCCTATACTTGTTACTAGGAACCCTCTTGACAATTATAATTACCTACGAGACTGTATTTCCCACGAGACTGTAACCCCATATCTCACCGGAGCCAGTGCAGTAACAACCCCAACGTGTTCCCTGATCCATGACTGACTCCCATCAACCCATTCAACACACCAGCCAGTGTTCCCAATACATTTGGTAAAGTACGGAGCACCTGGGTGGCTCAGTCGGTTAAGCATCTGACTCAGTTTTGGCTCAGGTTATGATCTCACAATTTGTGACTTGGAGCCCTGCGTCAGGCTCTGTGCTGACTGTGTGGAGCCTGCTTGGGATTCTCTCTGTCTCTGTCTCTGTCTCTGCCCCTCCCCTGCTCATGCTCTCTCTCTCTCTCAAAATAAATAAATAAACTTAAAAAAACCCTTAAAGTCTAATTTCCTACACGTGGGTGGCTTTCCCTTGCGCTTAAGAAAAACTCCAAAGTCTGAAGCCTGAAAAGTCTCATTCTCTCTGCTTATCTTGCATTGTGTACCCAAATCCACCCTTGCTCACCAAGTTCAAGGTATACTGATGCCCTTCAGGGTCCTCTAAATGCATCTCCTGATCTTTGATGTGACTCTTCACCCAGGGAAAAACAATCACATTTCAATGCTCCGTTCATATGTCTGCCCATAGAGGGCTTTCGTGGCCACCACTATTTATTCATAGCAATAAATATTTTTTGAATGGCAAGTGTTTAATCTGTCTGACCTTACTGAACTGCACGTTCCATGAAGTCCATGACCAGGTTCATTTCTGTATCCACGGCCCCTGGCCAACACTGAGTACACAATGCTCAGTGGTACTTTTAAATAACAGTGAGTCAAAGAAACAGAGATGGGGACACATACAGTGATCTCAGAGAAATCTCAGTGACTCACTTGACATATTTAGGTAGGAAAGTATTGGAAGAAAAATTTGAGGCCAAATGACTTGGCATTACTGGCGAGCCAGATAAAGAGTATAAATTGACACATATTTGTTCCCATTTCCTTGTCAGTTTGAACTGTAAGTAGAATTTTTGCTAAATGCAACTGTCAGTTTTATATTCACAGATGAGAGACAGGAGGGTCTAGAAGCGCAGGGACCAGCTCAGAGGCTATTGTATGTGTTACCATGTGAGCTGGTGAGAGCCCAAGTTGAATCCACTAGGTTGAGAATGGAAAAGAAAGAAGACTGAGTGAACAAAAGAAGAAATGAATAGATATATTAACTGGCTGGATGCAGGTGAAGATTTAAGGGGAGATCAAACACGGCTTCCTGTATTGGAGCCCAGAGGAAAAAGGCAACAGCATTAATCAATGAATCAGAGGAGGGGCTGATTTGGAGTAAGTAGGCTGACTTTGCTATAGACATATTGAATATATATTGATGATATTGACATGGGATATATCAACATGAAGTTCCGGCATGCTCTGTACAGACTTCAAACACTATCAATGGTCCCAGAACCAGAGACGTGGCCTAATTGAGGAAAAAACACATCAGAAGATTATTATTCATTTTCCAGAGAAATCAGGACTTACACGGCTCTTTACTGAGATAGAAAAATCGGTTCCAATAGGATTCAATGAAATGCCGTCTCTAATTATTACTCTTGGGTATATATGAAAGATGGGGGAGCTGTGTGAACATGAGTGAGTGCCTATTTTCTAGTCTGTAAAATCTGAATATGTATAATATCCATCTGATTATTTTTGAAAATTAGGAATCAGTGAGTAAATGCATGCGCAGATAGTAGCGGAGGGCTCAGCCCCTCTAAGTGTTCAATAGGGATTACTTGCCATTATGATTAAAGCCATTGTCTCAAGTATATTAACCCCCACCTTTACAACAAACCCCATTCACATCAGCCAATTTAAGTAGGTCACTATTCTACACAATAAATATTTTTAAAGTATGGATACATGTATTACCAAATTCCCCTTAAGAATAGTTGGGGAGTAAAAATCAAAATTCTCACCAGTAGCAAATAAATGTATTCATTTCTTGGTACATTGTCAGCCACTTGTACTGATATATATATGAATATATATTAAGCATATTTTTCTATGTAATTTACATGGATAAATAATGTGTATCATAAGTTAAATGTATATTTTTAATAGGCTCTTTTGCAGAACAAAAGTTTCTAAAACTTTTATTAAGTCTAGTATAACCCATTTTCCCTTTTATGGATGGCGCCTTTGCTTGAGCCCTAGATTCTGAAGATTTTTTCCTATCTTGTTTTTCCTGAAAAGTTCTATAGTTTCATGTTTTACACTTAAGTACTTTATTCACTTTGAGTTCATTTCTGTATGGGCTGTAAGGCGGTGTGAGGTTCATTTTCTGCACTTTTGTCAGAAATCACATGGGCGTACTCATAAATCTCAGTTTCTTCTGTTCAGATGATACTTGTGTCTGTCTCTTCCCAGATATGCTGTGGTCTTGATTATGCAAATATATGATAAGTCTTGAAGTTGGGTATATGGATTCTCTTACCTTATTATTTTTTAAAGTTATTCTAGCTATTCTCATTTTTCTGTCTTTCTGTGTAAATTTTAGGATAATCTTGTCTATAGCTACAAATTTTCATTCTTGAATTTTAATAAGCAAGCTTTGGACACATGTGTATCAATTTGGAAAGTACTGACATATCTTTGGTTTGGACCATACAAATCATACACATGCTTTTTTGAATTTACACCTCAATTTTTATTTTTTTATTGATGTGAACATTATTTCATTTTTAATTTTGATTGCTGTGTGTAGAAATACAATAGATTCTTGTATGTCTTTTTTGTATCTTGCAACCTTGCCAAACCACTTATTAGTTCTAAAAGTTTTTGAAGGTCTTTGAAATTTTTGAAATGGACAATTATGATATGTGCAAATAGGGGCTGTTTTCTCAATTTCTTTATGATCGCAGGTTTTTACTACCTTCTAGCATAGATAGCTCTTCTTGCTCTGTGTCGGAGCACAGCAGTGGGAGTGTGCATTCTCCCCGGTTCCAAGCTGTCTATCGAGGAAAGCCGTAAGCTCTGTCCCCATAGGGAGTCCAGGGTCAAGGACAGGCTTTCCGCAGACGCACTCTACCAAATGATTAAGCTCTTCCTCTAGTCCTATTTCCCTGAGTTTTCAATTCTCAGTTCCAAGAAATAGATGTTGAATTTTGCCAAATGCTTTTTGTACAACAATTGATATGATCAGGTGATTTTACTTGTAAATTTGAGTGATGCTCGTTTAGGTAATAGAAAATTACAGAAAGTTCATAATTTTTCTTTAAAAATACTGGTAAATGTTATTGTATAATCTTTTTAAAACATGAGGGGCGCCTGAGTGGCTTAGTCAGTTAAGCGTCCGACTTTCACTTAGGTCATGATCTCGCGGTTTGTGGGTTCGAGCCCCGCGTCGGGCTCTGTGCTGACTGCCAGCTCAGAGCCTGGAGCCTGTTTCAGTCTGTGACTCCCTCCCTCTCTGACCCTCCCCTGCTCATGCTGTCTCTCTCTCTCTCTCCTAGAAATAAATAAAACATTAAAAAAAATTTATAAAACATGAAATATATGGGGATCATGTTCACAGGCCAATTAATAGCTTTTTACAAATGGTTTTTTTAATGGTTACATAATTATTCATCATAGTTATAAAAAATATCTTACTTAGATACATGATTCTGAGTTTTTACTTTTTGAAGTAACTTTTTAAAACAATTTATTGTACACATACATCACTGTATGTATAAAGTTATAATTATTATAAGATAAATGATATGATATGATATATTATATGATAATGTCCTTAAGATAAATTTTTGGAAATAGAATCCTTCTGGAAAGGCACTCATATTTTTGAATTTATAGTATTCATTGACATATTTTCAGAACTTCAGTTAACAAGTCATTGTGTTACTAGTGAGCTAAGTAGCATAGTTTTTAGGACATGTAATATCAAATTATTGATAATTTGAATATCAAATTAGGGATCATAGAAATACAACAGTTACTATACCCTCTTTCTGTGTCTGTTTGTAGATTTATGTAGTCCCATGGGTCTCTTTGTTTACACCTGTGTTTTCTTTCTTAGATAATAAAGTTGGTCAAATGGCTACTTTGTCCATAGCTAATATGGTGTTTAAAATAAATTTTAAGACATATTGTTAAATCAAAGTTTTTCTTTAACATATTTGAATAATTATAAAACTACTAAATACCAAAATATAAAATATAGTTTCTTAAAAGTTAGCATTTAAATTACTTGAAATTCACACCTAAGAAATAGACACAAAAAACTGCAAGAAATATTTTCTTCCGCCACTTGTGCTATCCGCATTCATGGTCAATAAAGACAGAGAAACAGAAGAGACTCAGGGTCTCTGCATCCGAGAGACCCGATTCTGAAAGTGTCCTGCCTGGGGTCCCTTCTCATCCAAACTCTGTGGGAAATAAAGGCTGAAATAGTTGTGCAATAACCCCCTTTCCACGTATAATCGTTTCAGAGCAGTTTTGTCAACTGACAATTTTTTATTTCAAAAAGAGGATGATAAAATTTTCAGCACATACACAAGCGCCCGCGCACGCACATACCCGCGGTCCAACTAGCCCCAAATACCCCCAGTCGCCCTTGCTGGCATTACAGACTCTCCTCCCTCTCACATACGGCTGCCTGCTGTGGGTACGGCTTCTGTGCATGTTCGCGCCCTCATCTGTTTTCAAAGGACATATTAGTAGAATAAATACGAAAGACCAAAGAAGTCTTTCTCAAGAATTGATAGGACAGAACCTCCTTCAAGAAGGAAAATGAGACGGTGAAATATTGAATGTTTAAAACTAACGGGTTATCTTGCTATGATGCGCGAAGTGGACATAGCGGCTGACGGCGACAAGGGCTCCAAGGAGACTATCCTCAGATTCAGGGATCGAGTGACCAAAGCCTGAGTTGGGACCATGACAAAGAAGAAAAATCCAGAAAGTTCTGTAAGGAATGCGGGTACATTATTCTTATAAGGAAATAAGTGAAGTAAAAGGGAAGATGTTGGCAAAACGAACCGTCAGTGTAAGAAAACGACGGATCTCTCGGGCTCCTCCCCACTGACCGTGTCAAGAATGAAGTGTGTCTGTATAACCAACCCTGAGTGTTTACAGGGAAGTCTCGAGTCGGCCTTTGTCTGCTAAAAGGCATCTCTGTTGGCCGTTTTCCCTGTTTTCTGTCTTTGTGTTTCTTTTTTTTACAAATAGTTTATTGTCAAATTAGTTTCCACATAACACCCAGTGCTCATCCCCACAGGTGCCCTCCTCCATGCCCATCCCTCCTCCCCCCACATCCATCAGTCCTCAGTTTCTGTCAGCATTCAAGAGTCTCTCATGGTTTGCCTCTCTCCCTTTTCCCCACCATCTCCCCCCTTCTTCTCCCCCTTGTTCCTCCGTTAAGTTCCTCCTAATCCTCCTATACGTGCAAACATATGGTATCTGTCCTTCTCTGCCTGACTTATTTCGCTCAGCATAACACCCTCAAGGTCCATCCATGTTGCTACACAGGGCAGATTTCATTCTTTCTCATTGCCATGGAGTATTCCATGGTATAGATTAACCACATCTTCTTGATCCATTCGTCCGTTGATGGGCACTTAGGCTCTTTCCATGTTTTGGCTATTGTTGAGAGTGCTGCTATGAACCTGTCTTTGTGTTTCTTAAGAAAACAGATCATCAGCAGGCATTAGGCTGCTTGGTACCTGTCAGGGGAGAGGCTTTTCCAGCAACTTCCCCACGGTTCCTAAAAGATGAACCATCCTGTAAACCTGTAGCTGCTTAGGCCTTCCCCTAATCCATGCTCAAGGGAAAACAATTTGTCTTTTTCCATTCGAACATATTTCAAAAATTGGTACAGAAGTGTCCAAGGTTTGTAAGTATCATCTCCCTGGGGTTCCCTGTGTGAAAAGGGGAATTGGTTTTTGTTTTTTAGGGTGAATTTGCTCTTTAAATTAGCCTTTTCTTGGATAGCATTTGATTCTATAAAGTCGAAGTACGGGGAATGAGGGTCGACCACAGCGTTAAGTAGTCGCAGAGCCCTTACCCCGCCCCCGGGACCCCACCCCAGGATGGGAAGGAATTGCACACAAGCGAGGCTTCCGAGATCTGCCAGGAAGTGGAAAATTACCCCAACAGTGTCGAGGGTTTTATTAAAACACCTGCCGGCCACCCCCACCGCTGCTCTCTGAGCTCCCGCGCACTCGCCCTTCCCGTGGCACTTGTCAGCCTGGGGCCCGGCGGAGCGGTACTCATTATCCCTGTCACTTGCTGGCCTCCAGCTCCCCGCCCACGCCCTGGAACACAAGCCCTGGCAGCGCCACGCGACAGAGACCCTGCAATTGTTCTACACGTGGTACGTTCAACAGTTACCGAATGAATCAATGAATGAGAAAAGAAGCCATTTGCTGGTCTTGCTCTTTCTTGTTTTTACTTTCCCAATGAGAACATTCCAGGCTCCGGTGAGGAAAACCCCAGGACACCTGTGGCTGCCCGAGGGCGAGGGCGCAGGCCCGGACGGGGCCGGGGACCCTGCTGAGGGCAGGGGAAGGGCCTGTGTGCTCGGGGAGCGCGCGTCCATTAGCAGCTGGCCAGGCTCCAAGAAAAGCGAGTCTTGCTCGGCTTCAGGCACAAGAGAACGATTATTCATACGTGTTTACAGAAGCAGCTGTAAAGGAAGACAAGACTTTACCGCGGGTGTCAAGCACACGCTCGGCTTCCACTGTGCTGTCACCGACGGAAACGGGGACGAAGAACAAGGGCTCAGCCATCACGCACTCAGTTTCGTTTTGTTTTCCATCCTGGGTGTGTGTGTGTGTCAATGTGTGTATTTTAATTTATTCCAACGGACCCCAAAGTGAGCGTGAATGATGGGCAGCCTGGAAAAAAGGACAGATGTATTAAATTCGGGAGCCCAAATTTTTTCTCTTTCTTTCTTTCTTTCTTTCTTTCTTTCTTTCTTTCTTTCTTTCTTTCTTTCTTTCTTTCTTTCTTTTCTTTTTTTTTTTGTTTTTTTTGTTTAAATAGATGAACAAACAGTTTTGGGTTTTAATTAAAACCGCAGGAAGTGGTGGAAAAACAATGAGCTTCTTCCCAGATGACATCTGTAAGCCTCTTGTCACCTCCCACCACCACCGATGGGGGAAATGATCCCCTCGCCTCCGCCTGCCTCCTCGGCGCCAAGGCACAGGCCGCCCGCCCCGTGGGAAAGACAATGGCGGCCATCTCGCAGCCCCAGGAGGACTTCAGGGAGGGTTGGTTTAACACCTCCAGTCTTAACTCTTTCACTTAAAATATGAACACCAGACCTGATATCGCTCGCCATCCATATATTAATCTGATGATAGAAATCTTGCAGATTATGTACAAGAAGCAAATAATCAACATTAGTAAAATTTCAGTACTGCCTAGGGGCATCTGGGTGGCTCAGTCAGCTGGGCATCCGACTTCGGCTCAGGTCACGATCTCGCGGTTCGTGGGTTCGAGCCCCGCGTCGGGCTCTGTGCTGACAGCTCAGAGCCTGGAGCCTGTTTCAGATTCTGTGTCTCCCTCTCTCTCTGCCCCTCCCCTGCTCACCTTCTATCTCTCAATATCAAAAATAAATAAGCATTCCTTGGGTAAATTCCTAGCAGTGCTATTGCTGGGTCCGAGGGGAGTTCTATTGTTAGTTTCCTGAGGAGCCTCCACACTGTTTTCCAGAGGGGCTGCACCAGTTTACATTCCCACCAACAGTGTAGGAGGGTGCCCGTTTCTCCACATCCTCGCCAGCATCTAGAGTCCTCTGATTTGCTCATTTTAGCCACTCTGACCGGCGTGAGGTGGTATCTCAGTGTGGTTTTGATTCGTATTTCCCTGATGAGGAGGGAGAAGGGCGGAAATGGTGGGGGAAAAGGAGAGAGGCAAACCATGAGAGACTCTTGAATGCTGACAAAAACTGAGGACTGATGGATGTGGGGGGGAGGGGGGGATGGGCATGGAGGAGGGCACTTTGGGGATGAGCACTGAGTGTTATGTGGAAACTAATTTGACAATAAACTATTTGTAAAATAAATAAATAAATAAATAAGCATTAAAAATTAAAAAAAAATTCATACTGCCTCTAGCTGTAGATGTTTTTAACCTTCAGTGTTCCCATCTCAGTTCCGGCAGGGGACCAAAGGCAGCCCCCTGAGTCACAGTCCCCACGGGAGGGAGCACGACTGTGGACGCGCACGGTGCCTGCAGCCACTCCCTCCTTCACTCTGACCTGCCGCCCAGGTCCCTCCCGCCCAGCCTGCACATCTGGCCCTGTGGGACGTGAGCTGTCCGGGTCCCGCATGTGACCCCTGCAAAGGCGGGAGGCAGGATGGGGTCCCTGTGTGGGGTGAGGTGGGCACAGTGGCATCTGTGAGACATCGGTGTTCATCCCCACGCTTGTTGGCTTAGACCCGTCAGGCCGAGAGGTGAGAAGGCACAGGTAATGGCACGCAGCGTCTGGGAGTCCTTCTGGATTGTCTCAGAATGAGTTTGATCCCGAGCCTCTAACCAGCAAGATGGAGAAGTCCAGCGCGTCACCAGGAATCCCACCCCAGGGGCTCAGGCATTGCAGGAAATGGTAGCAGGCCCGCAGTGTTTCTGGGACACGCCATTTCCAGGCCCTCTCTGTGGAATTTACCTCTGCTAACGGCGATACCTCCTCTGTGCAAAATTCAACCCTAGAGTCTTCCGTCAGAGATCCGAAGTAGTAAGATTAAGGGGCCCCCGCGTGCGGAAATCAGCACCTCCCCGTTCCCCTGTGCCTTCCAGGCCTGATCTCCTGCCTTCGCCAACAACCACGCCAACCCCCTGCCTCTTTCAAAACAAGTCTGTGGAGCAAGGATGCCTTCAGGATGGGCCACCCGACCTAACGCAAAGGCACCCAGGACACGATGAATCACCGGCCTTGCTGAGTTTCCCGTGGGAAAGATAAGATAATTGCTTTTCCATCATTTCGCTGATGGGGTCAAAATGACAAGATCAAATAAGTTATCAGTAATCTCTTTTATAGACACATGTAATCAAGATATTTTTCTATTTTAATTATTTTGAAATGATAAATTAAATGTTATCAAAAGTCCAGGAATAAGCCCGGTCATACTAGTTTATAGGCGGAGTATGGAAAAAGACTTCCATTTCTAAGCTATAGGTTGATGGAGAGGGTTTCACCCTTTGCCCAGGTGCCACCTTCCAGATCTTCGGGTTAACAGTGTGGGAGGGAGCAGGGTTGGCATGGCTCAGACAGTGCCCCAAATAATTGTCACTGGTCAGGGAAACGCCAGGAAACGGAAGGACAGAGAGAGGACCTGTCTGGTTCCCCACCTCTGCTCCCCAACTTTTAACCAAAATTGTCATGTGAGCGCAGTTTATGACCCAACTATGATACACTCACTTACAAGGTCAATTTATTTAACAGGGAATGACTGGCAAAGTTGTGAGAAGATTTGCTTCATTTGATAGAGTAAAAAGAAATCTCTGGCGCGGTTCCTGTAATGGTAGGCACCTGGGTAATTAGCACCCGCTCTCCGCAGAGGTAGCAGTGTGCCATGCTGCGAGGGGGCGGGGGTGGCTTGAAGCCAGGGCAAGTGGAGTTAAAGCCATAAGAAGCCAGGGACAGACAGATGAAGTGATGTGCGCGGAGCATCGCTTAAGAGAGACAACATAGGTACAGTCCAACTCCACTGCCTGGACTAAGCAGGGGGAAAATTCCCAGCATCTGCTCAAAACCCATGCGGAAAGAAAACAGAAAAGCAACCTGGCCCCCTGAGGGCCTAAGTTCAGATGGGCGTCGGGGGTGAGTGGGGGGCTGCAGCGTGATAGCCCAGCATGAGTCTGATACCATCAAACCCTCAGATGAGCAGCTGAGTTGTCCTCACACCTCTGCTATAATGTGTGCTGGAGAAGCCCGGACAGCACCTCTCCGGCTGTACCAAGGTGCCCAACTCCCTTGCAGGGTACTGTCGGGGGGCGGAGGCCGATAACAGAGCATTGGCTGACTTCCCGCCAGGTGGGGACAAGCCCCGGCTCTGCAGAGCCAGAGCAACATGACAGCCTGACTTCCACCCCCAACTGACGCCATAAATACCACACCTGAGATGACATTGGCCAATTCCTCCAAGAATACAAACCACAACCCACCCAGAGTGAGATAGATCAGTGGTGTAGCCCTATACCTAGTAAGGGACATACATTTATAATTGACAAACCCCCAAAACAGAAATCTCCAGGCCAAGACATTTCACAGTAGAATTTTAACACCAATTCTACACAGTCTCTCCCAAGAAATAAAAGAGTCAGGAGAAAGTTAAATCCATTTTAATAAAGCTGCTATTACCCTGATACTCAAACACAGATAGTAGAAAGAGAAGAAATCAAGAAACCAAGAAAGGAAAGTACAATACTCATGAGTATAGGTGCAAAAATCTGTAACAAAATGTTATCAAATAGAATTCAGCTATTAATACACTCAAAACAACGATGTGCCATGAGCACATGGAGACTTGATGTTTGGAAACACGTCAGTGCAATCCACCATATTAACCAGCTAAGGAAAAAAATTACACAATGATATCAACTGAGGAAGGAAAAGCACGTGACATAATTGAACACCTGTTCGTGATAAGCCTTTTCAAATAAATTGGGATAGATGGGAACTTTGTCGATTCGATTAGAAAAACGTACAGCTAACATTAAAGACTGAACGCTTTCTCTAGGGCGCTGAAAGCAGAGCAAGAATGTTTGCACTCACCATCTTATCTGGCGCAACGCTACAAGTTCTGCCTGGTGCGTGAAGTCTGTGAAAAGAAAATCAGAAAGGAAGAAAGAAAACTGTCCCAATTTTTTGCAGACGGCATGATTGTCTGCATGAGGATATTAAGAAGGACACATAGAAATTCCTAGAAGAAGGAAGTGAACTCAGCAAGGTCACAGGACACAGAATACAAGCCCTCTTGTATTACTACTTTTTAAACCTGTTTACCTAAAGTGTAATTTTTCAGAAAGAAAAGCTATCGTGCAACAACAAACACTTGTCTCTCACCTGTGTCTTGGTCCTCGCTTTTATTCCCTGCTGCCGTGCAGCCACTCCATGAGGAGGTGATGGGGACCTTCACCAGAGGGAACCTGCTTGCCTTCCATTTGTTTCTGCAAACACATGGAGTCCAGTTTTGATTTGGGGACGTTTATGACTATTTGGTTTAACTGCTTTTAGGATTTCTCTGCATTTTCTGCATATTTTTCAAATGAGACCTTCTTCACAAGTGTTTCTACAGAGTTGCACAGAAATAAATTTGCATCTAGTATAACACATTTACCTACTTCAGTGTACTTCGCGGCACGTAGGAAAGATTCGCAACCACACTGATGGTAGATGAAGTTACCTGACGCCTGTGTCTTCTTTTCAGTTTTGTTCTGGTCTTGCAGTAGTTAGCTGCTTAGTCTTACGGCTGGTAACACTTGAACTTGCCTAGTTCCGCCCAAATTAATTTACAGACAGGGGAAAGACGCAGTTCCAATTAGGTCGGAGCGCCAGGGCAATTCAGCGACAGACACCTATTCAATTATCCAGGTGGGCTGATGAATACTGACTTACCAAGGGCAATGCAAAATTCAAGATCGTTTTCCTTTCTCAGCTGTACTGGTCCTCATAGTTTTGGAGGGGAATTGAATGCTGTGTGAGGTCTAAATTCTCAAAACCCTTAGTTACCCCAGAGCCATGGCCCCAAAAGAACAATGTAGGATGTTGATCTTTATTGGAATGAAAGGAACATGTAGATTCATTCACATAGCTCTAAAGCCAGCTCGAATTGGGAAGAAAAAATATTTTCAAGATTTAAGATAAAGGTGATCACTGGTTTGCCAAATGTGAGAATGTAGAAACTATTATGAATGTTAGATGACTCACACAACTTTGGGGAACTGAACACTGGCTACAAGGAAAAATAAAGCAAGAATATGAAATCTGCCTACATGCTCCCTTTCAGCTCAATAAAACACATGGAAAAATAATGCCTATTGAAACTCAAGTTCACTACTTGACGTTTTCTTGCTATTTCTATTTATACGTAACTCGGGTTATCTTTCTTTGCTGCCTGCTGGCTCACGTTCACATGTTTGGAGCAGCTCATGAAAGCGTGAGCAGTGGGAAAATTTAATGCATTCTGCCGTAGCATATCACTAAGAAGAAGACATTGTATTCTTTGAGAGTTAGGTCTAAAATAGGTCAGCTAGTCTTTTCATGATTGTAATTAGGAGTATCTGATATCCACGAAGTTTTCCATATTCTCAAATCTGACAAACACTTGGTTTTCAAACAATATTTGTTTCTAATGAACACCACCTTCAGGGTTTGTGACCTTGGACTTTCTCCTCTTCCTAGCCCTCTCAGCTGAGTAGGGGGCTGTCTGCTCCTAACCTGATGAATTACTGTGGTTAAGACATTCACTATATTTGGCTAAGTTCTTATCAGCTTCAAGCTAAAGCTGACTGTTCCCCGGCAACAAGGCTATCGCCTTGACCCTTCAACTTGGTACCACGTCTGGACCTCAGAAAGGGAAAGTAAGGAACTTTACCCCTGCTGCCCGTGGGTCTGACTTCTCCACCATCAGTCAGGTACTCGCCAGCACACGGGTCTTGGGGTGAGCTGTGTGGCTATGAAAATAAGGTAAAAATGATGTGATTAAACTTAATTTGCCATGAAAAATTATCTCAGAAAAATAAAATAGCTGTCATTAGGGCAGTCACACTACTGGAAGGAAAAACTAAATGGTCCTGTCATCGAAATATGGTTTATAGGCATCATTACCAGTTGAAGTCACTGCGGAGGTATTGGTTTTATTTTAATCTCCAATAGCTCTGCCACTGATTTAGTTTTACTTACTTGTACATGTTGATTTTTGGCATCCAACCGTGACCACTTCATCATGGTTTTGGTCTTATTACTTCATATCATGATTTTTTCATATGTTGCCTTCAGGACTCTAAAAAGCAGGTATTTTAATGCCCTTAATATGGAACCACTGCTGAGTTTCCTACCGGGAAAAACCACACGCCTGTGTCAGAACAGAACATGGTGTGGACCTTGACTATCCCCAACTCCTTGGCTCCTCTTTGAGGTGCTAGATCCTGGGCCTCTTTCCCAATCAGCTTGAACATAGACCAATTAGCACACCTGCTCTCCGGCCCTTGCTTTGGCTTCACCAACCTTCCATTCTGCCCTAGAGGACTGGAGAACACTAGCATTTTGAACTCACTTGCTCTCTTTTTAAGTTGGGGAGGGGCACCTTGGTGGCTCAGTCGGTTAAGTGTCCGACTTCGGTTCAGGTCATGATCTCACGGTTCGTGGGTTATAGCCCCGCGCCAGGCTCTGTGCTGACAGCTCAGAGCCTGGAGCCTGCTTCGGATTCTGTGTCTCCCTCTCTCTGATCCTCCCTTGTTCATGCTGTCTCTCTCTCTCAGAAATAAATAAAACATTAAAAAAAATTTAAAGTTGGGGACCATTTATGAGGTATTAAAGATTTATTGATTTTTGATATAAAAAAAACTTCAGATAAAGGAACAGTATTCTCAACTCAAAAGTAAGAAGCCTAAGTTTTGGGACAAGATAGAACAGACTCACTTTTCCCTGCCCTCTCCTGTAAATACGACTACGTCCTCGGGAAAAAGTCATCACAGCACCAATAAAGGGCCCTGAGAGGTGGCCGAAGGCAGGCTTACGTGTTCTCAGGTCCTGGACACAGTAGAGCCGTGGGCTTCCTGTGTGTTGTCTTCATCCTGTGCGAGCGCTGGACAGACCTACCACTTGGATCCGGCAACGGGTACAAACAAACAAACGGACAAACAGCCAGAGAAAGGCTGCTCTCTGCAGCTAGTGTGTGTGGAAGGAGAATCTCAGCCGAAATCCAGTGGGGAAACCCTCGGTCTGGTGCCCCCCTACCCCGCCAGGCCCTGGCAGCCCAAAGCGTCTGCAAGGCTTCCCCGTTTCCCCCATTGCAGCTCCATGTGCAGGGCTGGAAGCAGGGTGAGCAGAACCCGTGAGCCGTCGCAGACCCCAGGCAATCGTGGCCTGATTTGCCCCAGGCCGAGGTCAGCAGAGTGCAGGTGGAAACCCATTCTGCGCCCCCTCCCCCCAGGGTAGAAATAGCCTCCTTGCTGCCATCTGTGACAGCAACCAGACCCAGGCCTGGTGTTTCTGCAACCTCACACCTGGTGGCCGTGGCGGCCCAGGTAGCATTGACAAGGTTTCCGGAACATCAGTGACACCAGGAGAGTGAAGGTGACCAAAATGACACGGAAAGGGCTCCAGAAATGAAATCATCACCGAGACTACAGATCACAAGAAGAGTCCAGGAACTACGTGCTCTATCTCAAAAGGGTACATGCAGTAATAGAAGGGTTAAATAGAATCAAGAGATACAAATCATTGAGATAAGAAAATCAGTTGACCCCAACACTGGGGTGAATAATATGTTATAATCATCCAATAAGAATCTTAGAGCATTTATCATAAGCTGCCTTGAATACACAATTATATGTTGTTTTGGAACACATTTAAAATGTTTGTAAAATAGAGCAAAAAAAATACAATTTGAAAAAAGACCCATGTGGAAATTAGTGAACTGAAAAATACAACAATCAAAACTACAACTCACTGGATGGTCTAAATAGTTCAGCAGGGATGACAAAGGTTAAAATCAAGGATCATCACAGAATGTGGTCGAGATAACAATGCAAATTAATGAAATTAAAAACAAACAATAGAGAATTCACTAAAACAAAAAGCTGGGTCTTTGATAAAAAATAATCAATGAAATCAATTTATCATTATTAGCAAGACTCATGAATATAAAAACAGGAAAAACACAAATTACCAAGTAGAACAAAGGGAGTCACTACAGATCTTGAGGTCAAGAAAAGTGTAATCAGAAATTACTTCGGACAACTTTATGCTCAGAAATTCGGCAAAACTTAGAAGAAAATGACCAATTCTTTACAATCCACAAATTACCAGAACTCATGCAGAGAAATCGATAACCAAAGTAGTCCTATAATCATGAAAGAAATGTGTATGTAAATTAAGAGCCTCTTAAAAAGAAATATCCAGGGGCGCCAGTTTGGCTCAGTTGGTTAAGCATCCGACTTTGGCTCAGGTTATTATCTCACGGTTCGTGGGTTTGAGCCCCGCATCGAGCTCTGTACTGACAGTTGGCTCAGAGCCTGGAGCCTGCTTCAGATTCTGTGTCTCCCTCTCTCTCTGACCCTCCCCTGCTCACGCTGTCTCTCTCAGAAATAAATAAAACATTAAAACTTAAAAAAAAAAAAAAAGAAATATCCAGGCCCATATTGTTCCACTAAAAATCTTTACCAAACATTTAAAGAATTAACAGTAACTTAACATAATCTTCCAAAAATAGGAGTACATACTTTCCAATTCATTTTATTAGGCCAATATCATCTTGATACAGAAGAAAATAGATGTAGGCAGTACAAAAAAGAAAAACTGGAGACAAATACATCTCATGAAGTTAGATGCAAAATTCTTCAACAAAATATTAATTAAATCCAGCAATTGTACAAAGTATAATGTCACACAAATAATAGGAATCATTTCAAGTGTACAAAGAAAGCTGTTCCAATATTAGAAAATCATCAATGTAATCTAGCATAAAACTAAAGAATAAAAGTAACATAGGGGCACCTGGGTGGCTCAGTTGGTTAAGCATCCAACTTTGGCTCGGGTCATGATCTCACAGTACGTGAGTTCGAGTCCACGTCAGGCTCTGTGCTGACAGCTCAGAACCTGGAGCTGCTTCGGATTCTATGTCTCCCTCACTCTCTGCCCGCCCTCCCCCCACCACTTGTGCTCTGACTCTCTCCGTCTCTCTCTCAAAAATAAAGAACATTAAAATAATTTAAAAAAGAATAACTGCATAAAGTAACACTAAAAAGTGTGTTTAGCAAAATTCAAAACACATTGATGATTTTAAAAATCTCAGCATACTAGAAATATAGGGGAACTTCTTCTACTTGATTAAGAGCATCTATGAAAGAAAACTAATGCTAATGTCACACTTGATGGTGGAAGGCTGAATGCTTTCACTCTAAGATGGGGAGCAAGGCAAAGACGCCCACCCTTACCACTGGCATTCCACAGAGCACTGGGAATTTGGACCAGTACAATAAACAAGAAAAATAAATCAATGATCTACAAATTGGAGAGGAAGAAGGAACAGCATCTCTATCCACACAAACCATGATTGTTCATGTAAAAAATTCTGAAGAATTGACAACAAACTAATAATTTACAACAAACCTTTAAGAACTGAGTTCAGCAAAGTTGGAAAATACAACTTCATCACAAAATATCAATTGCCTTTTTCTATATTAAAAATGAATACGCTGAAACCACAGTTGAAGGCATGATACTATTTAAAAGCACTCCAAGGGAAGCAAAGTACTTAGTGCAAAGCTATGAAAACATGGCCAGAATTCACATATGAAAACTTACAGAATGATGGTTAAAAAATGGAAAGAAAACCTAAATAAATGGATAGGTATACTGTGGTCATACACTGAAGGTTTTTGTATAGCAGAGATTCTTCCAAATTCATCCAGAAGTTTAATCCAATTGCTATCAAAATGCAGGCAATGTGATTTGTAAGTCTACAAAAGCTTATTCAAACATTTTTATGTGAAGAAAAAGGCCCTAAAGTAGTCAAACTAATTTTTCAGAGGAATAATACTTTGAGAGGAATTCTTCTTGATATTCAGTCTTACTCTATAGCTGAATTAATCAAGATGGTGTGTCCCAAAGATAGACACACAGATCAATGGAACAGAGTCAGGAGCCCAGAAATAGAACCATATAAATATGCCCAACTGATTTTTGATGAAGATAAAAAAGCAATTCAAAGAGGAGGAATAGCCTTTAAATAAATGTTATTGAAGCAATTGCATTTCTATAGGCAAATTTATGAACCTTGACTTAAAGCCATATATGATATAAAAGCTCCTCAAAACAGACTATGAAACCCAGAAAAGATATTTAGTACTTATTTTTCTCTCTGCTCCATTGGGATCATGATCTAAACAGTGCAAAAGGAATGATGCTAACACGAGCAAGTACTTGCATTTCTTCTAGATGTACAGTTTCCACAATATACCTTCTTTTCTTTAATAAATGGTTTCCCTTTTGTCTACAATATCCTTCCTCTATTGTCTGTTCTACTCGTTACCCCCACAGATGTGAGGTAAGAAAGACCTCTCTCCCCAGACCAGGATGAGATGACAAGCATGTTCTTCTATCCCCAGATCATTGGACAACACGATCCAGTGACGGTCCCTTCCCCAGAAGCGTCTCTTCCTCCCATCTGATTTCCTCAAATCTGGGCCCGGAGCCCTGACTAGCATTTTATTCAGCACCTGGGAGTGGGGGGATGGTACCTGAAATACAGTAAGTGTTCAATCGCTTTGGATGCATTGATTTTTACAATCAATTTGCATGAAGATTTAAATGAACTCTCTGTGGTTTCCTTTGATTTGAACTATTTGATTTTAAGGAGAATTAAGATGAAGTCAGAGACTAAGACTGAGTGGAAACGGAGAGATTTCCCAAATCTAGTAGCGTATAGCCCCTAGTTCTAAGCAGTAGACTTTTGAGTGAGAAACACAGGGATTTCAATCATCTCTTCACCACATTGTACATGTATGTTCTTAAATTACGAAGGTTACCTTAGCCTCAGCAGTATACGGTGTGTGGGTTTTGTGGGTTTAAAAACAAGCATGTCGGGCACCTGGGTGGGCTCAGTCCATTAAGCATCCGACTTTGGCTCAGGTCATGATCTCATGGTTCACAAGTTCGAGCCCCGCGTCGGACTCTGTGCTGACAGCTCAGAGCCAGGATCCTGCTTCCGATTCTATGTCCCCACCCCCCTCTGCCCCTCCCCTGATCACCCTGTCTCTCTCTCAAAAATAAATAAACATTAAAATATTTTTTTTTAAAAAGGCATTCATTTCTTTCAAAAGGTGAGTTGGTTAATTAGCACAGACATTTCTGAAAAAGCTGATAGGAGAATCACAGTCTTTCCTTGATGGACTCACGTGAAAACACATTCTTGAGTTGGAACATTATTGAATCCTGGATTTCCTTGTTACATGTCACAATACCAGCACTTGGCTCGTGGTTAATACAGGGTACTCCCCGCCGTCAGTGGCCCTGGCCGCTCCGTGACTCACGGCTTCCCACCAGCTGTCTAGCATCGGTGGCCCCCCTCAGAGCTGGCAAGTCAGGCGCTCGGGGCCCCTACGGTCTCCTTTCCCCTGGCGCGTCCCTGCTGCAGAGCCCTCACCTCCCCCTCGGCATCACCCAGCGTGCCTTCACTCGGCAGCACTAACAGACTGTCTGCCACGAGAATATTCTATCAATCGTGTCTCATCACTACTAGGTTAGACTCAAGAAAGAAGGAAGGGTGCTTAGGTTAGACCCGTTCTCACTGTTGAGCAAAAGGTAAGAAACCAGGATAGACTTTGACTATCGATACACAGACCTCAAGAGATTCCTTGAGATTTGTCTGTGAGATTTTCCTCTAAGACAAAGAATCCTCTCATCCTCCTGGGACAAGCTACTTTCTCCAGATTCCATTCATGAATTTGTCTCTCAAGTTGACATTTGCAAGGGGTAAAGGGCCATGATTATTGGGATTTTTGCTCACTTAATGAGATATGCAATGGTAACATAATGCTTTATAAGTTACTGATACTCGAGTGGACCCTTTCCTGTTCAATATAAATTAAACCTGTGACGTCCCATCTCATAGGCTGAAGGAATGAAGCCTCCTCCCCCCTTCCAGGATCAAGTCAAAATAATCCTGCTGTTGGAAAGGTATGCAAGTCTTTCTTCCTCAAAAGTATCTAGGTAATTCTGGCGCCTTTTCTTTTCTTTTATTTTCTGGGTGCCTTTCTCTCTGAGGACGTCAATTGGTCTCATTGACAATACATTGAACTTTTAACCTAAGATCTTTGAGGTTTTTTCACATGGTCAAGTTCGTTAGTGATCCCTGAGTGTTCCTTTTAAGTTATAGCATTCAGAGAATGTCAGACCACCCCAGTGAGGCCTGAGCTTTTTTCTTGCTTTGTGTATCTTTCTGTGCCCAACATGGACCCACTCAGAAGTTAAGACACGCCTCTTCCTCCTTCCAGTCTTAAACCAAGCAGAGGAATTTCAGGAACTGTACCTTGACACTTCTCAAATGCTAAGACCTTCACTAAAGAAGTTTTATTTCAAAAATAGGTGGATAGGGGAGCCTGAGTGTCTCAATCAGTTAAGCGTCCAACCCTTGATTTTGGCTCAGGTCATGATCTCAGGGTCTGTGAGTTCCAGCCCCGCACTGGGCTCCGTGCCAACAAGGTGGAGCCTGCTTGGGACTCTGTGTCTCCATCTCGCTCTGCCCCTCTCCGGACTGCACTTTCTCTTCCTCTCAAAATAAATCATTAAGCCTAAAAAAATTTTTAAAAATAGATGGATACCAGGAAGGTAAGCATACAATAGCCCACTTGGTCATCGCACTTCCATAGCTCCCGCTGGGCTCTGAAACCCTGGAGAGTTCACCATTGTGTCCGCCATACTCCTGAAGGCCGTTTCTACACGGATCCCTTCTTCCCCATTAACAAGAACTAGCGCTCTATCAGAATCCCCCTGCCCTGCCGAAACCACCAACCCTGCCCACGTGGGGGATTCTGATAGTGGCCAACTGCATCAGCCCCTCAAGGTATTCCCACTCTGTTTCCCCACTGCTGGAAAAAGTTTCCTCTCTTTGAATCTTGGTTCCTTTTCATTAAGTTTTCATCCCGTCGGCCACCCCCTTCGACGTGCCTTCACTGAAGACTCTATTTCCCTCATTTTCTGTCTCAAAGTTTATGTCACAACAGAAGGTAAGTTGCCAATTTATTGGCCTCTGATCAGCTCCGATGAAGGTCTATGCTGCTGGAGACCCGCTGAGCTATTCGAGTCTGGGTCTCAGGGCTTGGGACACGGACTGACGCAGTGGGTGTCCCGTGCCAGCCTCAGCTAGAGGCTGGCTGGCTGCAGGTGCCTGGGACACACCCACTCCAGCATGCTCAGGTCAGGGCAGAGCACGCAGAGGGCACAGGGACAGCCGCCCAGGCCCTCGGCACGGCCCCACAGTAGCCGTGTCACATTTACAGGCCGTCTGTGAGGTACAGACCCCAGATAGCACGATGGTTTGTTTTCATTTTATGTTTTAAAATTTTACATTAATGGGTAAGACCCTCTACTTCTCTGTGTTTCCACATATGGTCATCTGAGCCACAGACTGAGCCAGAGACTCAAGGAATGAAAATACACTCTGCCTCTTCTGGGAGGCTGCGGAGCCTCACAGCAGGAGGTGCAGATCAGGATGGATGGAGATCGGAAGCCAAGTCCGCCATACACATGCACCTCCTCAACAACATGCATGCACGCAGGCACGCGCCCATTCATTCATAATACCCGCCTGTCCCCACCAGAGTCTACTATGCCCATAGCTGCCGCTTCTGTCTACTGGCGACTCCTTCATTCCTGGTTACACTGTGAGACTTAAGAAGCAAAAAATACAATGGAAATTGCTTGGGACATCTATCATTTCCCAATTTGTTTCTTAATCTGTTGGCATTAAAGAATTTTGGCAAAAATCTTATGATGGCTAATTTTACACGTCAACTTGGCTAGACCATGGGGTGCCCTGACATTGGTCAAATACTATTTTGGGTGTGTCTGTGAGAATGTTTCTGAATAAGATCAACATTTGAACTGGTAGATTGAGTAGAACAGATGCTCTTCCTCATGTGGTGGACCTCATCTAATCAGTCGAAGGTCTGAATACAACAAAAAGACTGACTGTTACCTCGAGAAAAAGGAACTTCCTCCTGTCTGACTATCTTCAAACTAAGACATCTGCTTTTTTTCTCTTCAGATTCTACCTGAAACACTGGCTTTTCCTTGGTCTGGAGCCCACTGGCCTTTGGATGGAGCTACACTGTACCATGTTCTTTTCTCTCCTGGGTCCCCAGCTTTCAAGGACTGAGGATGGCACTTGTTAGCTGCCGTAACTGCATGAGGTGATTCCTTATAATAAATCTCCCTCTCTCTCTCTTTCTCTCTCTCAGTATATCTTTCAGCTTTGTTTCTCTGAGAACCCTGATACAAGGTTTTATAAAATTAAGTGAAAATTAAGTTTGTTTCCAACTAAACATATGTTTTGGATACATACTTATTACTATCTTTCAAAAATATGTTGATGCTTTTGTAATTAATACAATGAATATTAATTTGGAAAAATTTAATAGTTTTGTTGTAGTTCTTCGTCATTTTCACATATTTTTTCAGCTGGTGGATATTAACACATGTATGGCATGTCTTCACATAATTACATGTTTCCCATAGAGAAACAACAGCTTGTATGAGGAATTCGAAAACCTGGTGCTTAAAATTATTTTATTTATTTTTAAAAAAAAATTTTAAAATATGTATTTATTTTTGAGAAGAGACAGAGTGTGAGCAGGGGAGGGGCAGAGAGAGAGGAGACAGAATCCAGCACAGAGCTGCCAGCACAGAGCCCGACCCCGGGCTTGAACCCACACGCTGTGAGATGATGCCCTGAGCTGAAGTCAGACGCTCAACCGACTGGGCCACCCAGGCGCCCCAGAATGATTTTAAATAAATCAAAAGGGTAGAAGAAGACTCTGTTACTCTGGTGATTTTGGACAGGCCACTTGACCCTTCTGATCTTGTTTTCCTCATAAATAAGATCAGAACGAAAGCCTCTATTGTGAACACGGCAAAGTTGATATAAGAGATACGATTTATCACATTTAACTACGTATTTGCACTTCTAAAATATCTTTAAGTGCAGCCTCCTTTATTTTCTGTAGGAAATCAGGACGGACGCTGTCGTAGTCACGTGTGCGCTGACTGGGGCGCCCCCATCACTGAGGCCTCGGGGACACTGCGCTCGCTCCTTCTGCGCGCGAGCTGCTTCCCCCGGCCACGGACCTTCCGCCCGGCGGGGCCGGGGGCTGCGGTGCCGCTGGGGGCCCGGCCGGGGGCCCGCTGGGGGCCCGGCCGGGGGCCGAGCCCGGGGGGGGGG
>NW_024080903.1:106552-256404 GCF_003009895.1 Hyaena hyaena | reverse complement strand
GTCGAGCCGGGGCCGAGCCGGGGGGTGGGGGGCCGAGCCGGGGCCCGGCCTGCGGAGAACGCGGTCCCCGAGGCGCCTGCGCGGGGGGAGCCCTTGCCACGCTCACCCGCGGGGGAGGCCGCTCTGCGCCCAGACGTGGGGAGGGGAGTGTCACCCCCACTCAAAGACGCCAGCCGAACTGGGGGCTCAGGGTGTCAGGTGCCGGTCCTGTGTCCGGCGCCAGGGCCCCTGGCTTCCCCTCTGGATGAAGGGCGGGACAGGCCGCGCGTTGTGTCCGGGGCGCCGCCACGGGGGTTGCGGTCACGGCGCGGGCCCGGGGCGCCTGGGCTCGCTCCTGTGTCCTCAGCCGCCCCGCCCGGGCCGAAGCCAGGCCGCCACGCATCGAACATGTCACCGTGTTGGACTCCGTCCTGACCGGTCCCAGCGGCGCCTTTAGAACCGGGGGTGCCCCGTCCCGGCCCCCCCGCCCCCCATGAGCAGCGGCTGGTTCTCCACCCCTGCCGGACGGACCGCAGACGACCCCCCGCACCCGCCGTCCAGGGTCACACGCCGGCTCCGCCTGGCTTCCCCGGAAACCGGACCCAGACCGACGGCGCCCTGGCGCGGGGGCCCCGCTGGGGTGCAGTCCCGGGAACCCGGGGGGGGGGGGAGGCCGTGGGGCGGCCGCCTGGGGCTCACTCCCGGGCACACCCGCTGCCCCTGCTCCGGGAGGCGCCCACAGCCCCCCCGCCGTCCTGCGCGGAAGGGAAAGGGCCCGACCAGCAGGCATGGCCTCCTGCGCTCTGGGCTGCGTGCGCCCAGCGGCGTCCCAAGCTTGTGGGTCAAGCGCCCCGAGGCCGCGGGCCGGGGGCCCTGGGCGCAGTCGCCCGGGAGGGGCCGCTGGCCCCCGCACGGGGGAGGCGGGAGCGGTCCCGATGCAGCTGTCGTGGGGCTGCGGTGGTACGCGTGCTCGGCCAGCGTCGGGCCGGCCCTGAGCAGGGGCCGCCCTGTCCTCCTCAAGTCGCTTCATAGTAGGTGGTCACGGGGGTGACCGGATGGTTGACGAATCCTTCATCTCAAGGTCATTCTTTCTGCTTTCATTTTGCTATCATAGAGCATCATTGCGCTCGGGCCCCAGATTCGATTAGGGCAGTTAGAAATGATGAGTGGTCCTGGGAAGGCCAGGTCCTGCCGTCCAGGTTGCTCATCAATAAAGTGTGCGTGCTGCCTGCGCGTCGGGCACGAGGAGAGACGCGCCCTCGGTGCCGCAGCGGCCGCTAATCTAATTCTCCAGGCCAGAGAACAGTCTCTGTGACCTAATTCTCAATCTGCTGCAGGATTGAGATGAAGACCAAATCATCTTAGAGGGTCTAATAATCTCGTTTCGATCGATCGGTTTCTTAGGCGGTATCCTTTGCTTGCGACTTTTCAGATAAGCAAAGAAAATTAGGTTGAGAGCAAAATGCATCTTTCTGAGATGTGGCTCGAACCGCCCGCCCAGCCTGGGGCAGCTGGACGCCTCTCCTGGGGGCGTTTGGGGCCCAGCAGGGGCACTTACTGTACCCGCAGAGCCCGCCAGGCCGCAGCTCCGTGAATCAAACGCTGCAGTTTCTCCCATCGACTGCCTGAAATAAAATAATCTATGATGCATGAACAAGTCTAAATGAAATAATAATATCCTTAGCAGTGAAAAACGGATTGGTAATACAGTAATTGAGCAGATTTATTGCCATCTCCTTGAGCAAGCCTGCTGAAACAGCCGGCTATTTTATTTAATCTCATATCAGAGGAATTACTGGCTGGTAATCCATTGTTAAACATCATTTAGAATGATGGATGAAAATGTCAGCTTTTCCAACATAATCAATTCATATCTCATTAGCACATATTATTTATGATTCTCATAATGGGACCTGCAGAGTTCTCCAGGGGGAGGTGAGGCCTCAGCTGTTGTCGAAATGAGATGAGATATACTGTAGCTTATGAGTTAATAACCGCATATAAAAAATACTTCTCCACGGTATTGATTGTTCTTACCGTTTTACGAAGGAATCGAGTGGCCGTGCTGCCTCGGTCCCTGTGTGAGGCTGTGTGTTCTGTTTCCGCGGCCCGTCCCCCGGCCCTTCCAGGGCTCATAATTTCACTGAGAATGTTTTCAAAATAACAATTTAGCTCCAGATAGTTTTAGAATAATATACTAATTTAGGGGGCCCCCCCACCCCCACAATAGGAAAGCCGTCCCTGGGACGTCAAGGAGGAAGAAGCCCTTTGCCGCGGCATGGCCGCCCCCAGGATGGGGGGCACTCTTTCCCCCTCACTCCCTATGAAGATAAATCGACATATTTCTGCAGCTCCAGCTCCGGTGCTCTTTAAGGATACTCTCTCTGCTGCATGCTGCCTCCAAGACCAATGAAAAGCAAACCTTGATTCATGGACTTCATGCAGCTGACGAAGCGTCGGTAATCAGGGCCATGGTGTCAACCGCTACCTCAGTTAAAGTACGTTGGAGAATCATTTTATGCTTCAGCTCATGAACATCAATAAAGGAAAATGAGTAATAAATGACTGTCTAGAGTACAAAGGACCAGCTCATATTTCAGATGAAAATGAAGACAAAATGTAGCTTTTATTTGCCTGTGGAATTCCCATTAACTGCATCACTGACAAGAGAGGGCTGGATCAATAGAGGGCCGGCCGCAGAAAACTGTTTCTGGCTGTTCAGCCGCCGACGCGAAAGGAAAGCTGTCATATTGTGATCTTTATCAGGTAATCGTCATTACAGCGGACCGATGATCTATGTATACGCCGGTCAGCCAGGGGCACTTCTAATTCTTGGTCCTATTTGTGGTTCGAGTGTAGAGCGATCACAAATTATTTGTTTGCGGTGATGAAAAATCTTCAGTGTTCATTCCTTTTATTCTTTTTATGGGTAATCCATATCCGGGAACTTTCTCTCAAGGATACTTTATTCACTCAGGATTTTTAAGAAAGTACTATATCAAGTGTTACCTTCATGCCCCCTCTGAGTAAGGAACAGCCTGCTGGGCTGTGCTGGGCTTGACGGAGCCATTTGTAAGCTCCTTCTCCAGGCTCTGGAAGGGAATTCTGCTTTCTTTGTGAAGTGCTCTTCCCTCCCTACTTGAAGGGACAGCACTGAGAGCCTGGAGAAATAGAAACAACTCTTCCCATGACATGCAGATACAGCCAAACATCTTTCCCCAGCCTTCTGTGGGCCTGTAAGAAAAAAAAAGACGAAAAGGGAAAGAAAAAAAAAAAAAAAGAAAGAAAGAAAACACATTCTATTTGGTGAGGAACCGGGTCAGCCCCGTCAGGAAGCGCTCTTTCACATGAATGTCATGCTCATGTGAAGGAGTTCAGTGTTGCCATCAGCATGGGCTCAGTTCAAAGACACAGGAAGCCCCCACAGAGAGATGAGTTGAAAGGAGAAGTGGGGTAAAAGGCAAGACGTTCCTTAGAAAAGACTGAATGGAAGAGGAGAATAGGAACATGAATAGCAATTCTAACATTTCCCATTTACTGGAAACCTTTGATCCTGGGGGATCTCGGTGCACTCATCAAATACCATTACATCCTGAAGTATCTTTATAAGGGAATTAAACTGAATGGCCACCATTTAGATTTCTCACCAGCTTGGATTCTCAGTTGAACTGAGAAATCTACCAAGTCCTGCAAACCCTTCTGAATGACGTTGGCATGTCTGATTTTTTTTTTTTATTCCTTCAGAATATTCTTTTCAGTATTTAAATGCCTTTTGGGGGCACCTGAGTGGTTCAGTCGGTTGACCCTCCAACTCTTGATTTCAGCTCAGGTCACGATCCCAGGGTTGTGGGATCAAGCCCCACTTCAGGCTCTTTGCTGAGTGTGGAGCCTGCCTAAGATTCTCTCTCTCCCTCTGCCCACCCTCACTTGCCCTTTCTCTCCCTCAAAAATAAAAAGAGGGGTTCCTGGGTGGCTCAATTGGTTAAGTATCCAACTTTGGCTCAGATCATGATCTTGCAGTTTTTGAGTTTGAGCCCCTCCTCAGGTTCTGTGCTGACAGCTCAGAGCCTGGAGCCTGCTTTGGATTCTGTGAATCCCTCTCCCTCTGCCTCTCTTCTGCTCATGCTCTGTCTCTCAAAAATAAATAAACATTAAATTTTCTTAAGTAAATAAAAATAAACTTTTTTTCAAAATGCCTTTTTTAACACACCTTCTGTTTTTTCTTTTCTTTTTTTTTTTTTTATCATCAGTGGCCAATTTCATCTCACTATTTTAAATAATATCAATTTGATACTACTGTCAAATTCACCCTGGGGTGCCTGGGTTGCCTAGTTGGTTAAGCTTCCGACTTTGGCTCAGGTCATGATCTCGTGGTTCGTGGGTTCGAGCCCCACATCGGGCTCCATGCTGACAGCTCAGAGTCTGTAGCCTGCTTCAGATTTTGCATCTCCCTCTCTCAATGACCCTCCCCTGCTCATGCTGTCTCTCTCTCTCTCTCTCTCAGAAATAGATAAAACGCTAAAAAAAAATTTATCCTACCGTGTGAAGTGTGTTCACTTCTTTTAGAAAGCAAAACTTTGACAGGAATGTAGAGGCTATATTAGCTTAAAACAATTTATATAAGAAATATACTAGATGATCTTTTAAATCACACATTTACAAAGGAATTTTCCAGCAGGGAACCCTGTCATAGAATCTCTAGATTTTACTCTTTTTATGCCCAGCTGTTATGGCCATCAGCCCCTTCTGTTGTTGAGATGTCAATGGCAGGTACAGTGTCTGGACACGGTGTCACTTCGTCTGCATTCCCAGGGAAGTGGTTCTGTAATTTAAAAGGGTAACTTGGTTTACAAGTGTAGCATCTGGAAGCTCAACAGACCTGCAAGAATGACTCTGACAGCTTTTCTTGGCATGTTTTTTCCAAGAGGAAGAATCACTAAGGAAAGCTTCTTGGAGTCGGAACCCCATGTCTTGTCTGCCATATGCATTATTTCAGAAGCCTGAGCCAGTTACATCCAAAACGAGAACAGAGTAGCCAAGCAGACATGTGACTTTAAAGGTTCTCTCGCTCTTTGCCATTAATGTGTTAACCCAAAATTCATAAATAAGTGGTTAAATCTAACCACTACCATTGGAATAACTGGATTTTGAAGAATGTACATGACCTCTTTACCCCAACCTTGTTCTCAGGAAAGAAGGCTCTTAATTAGCTTAATATTCAACACTCAAAATATCTGATTGCGAGAGGGAGTCAATGAAACCAGAGACAAAATCAACTAAGAATCCTCATGCATGTGGAAAGTAACACAGCCACTTTAGAAAACAGGCAGTTTCTCAAAACCCTTCCAGTAGAGCTAGCCAGTGATCCTAAAATTCCACTTCTAAGTATGTAATCAAAAGAAATGAAAATATACGTCCATGCAGAATCTCAGGCACAGAGCTTCCTAGCAGCATTGTTCAAAATAGTCTCAAAGCAGAAACTGAAATGTCCATCAACTGGTGGATGTATAAGCAAAATGTGGTTACATCCATACAACGGAACGTTTCCCAATGGTAGAAAGTTCCAATGTGGGGAGCGAAGGTACAATCCAGACTCACCTGGAAGACACGACGCTACGGGAGAAAGAACGGACAGAAAAGGCCACATATCATGTAGTTCCATTTACATGAAATGTCCGAAACAGGCAAATCAGAAAGACAGAAGTAGATTATTGGTTGCCCAGGGCAATAGCAGATGTAAAGGGAGGGTGATCATTAACAGATAATGTGGTTTCTTTTGGGGTGTTGAAAATGTTCTGGAATTAAATGTTGGTAATGAGTGCCCAACTCTGAGTGTTCTGACAATCACTGAGCTGTCCACTAAAAATGGGTGGATGTTACCTTATCTTAACAGTAGCTTAATAAAACTGTAGGCGAGAGGAGCTAAGGACAAGCGGGACACTTTCTGACACAAAACAGCATGGCATCAATGGACACTGATACCTGTCAGTGCCGGCAAAGGAGTTTCTCACCTCTCTGTTGTAGCACTTTCCGAGGAGAACGTTTCTGTAGTCCCCAAAATTCACGATTCACAATTAAGTAACGTCAGCGGGTCAATCTGTCAGCCAACAAGTAATAGCTATTGAGCCCCCATCAAGTACATGGAATTCAGATGAGAAATTCACAAGACAGCCCGTAATAGGGACTGATGATGATTAATCTGTGTGGATAACATAGTGCGGAAGGCAGGTAGACAAGAATCACCCAACCCTCAGCCTCTTCACTGTTGGTAATAACACAGCTTCACGGAAATCTGAAGCAAAACCTTTCCAGGGAACATTGGACATGCTCCTGTCAAGAAGGAGAAAATCAAGGTTCAATCCCCGCATGCCAAGTGGAGAAGCCCATGTCCTAGAGCCTACATTGAGTGGAGACGATAAAAATACTCTGCTGAGCTATTTGCATCTAATTAAATTAACTTTCATTCATGTTATTTCAGTAAATTAGCACCTAATAAACATCTGCTCTGTGCAAGCCCTAGGCTGAATATTCTGAGAAACAGGCATATTTAGGCTGAGCCTTGTAGGAGCTTATGATCTGGCTTGAGAGACTCCCTAATGTGTGTGAACGCACAGCAAGGAGACCATCAGCTGCACCGAAACTCTGTCTATGGTCCTGATCGGCTGCACCAATGGGATTTGGTGACTAAACTTGCATGAGCACTAATTTTCTCATTGTTTACAAAGCTGAGGTAATGGTATCTGTCCTGCTTATCCCCATAGAATCGGTTTCATGGTCAAATGAGATAATGCATAAAGATTAATTTTATAGGAGAAACAAAATATGCGGTCAGAGGCATTTTCTCTGGATTCCAAGTGATGAAATGGCTTTCAAGAGGGAGATAAGAGATGTCGTCTGTAACATGAAGAATGCTAAGATTTTTCTAGCTAAAGAAAATAATCTATTCACAGAGGAGGTGTCTTAGTCTGTTTGGGCTGTTATAACAAAATGCTATAAACTGTAAAATCCTGTAAACAATAGCCCCACAGTTCTGCAGGCTAGGAAGTCCAAGGTCAAGATGATGAGGATGGCCAGTTGGAGTGGCTTGCTTCATAGGTGTCATCCTGGACCCCGTGTCTGGAGGGTGGAGGCTGCCCAAGCACTTCTTTCATTTTTTTTAAGTTTAATTATTTTGAGAGCGAGCATGAGTGGAGGAGGGGCAGAGAGAGAAGGAGAGAGAATCCCAAGGAGGTTCCACACTGTCAACACAGAGCTGAACATGGGGCTTTGACTCACAGATTATGAGACCATGATCTGAGAAAAATCAAGAGTCTGCCACTTAACTGACTGAGCTATCCAGGCACCCCTCAAGTATTTCTTTTTAATGAAAAAAGCAGAAATTCAAGAAGGCAAGTCCAACCACAGAAACACACATTCAGCCTTGTGCTATCTGTATCTGCCAAATATGCCAATGGTCAAATCGAGTCCCATGTCTGAGCCTAAAATGCTTTCTGCTACCAAGGGACCAAGGCAAGCATGTGGGCCCACAACGACAGAAGGAGAATATATTTAGGAGCAATTACTCTCTCCACCCCAACTGGCTTGGCTGGGGAAAGGTTAATTTGGGGAGTAGTCAACATATTGTCAATAAGATAGTTTAAAAGTAGATACTGAAAAACATTTAGTGTCTGAATAAATCATGAAAATAAGAGTTTTTGGAAACCGAGAGAGTCAATGAGGATTTTCAAATAAGAATTGGCTTTGGAGGAAGGATAATCTAGAACCCTTTAGAGCAGGTTTCTAGTGTTCAAAAGATACCCAGTTCCCTAATCAGCTTCCCAGGCTGTCACGGCTTTTCTTGCTGCATAACCCAGACCACAGTTGACTGTTTCCCCTTTCCAGTGGCACCTTGAATTTATTTAAACCCATTTGTTCATTGGAATCACCCCGGAAGGCTCCAACACAAGATGAACATAATTTTCACTAATTTCCACAAAAAGTATTGTATTAGTTTCCTATTGCTGCTGTAACAAAACAGCTAGTTTGCTGCTACAAACAATGATGCAAAACAACATATGTGTACCATCTTGCAGCTCTGCACATCAACAATCCACCACAGACTAGAAGAGTCTCTGCCCAGGGTCTTGCAAGGCCAAAGTCAGAGAGCGAGCCAGACTGGACACAGATCTGGAGTCTCTGGGGGAGAATGTGCTTTGGGCTCATTCAGGTTGTGGGTGATATATGCTTCCTTGGGCTTGGGAAGCTCTGGTTAGCTCGGTCCGTCTCTAGCTTCTAGCGCCTGGCATTTCTTGTTTGTGGGATCCTTTGCCTTGAGGCCAGCATCCAGTCTGCCTCATGCTTCACATTTCTCTGGCTTATCCTTCTCTGATATCTTTCTGACTTTCTTTTCTGTCTCCACTTTAGGGCTTGCACAGCGACATTGAGTCCATTCACACTCTTATTTTAAGGTCAATTGATAATCACCCCAACTCTATCTGTAAAATCCCTTTTGCCTTATAGGGTGACCTATTAGAAAGCATAGTCATTCAGCACACTGAGGGATTTGGCATCCTCTTCTTGACGGCCTCAGTCTACTCCTCCAGCAATGGGGCAGCTTCCTGCTGGAGAACATCCTGAACCTGGCAGTATCTGTTCCACCTGTGAACTGGACCATCCACATCACTGAGTTTTCAGTTTTATCCTTAACTCTTTCAGTCTCTTATTTGGTTACCTAACTCATTTTTCTCAGGATTAATCCAAGTTTCAACACTCTCTGGAAGCCCCTTATACATTCTCTCCATCACTCATTTTCAGAAAACAATTTGCCTTTTACTTAATTGAAGGAAGTGAAGCCATTATGCAGTCATCCAAACTCCCACCTGTCTCCCCAGCAAGTTCACCCAAATCTAGAGTTCATTGCCTTCCCTCCAGACTCAGAAGTAAATGCATTACTTTGCCGCCGACCATGCCCTTCATCTCATTGCTTCCAAACCCAGGTCCTGAGAAGGACATTTCTAAAACCCTCACGTGTATGATCTATATTCCCTTCCCTTCTGACTTGAGTCTATGTTTTAAAATTTTTTTAATGTTTTATTTATTTGAGAGAGAGAGAGAGAAAGAGAGAGAGACAGCATGAGCAGGGGAGGGTCAGAGAGAGAGGGAGATACAGAATCTGAAGCAAGCTACATGCTCTGAGCTAGTTGTCAGCACAGAGCCCGACGTGGGACTCGAACCCATGAACCGTAAGATCATGACCTGAGCCAAAGTCAGACGCCCAAATGACGGAGCCACCCAGGCGCCCCAGTCTACATGTTGAAATCTGTCTATCTGCCTTCAAAGAAAACCCTTCTGCTCCGTGCAGGACACTCCACCTAACTATCTCTTGCCTCCTTTTCCAACCAAACTTCTCCAAAGCTGAGCTCTCCCTCACCATGTAGATGAATAATTTATTTCTCAGGACCCCATCACCCCACTTCTAACTCCACCACCTGACTGAAGTTATTTGCACCATGTTGATCTACTACTGTCTAAGGGTTGATTCTGGAATACCACTTTGCATTAGTTTACCTCAACATCTATGGATTGATAATACTATGTTTCATTGTAACCCTACTTTTTTGACTTTCGGAGGAGGGATTATCTAGATGCCTTTAGAACAGGATTTCAATGTCCAGGGTCTACTGTGGGTCCCCTGGCGCTCTTTCCATTGCTTCTCCTGACAGTTGGCCTCCTCCTACTGAGTGCTTCCCTGGGGGAAGCACTTCCATTCACCCACCTCATCTGGGTCTGTCCCCCCCAATTTGTTAATTGCTCACAACCTTGGCCCAGATGCTCCTCCACAAGTCAGATTCCCCTGTTTAATGGCTTGCTCCTGCCATGGCGATGCTCACAACTACTTAAGATTCAACGAGTTCAATCTGAACTAATATTTCCCCTTTAATTAGTTCTTTATCTCTCCACTTGTTTTGCCCACCTCAACTACTCTAGGTTGGTGTTTATGATCTACCCATCCCCTCAAACTTGAAGACTGACATTTATAACCAATTTTTAAAAATCCCATATAGCTAATTAGTAGCTAAGTCCTCCAGGTTTTACTTCCTGAATTTTTAAACTGTCTGTCTTGTTCTTTCTCTTCCAAGGGCACCACCACAATTTAATCCATTATTAACTTAACAAATTCCTATAATAACCCCCAAAAAGCCAGGAGAATCCACCTAGATGAGAATTTGCCATCTCAGTCTTCAGCCATCCTTCAAGGTTGCCTATCTCTTACAAGGTAAAGCACACATCCATGGCCAAGATCAGACATGAATCAATCCACCCATGGTCAAGATCATATGTGGATCAGTCTACCCATGGTAAGGATTGTATGTGAATCAGTCCACTCATGATTAAGATCAGACATGTATCAGTTCACTGATGGTCAAGATCAGACATGAAGTAGTCTACCCATGGTCAAGATCATCCATGAGTCAGTCTACCCACGGTCAGGATGAGACCTGGGTCAGTCCATACTGTCCCCTCCATTCTCATATCTTTTACCTTCTTTTCTTCACTTTCACTGTATGTTATAGCAACTACAACTTCCTTATGGCTTCTGGACACACTATGCCTTTCTGCACTTCTATGTCTGTAATTTGGATTATATGGGAAGAAGCTACCTTTCTGTCTCTCTTACTTTCCCCAGCATCTCCCTCTTTCAAGTGAGAAACTTACAGTTTTCCTTTGGACATGGCATAATGATCACTTCCATCTGCAGGTTCAAGCTGGAAGAGTAGCCGTTCCTTGGACTCTCATTGAATACTTTGTACCCTTGGATTTGCCATGCTTAATCTCTTAGTCTGCTCACTCCTCTAATAGATCATGACTTCTTTGAAAATAGCACTTATATCATTCTTGAAGTCATTAGTAAGCTAACTGAAATAAATTAAAATGCAGATTGAAGAACAAACACTCAAAACGATAGTGAAATGCCATGCTGGCATGTAGCATGCTGCAGTATGGATAAAAACTTCACATATGTCATGGGGAGTGAGCTCCTACATCATGAGCTCTGGGTTGGTGTGAGTGTTGGGCAGGTCGTGCACCCTGACGTCCAGCACACCCCTATACTTGGAAAGTGTTCCTTAAAAGCCAGTTTATTTCCTGCTATTGATCATAAACTACTGAAGGTTGTGTCCTCGGAGGTAGAAATATTTAAATCTTCCTGAATGCTGACATTTTCTTCACTTAGTTTTGGGGATCATATTGTGGTTCCTCAAGAAAGGGGAATACACACTTGAGCTGACTCAAATTTAAATTAGAAGCCAGCAAACAAACAAAAACCCTAACTCAAAAATAAAGATTTAATGCTACAGCCTACTATGAAATAATTGTATAAAAGTATATTGTGAAATGCTATTGGAACTTATGAAATAATACAATAATAAATTCATCCACACACATCTGGATTTAGAAACAGAGTCCACAAAATTTATCAAGTGCCTTATGTCAACTTTAACCTTAGTACTAAAACCAGAGTATATCTAGAGCTATAATACACAGGTATCGGTATATTGAGATATAAATATGTGGAGCTATAGAAATAGGCACACAGACATAGATCTACAGATACCTGGACACCATGTATATGAAAGGTCTTGGATTCCATCCTGGATTAAAGCTGAATAATGACAGAGTGCTTTCATATGATTTGAGATAGTTAAAATGCTAGGAAATCACAAGACACAGGAAAGAGGAAAAAATGGTTCAAAACAAAAGTTACCAACGATAAGAACTTCAAATGGAAATGAATTTTGGTGAAGCGTCAAACAAATTTAGGTAGGATCTTGTATCCTATATTATTATTTGACAGACAAGTTACCATCTCTGTCAGGGTCACCCCGATGTTTAGTCCAATATTGTATGACCTGGTGAAGAGTTCAGGTCATTACATTTTTTATCACACCTTTGCATGGAAGAAAGAAAATTCTCCTTTTCTTCGCTAAAGGAGCCCTTTGTAGGTAGATTCACCCTCTGTGAGAACCTCACAGAATGACAGGGGGTCCCTGGGAGGTGGATCCAGGACCACATTGGACAGGGCCTTCACTGTTGTGCAAAGAGAGCCACGTCACTGTACTTACCGGTGCAATAAACCCAGCAACTCTATCCACAAGGGAAATAAATGTGCACGTGCCTTTTTAATTCTGGAGAGAACTTAGAATAGTCCGTGATATTCTCATTTTTTGTTTAAGAAGACCCAGGCCCCTAAAGCTCACTCCCAGTTCCAGTAGAGAAAACCAAAATGGATAGTGCGGGGCTGTATTTCCCAACACTGATCACAGGGCGGTCATCAACATCGTGGGACAGTTAGATGGAACCTCAATGGTTCATTCAGAGAGAACAACAGTGTGTTTAGGAAGCTGATCACAAGAAGAACAAGCACACTTGTCTATGTTGTTCTACAAAGCGAATGTGGGACAGGAACAAATATTACAGAAGCATTGGAACTTAGACCTCAAGCCTGGGTACACAAATGACAGGTGCCTGTGTGCAAGGCCTAAAACTTCTAAGGTGTGGGCACTGAGAGCCAATCGGAGATCCACAGTAGTCCTAAAGATTGTAACAGACTCACCCACACATTTCCACCCTGCTGAAGAGAAGCCATACTATTCTCATCACTGTCTAGTAAGAGCGATTTTCTATCCATTTGTTCTTTCATAGATCAGCGTCACTTTTGTAGCCAAAATTAATAAAAAATCTTATTAAATAATGATATAAATATATATATATATAATTCCATCTATATCCTTCAAAATCAAAAATAAATTTGTGAAGATTTCCTTTGTATAGAAATTTAAGGCATAGCCTAGTTCAAGAAACAAGACAGGCACCCAATAAGTGTAGTTTTTGAGTGAAAGATTGCAAAAATAAGGGAATGGCTACTTCTTAAGAAAACACACCTAAAATTCTATATTCCCAGATTCAGATAAATATGGATAATTAACAGGAGGATTGCATGTTGAATTCCATGAATGGTGATCACATGCTTGTTACGTGCAAGGCTGCACACCAACTATTGTCCAGGAGCCTATGAAGCGTTAATAGACAAGATAAAACTTACACACACAGTTTATTTGGGAAGGTAGAGTGGGATAAAGCTAGTTTAGGGCAGTGCAGTTGTACAACATTCCCACTGCTGCAGAAAATTCGGTGGGGCGGGAGTCGCTGACTTAGAGCTTTATCCTTGTAAAGAGTGAGCACACACACACACATGTTCACAACATCAGTTTCCCCAAGAAAAGTCAAGAGCTAGATGCTGAGCATTTTGCAATGAAAAAATAGAAGTTACCTAAACCTATTAAATGGGACTGGATGATATCCACATTTTTTAATATATTCTGTAAGCCTTTATTTTTTATTGCTTTTGTTTAAGTTTGTGTATTTATTTTGAGAGAGACAAGGAAAGTGCAAGCAGGGGAGTGTCAGAGAAAGAAGAGAATCTCAAGTGGGCTCCACGCTGTCAGCACAGAGCCCAATGCGGGGCTTGAACTCATGAAACCGTGACATCATTACCTGAGCCAAAATCAAGAGTCGGACCCTTAACCGACCGAGCCCCCCAGGCGCCCCAAACTCTGTAAGCCTTTAACAATTGCAACCACGTAGAACTCAGCCTTTCACCTGCCACACAGCCATTCAGGGGGCTAAGAGCTGACCATGTGGGCTCTCTAGGTAGAGAAAGTGTGGCCACAGTCAGGACGCAGCAGGCAGATGTCAAAGGGCCTGGACACGAACAGAGGAAAGAAGACCGTAAATAACGTTAAGTGTTGTCTCCTTTCCAGCTCGGAAGCTCGGAAGCTACATTTGCTTGTGGCTCGTCGCAAAGCAACATGCTGTGAGCGGCACCTACGGTGACAGTGCTGTCTCTCTGCACAGGCCTGAGAGCATCCACCGTGTCTGCCTTGGCCAGCCGCCCCATGGCTTCGTTCTTGGAATCCAGCAGCCAGTTCCCCGACTCTGGGCAGCCCCCTCCCCCCCCCCCATGATCAGCAGGGTCTCCTCATCCTACTGTGCGCACTCATGTCCTACTGACTTCCTGCCTCTGCTCAAACACGGCGCTGTCACAGAAGACTTCGCTGCCTGCATGCTGACTCCCCTCTCTCGGCGGTGGGACGAATCACCATCCGCACTCCTGTAATGATGACCGGGCTTGCATGTTCCAGATCTTTGCCCTGCAGAGACTGCAAGCCTCAGAGGGCACGGCCCCTGTCCACAGATCTGCCCTCCATGCCCAGCTTGGTGCACAGCACTCAGGAGGTGCTCACTAAATGTTCATTATCTAAAGATGGCAGTTACATGTTATGGAGACAAAAAGTGACAAGTGACTTTCTGTTTACTGTTAGTGCTGGTTACCCGTGCTTTGCGTCTCTGCTCCAAATCCACTCTCACTGGCTCCTCTGTGGAAGCGAGTGGGGCCCTTAGACAGTGTTCCCTTGCCAGCTGGCACCGTGCCCAGCTGCGTCAGTGGAGGACGCTGGAAAGACACCGCAGGCACAAGAGTTTCCCTTCCTGGTCCCGGTGCGCTCCGTCCGCGGACCCCTGCGCTCTGGGCGCCTGTGCGGTCAGCCTCACCCCTCAGCCTTGGGTCCCGGCACCTGCCAGGTGGTCTTGAAGCGAGAAGCGCCTCCCCTGCACGATTCTCTACCCCGTACTTGGGACGGCAACTTCCAGCAAGCTGCGGACGGTGGATTTCCATCAGGTCGGAGGGTGAGTTCCTAGCAGGTCCTGACAGCGGGGCTCCCAGGGGCCCTAGGCTCCCCAGGGGTCATGCTGCACCCCCTCCGCTGTCCTGGGCGCTGCTGGGTCCCTGCGCTGGAGCACTGGCTCCTCCCCACACCTGCGGTTCCAGGGCTCTCCGCTGCCCAGCCTCCTCCTGGTCACTTGGGCCTCCTGTTACAGGCAGCCGTGGTCTACTTTAAACCTTCCCACAAATGACTGTCGGGGCTCTGTCTCCTGGCTGGGTTCTGACTGATGCACTCTTTCCAAGGGAGACGCGGCTGTGTTGATCTCACTTCCTTCTTAGGTGAGATAAAAGGGTGTAGACCACCCTCAGAGAAATGCAGCGCATGTGAGTTCTGCTCCGTGATGCCTCCGTGATTCAGACGCACACCGTGATGGGATCTGTCCTCGTCCAGACGTGACCTTTGGTGACCCCGGGATTGGAAAATGGGCGCGGCTTTCTCTTGCACACGGACATGCTGAGCGTGCGTGATACACAGAGAAGTGAAGCAGTCCTGGTGAGGGGCAAGCCTCAGGGGTCCTGAGTCTGGGATGCTAGGCGTATGCCCACCCTAGATGTAAACTACTTACTTCTAGAAGTATGTTGAGCTCTACATTTAGGAGTGCAAAAATGCATACACTTATTTTCATTTTTGATTTATATTTATCAGAACACTGCTCATTTCTATGCTCCTAAATGCACTTTGGCGAACATGAGATGTGTCTTCTATGGATTCGATTTCTGCATGGGGGACGATGAAGGGCAGTTCTTCAGAAAGAGTTGGAAGCCTTAGGTTTAGGTCTATTTATACAAGTGACGGCAGCTGGCCACAAGGGGCTATTTTTGCTCCCTTTTTTCTAGAGATCAGCTTGCTGGATGACCTCACCCCCCCCCCGCCCCATAGGATGTAGACTTAAAAAAGGCAACGCTAAACCCAACCCAGCCTCTCAAATTATCAACACACACCTTCATCAAAGCTCAAAGTTTTGAAATTATTGGTGGAATATTTGCAGTGAGAAACTCTGGCCTACGTAGGAAGCCTGGTTGACCCCAGAAGTTGTTAGGTAGGGGCTCTGATGATTTCACGCCTACGTTATATTACCGGAAAAGCAGGGCTGTATATAGTGGACGCTTTGGGAGCAGGTGAATGTGAGAGCACCGATGTGTGAGGGATGGGTGTCAGAGAAAGGTTACCAACACACCGCTCACCTTCGATGCCAAGATGCCAGGGCACTCAGCCCGGCCCCTCGGTTCCAACCACGTTGTCAATGGGTGTCTGGATCACCTTCCCTGAGTTTAAACATCAAGAGTTAAGCCATAATAATTCCACCTCATGATGTTATTTAAATCAATGGAATAAGAAATAAGTGAAATTCTGAGAGCTGTCTAGTCAAGGCTAACAATGAACGGGATGACGTATTATTTTCCTGCCACTCTTAGCTTGGAACACACGCCCCACACAGGCACAACATCCACACCGAGCTCCTTGCCCATCATGAAAAGCCGTGGCATTCCATCAGTACGTAATTGTATTAGTTATTCTACAGCGGCTCCAGGAAATCTGATGCAGAGGACTGTTCGTATTGATCAACGTTCTGAAGTCCTCCTGGCCATTGTTTACTGAACTGGTCAATTATCATTGAATTTTTCATTTTGAGTTGAAATGGAAAACTAACAGAAATCAAGAAATTTCGTAGAACATGTTACTAATGAATTACAGGGGACTGAGGCTCCATTGTTGCAAACTTATGGTATGTTCGTGGCTTATTTTTAGATGGACATGTTTTTATGATGAATGAATATTCCTCTTACCATATTAATTCATTGAAATCATCTCTCTTTGCCCCTTTTTGTCAAATGGAATAGAATCTAGAGAGTAGTAACTCATCTGTTACCCTTAAACTTCTCATTGCCTCCCCCCCACGTCAGAATATTTGTTACCAGTAAAGGTTAACATTCGAAGTGTTATCCTCAGATTTCATAAGCCAGATCTAAAAATACCTAGTGACCAAAAAATACATGTAACCATTTCAAAAATTTTGTTTAAATGAACGAAACTTTTTTTTTTTTTTTTTTAGCCAAAGTGCACCTATTGGTCTCAAGATAGAAAATCCATAAAATGGGTTATTTTTCAGATAGGTAACACCATGAAATAAAACCTCCTGCATTGTATACTCTATGATGGATCCACAGCAAATTTTAAAATATGCACAGCTCAGAAAGGCCAGGATCTAATCAAGAAGTGTCATTAGCAGTGTAGAAATAGCAGTTAATACCTGTCATGATTGTAGGATTTGGTGCCAAACAAAAGTGTGTCTGCCCTGCACACGGGAGGCTTGTGGAGAACTTTCCAGGCCAGCTGAGGGCATTATGACCAACGTAGGTCAGAGGAACAGTAAACATTTTGGACCTAATCTGCACAGTTAGCAGCCCACCTGGAGACAATCTTCGTTCCAGGTACCGAATTTGCAAAGACCATGACCCCATGGCCGGTGCCCTGAGAGATTCCGTGGAAGAGAGACTTACTCCCAGGAAAGCAAGCGCAAATGCTGGGGGGTTTCAGCGGTTGTGGAGTTAGCCTTTGAGACCCAACATTTGGAAACTGAGTCAGAGTCCTGTCCTCAGCAAGGGTGATGGGTGGGAGCCGCAGGGGTGCGGGCGTCGGGGAGCGAGCTCACGGCGGGTGCCTGGACCCTGCCAGAGACTCAGACGCCAAGTCCAGCAGGTGCTTCTGCTTTGCCCCTTGTTATCTCCAGAACGCAAGGCGTCAAGAGCATAACTCGTAGGCAAAACCCCAGTAAAGAGCCTTTGATTTCTCATGTAAATTCACCAAAATGAAAGGAAGGTGCCTGTGTCTCTTAATTTTAGAACTCTTTTTATTCCATCATTACTTATTTTTTATCCACCCTTATTTTTCGTATTATTGCCTACAGTGGATAAAAAGAGTCAACAAAAAGAACAATCTTAATCGCTTTAAAGGGTTCCAATAGAGTTGTAATTTGCCTTATAAACCACGTCACTGTGCCCTAGATTTACAGCAACATGTGATCTCTAAATATACTGTATATCACTCTCCTGATGGTCATGCAATTAGGATCTGGACACTAGGAGCAACATACTACCGAAAAATAGTTCTCAAAAGGGGATTTGGTGTGTCAGGGAAGATAACAGTAATTTAGAATTTAGGTCAACATGATTTTAATGCTGAATAAGATTAGGCCCCCAAATGCACTGTCTCCACATAGGATCTTTACTCTGGTCCGAGATGCAGCAGGTAGAAAGGGAAGAAATGAAAAAGATAACATAGAAGCAGACTTTAGCAAGGGAAAGCAAAAGAACATTGCAGATTCAATAAACTATGTTTGTTTAAAGTATTTCATATTAACTGAGTTTAACAATACTGTATTAAATACCTACAAAACAGAAAATCCTTATCACGACACCACTTGTGAAACCCTGCCTGATATTCTTGTGATCTGAGACATTACGTTCATTGACTAAAATTTCACAATTTTATGCGGATACTACATCATATATGCAGAAAAAATAAAACTACATTTATTCTTTTTATTACAAACACTGCTTTTTTTCCCTGCTGAGTTTATCCAGGTGTGAGTTCTTGAAAAATTAATCCAAATTGTTTAACAAAGAAATTCAATCGCCCTTATTACCAATATGCTGATAATATGAAGGCCTCTTACTTAAATCAGTTATTGTTATATTTACTACAAGTAAATTTTAAGTATTTTGGGGGGAATTACGTGGTAATAATAATTTGTTTCTCTATATTTTTGGCTCCATGATTTCAGGGACCATTTATCTTTTATTTTATTTGCAGTTTCTGATTCAAGGACAAGAAAAGGGTAGATACTTCATACAGGCTTGTTGAGTAAAGAATGGATCTGGGACTCATCATATCCTTTCTTCAAATATTACAAACTTCTTCAATGTTTATTTATTTTTGAGAGGGACAGAGACACAAAGAGTGAGCAGGGGAGGGGCAGAGAGAGGGAGACACAGAATCCGAAGCAGGTTCCAGGCTCTGAGCTGTCAGCACAGAGCCCAACACGGGGCTCGAACCCATGAACCGTGAGATCATGACCTGAGCTGAAGTCGGATGCTTAACTGACTGAGCCACGCAGGTGCCCTCCCCGCCCAAATATTTCTATCATATTGCCATATTCTTCTTCCTTCATATAACTGTAATATCATAACATTTTAGTATACAATATATTTTACATTATATACAATGTATTATATTTTGTGTGCATACAAGTGTACATATATGCATAGGATTGGCATGGCTACATGTATGTAAACTGTAAACTATATGTATAATATATTCTTTGTAAGTATGTATACGTATATATATTATGGTAGGTTTTTGTTTATCTATGGATATGTGTGAATATAACATACATACATATCTGTATATATCATGTATCATTCTCATTATGTAAACATGATCAACTTTTATTTGTATTTCACTTATTCACTTATGCTCCACACTTAGGCTAGAAAACGCGCATTTGCAAATCTCCCAGGTTCGGGAGTAGTCATGCAGCCAGAAACAATGAGAATGTGTTCAGCGTGATCACCCACCATCAAAGCTGCTGTTGTTCAGATCACAGGAAGGATGTGATTCACAGGGCTGCGGAGAAAGTGAAACAATGCAGGTGAATCAGAGACCCCCATGGCCCAGGGAGGAGCCCCAGAGCCACAAGGATGAGGCAGAGTTCGTGTGAAGTTTAGAAAACGTCAAAGCCTTCTGTTGCCTCTCCGAGGTGCCAGGTGGGTCCACGCGGCATCAAGGCGTGAGTGCAGGGTCAGACCCGCTGGAGGGAACAGCCACGCAGCGGCCGGGCTGAGCGGGGCTGGCGCGTGGGAGCCCCCACACTGCCACTGTCACGCGGGGGGCGGCCAAGCGCCCCGACTGAGCGCGGCTCCTCCGCGCCCACCTCCCCGTCACCGCTCGCCAGCCCCCGGGTTAAAGCCACGGTGACAAAACTGTACTCGCTTCTGCATTTGCTCTGATTCTCCTCGAGGTTCACCACACCTTCTCTGTGTAAACGGGGCTTGCATTTCTGCACAGCTCCTTCGTCAGGACGCTCTTTAAGTTCCCACCACAGCGATTTTGCTTATTTGGGTTTTTTTCTTTTTTAATTAAACCCCAGTAAGTGGATCAAGGACTTAGGATTTGTAAAAGTACTTTTTTTTATAACAGAAGCTGACTCCGATGCTTCCATTTTTTCTTCAAATTTTTATGCTTCCTATCATTTAAATGCTTGAAACATTGAAATATTCCATGGAAACACAGATTATTGTTAGACTTCCAAGGAGCCAAACCTTATATTCCATTTTGACTGCAATTATGTCAACAGCCGAAAACACGGTATACAAGCCGCATCTTTGGAAGAAACAGTGACTCCGTGAGCAAATGCTGTTTCAGACAAGATCCTCGAGACAGAACGTGCCAGGCTTTCTAGGGGTCCAGGGGGCGGGGGTCCGACCTGCCTCCCGCCTTTCATGCTGCCCTTTGCTGTCCCTGCGCCTCTTCCAGACAAGGCTTTGTTTGAAGCATTCTGGTTTGACAATTCCCCTCTTTCTCCATTCTCTTTTTATAGAAAAACTGGGAAAAGTGATAAATAACAGGACGGAGAGGGAAGGAGAGGGGGAGGTGAGGGCACTGTGGCTGGAGCCCTCTGGCCATTCCCAAGTGTGTCCCTGGGGGTGCAGGCTGGGGGGGGTCTCCGCCCTCACACACACCTGGCCACGGCCAGGCTGGTGTCAACCCCGTCACCTGAGCCATCAGGCAGCTCTACTCAAGAGCACTTTCCACTAGGACTTAATTATTGATAATGGGCAATTGTTAACTGACACGGTCTCTGAAAATATTATTTTTGATCATAAACTTGTACAGCCAGAATATCCTGTAAAATTGTTCTTAGGTGACTATTTCAGTAATAGCTACCTTGTCCCACATTATGTGTAAAAAAAGTATCATACAGTGGAGAAGAACTCTTAGATATATATTTTTTTGACTTATTTCATTAATTATAGAGCTTATTTAACCAAAATACAGATTACTTCCTGAAACTTCACTTTTACTTGGAGGATGTGCATCTTGAAATTTTTATGAACATATTTTTCCATTCTTCCCTATAGGACTGATTCCCAGATAATATGTATGATTCCCGTCGAGCAGTAAAAGTCAGCCTGAGGATTTCCACAATGCAAATTCAATATTATTGAAGCTCTGTGCTGCTTTATGTCACCTTCCTCACGAGAGCAACGAGGAGCTAAAGATGGAAGGGCTGCTCGATCTTTATTCCATTGAAAAACCCACGATGTGTTTGAAATACAAGAAATAACCTATGAAGAAAAAGATGGGAACGAGTAAGACTGTGATTTTTTTTGGCTCATAGTGTAACTCACATGCCGCATATTGATCTTAGCAATTAGAAAGAAGACTCGCATTAAGTCACACTCCAACCATTAAGTTCGTGTTATAAAGAACGCCGTGGGTTTAGCTGCGCGTGGTTTTTTCTGGAACCGTCCTGTGTGTGCCTTCGATGCTCTCTCAGAGCCCCCGACCGCCCGCTGCGCGGTGTCAGGTGCAAGGCGAGGGCTCCCTTGCCACGTTGGTGCAATGCTGCCACCACATGGCAGAATCGCTCCACACAGTCCTCTGAGCGTGGGTTTGCAGAAAGACGAATTTCCTATAGAAAAGGGATATTTAAAATCCAAAGACACCGACGCGCACCCGGTGGCGTGTGCACACCCTCCGTCTTCGGCAGGGAAGGCAGTCAGGCTACTGAGGACACATTCCCTCGTACGTGTTAGCTGACCAGAAGGGCGTCAGCTGAGGGTTAAGTATTTATTGTGTGTGCACATACGGCCTTCATCTTTTCTGGAGGGAAAACACTAGAAGCTGAAAGGGAGGGCACGCCGGTCCCTATCCGGCCGGCAGAGACACAGATCCCGGGGAAATTCAGTGCCTGAGCTCACCCTCCACAGCTTCAGGCAGAAACTCGGGCCGGGGGCTGGGAGCCAAGATCACAAAGGCGACAGTGTCCTTACGTAGGGCAGAAATGCATCCTTGTTTCTAACGCAGGGACTCGGGTTCGAGATGCTCTGCCTCTCCCACTGCCCCGTTAGTTACAAAGTGCGGCTCAGGGCTTGGGAGACACTCAGCCACAGTGTGTGAATGATGTCGCTGGTGCCGACGCCCCACGTGTCTCCAACGTGGTGCGGTCGTCCGGGGCTCGTCCCTGCAGCGCGCGGCTCCCACTGTTCTGTTTGCCCTCAGGAAAGCGAAGGCTTTAAAGTAATAATTAACAAACGGGACAATACTGTATATTACTGCAAGAAAAGACAACCCGAACATCCTTTGAAGAAAATAGCGATGAAACACATTTTAATACCGAGGCTGCTTTCCTTTACAGTTTATTTCGGCATAGAGCCGCCTACATCTTCATCGTCAAGAGGCTTATTCCTTAATTCTTTAATCGAAACACTATGCATTTTATTCATTTAGTGACAAAGTTCAAAAATGTATCAATTATTGAAAACATGGGTTTGGGAGACTTTTAGGAAATAAAATGAATACAAGTGGTATTGGGATAGAAAATGTCGGATGACTTTCGATGGCCATGTACAGGTGTATAGAATATATACATGTGTGCGAAATACATCTTCATACATGTGGCCTAACTTTTTCAGCATAAATAGGTTCGAATTTCTAGTAAAAAATACAGCATGTAAAACAGTAAAATTGGTTGCAAAATATTACACCCTGTTTTATCTTCTTTCTACATAAGCTTCAACACTATTCTTAAAATTTACAAAATGAAAATGTTTGCCATGTATTTTCATAGTTGTATGTGGCTATTTAGGCTGAGACAAGAATTACTGAATTGTTTTGGTAGATGGTATGCCTTTAAGTCTAATCTTAGATTTGAGATAGTAGCATTATTTTACTGAAGTACGAGATTGTTTAATAAGACAGCACAGCCTTCCTCAAAGGTCTCTGAGGGTCAATCATGGTGAGTAACAGAGTATTTTTGTGCAAAAAAGAAAAAAAAGAACTATAAATCAAATTATTCCTAGCCTGTGATTTGTTCTGTCCTTCATTTTACATTTCCTTTTTCATGTGAATTTGAGCCAGCCCCTAATGTTATTTTAATTTAGTTTTTTGTATGTAATACATGCCCCCATCAGGTGAATGCACTTGTCATGATTGAAGTCAATAGATGGTAATGACCTTTTATCTTTATTGCTGAGCTCCAGATCATGAGAGGCAGAGCTGGCCTGAGTCGCTCCAGATTGGGAACGGACTCTAATTGAGTCTTCATCAATCTTTAATGACAGCGCTGTTATCATTGTTGAACGCCTTCTTCCATTTGCCTTTCCCCCTTTGGAGCAATTCTTAGCCACTCCCTGGTGCTGGGGGGCTCAAAGGTTAAGGAAATGGCGATCCCTGAGCTTCCGACTGCGAAGCAGGTGCGATGCCATGTGGGCCGCTCTGAGCCACGTCCTCGGATGGTACTGGCCTGGGGCTCTTCCCCACGGGGCGCCCAGGACCGAGCCTCGGTGGTGACGGGGTGAAGGTGCGGATCCCAGACAGCAGCCGGCGGTGTGGTCACTCATGGAATGGTGGCCAAAGCAGACACAGGGCTGAAAGTAACCACAAATGTAACAGCAGTAATTCTCAGATTCAGAAAGAGCATATGGTTCCGATCTTTCTAACTTTGGTAAAACACGCAGACTACACAAATAGCGGTGATCAGCGTGCAATCACTTACACAATCAGACCCGCGTGTTTACAAGCATGTGTGCCTCCCTTTGCATATCTATGGCTGTGATGTCCTGCATTTTGATCTGAGTCATATTTTCTTTGATTTTTAAAGCAAAGACTCAAAGAAACCCTCATCAAATTTGTTACAAGTGCATCAGGGTCAGAAATGTTTCTGCAATGCCTGTGCGTCCATCGTGGCTCACGATGTCACGGCAAGCGTGCTCGAATACCTACTTTCTTTGTATTTACCAATCGAAACACTGTTTTTATCTTTATCAGTTTGAATGTCACCACTTCTGCCATTTGGCTGCAATAAATATTTCTGAGAGCCCTGCTATTGTGTGCAGCATGGTGAATAATTCATGCAACAGCAAGGCAGAGGTTTTAATTGATGCCGATTAGTGAACTTTCTAAATCTGCAAAACTTCAGCAGGGCTGGGCTTCCAATAAATGCCAGTGTCTATTTTTATGTTCCAGCCTCTATTTAACAGAAAGCCAAGTGCATCAGCCTGCAGCTGCTGGTGGTGCAGACGCCAAAAAAGGGATTTTTGTTCCACCTACCGTGTCGTAGGAGGGCCATTTCGCGGCATCATTTCCAGCTCGTTGTTTACGTTTTCTGTTAGATGTTCTTACAATAGGGATGAAGAGGTGACATCTCCTAGAATGATATTCTGATGCCTGCCAGGGTCCGATCACTGGGACGGAGTCACAACGGGGTGGAGGGGGCCGGGGAGCCGCAAGAGGAACCATGTTTTGCTGATGTAGTTCACTCGCCGGAACACCAAGCCTGGGATTTCGTAACGGAGCACACATTATTGCGGAGAATTTCCGCACCGTGTGCCCTGCTTGGGGGAAGCAGCGTGCCGGAGGGGAGAGACCCTTCTCCAGCGGTGACAGATCTGGCCTACGGTTCTGCATTTTATTTTACCGTGTGCATGCATTCGAGTCAAAAGTCCCTGTAGTGGAAATCCGCAAAAAATCGGTAGATGTGTAGATCAACCTGGTAAGATTATTAATCGTGTGAAAATTATTAGGAAAATTACTGTACCCCGGCCCTAACATTTGAGGAAGTGACTTTATGTATTTTCAACCCCTGTTTTCAAAATTTAATTTAAAATATATGTGTTTTTAAAAACCCCAGAATGAGCCTCTTAATGAGGAGTTTACCTCTTTCCATGGTAAACACGTTCAGGAATGATGTGATCAGGAGTCAGGGACCCCTTCACGATTATTAGTTTGAATGAAAAGATTCATGGATTTGGAAAGTCACGGTGACAGTCGTTGAGGTGGAGGGCCATCCTGCACGTCTTCTGTCGGCCCCGTGCAATTTCCTCTTCACTTCACGGGGCGCCTCTCTGCACTCCGGAGTTATTTCTCACCTTTTCTTTCCTGCTCTTTCAATGTGATGATTACTTGAACAATCCAAGGAGGTAAACATTAACATGTCTCTCTTCAGACTAGAAACATGGACAAGAGCAGAGCTAAAGAAGACAGGATCATGCATCGGAGCCCATTTCAACCTGTAATAGGATCGTGCGGGTGAGTCGGTGTTTGCGTAAATTCCGCCAGCCAGTCACACTGTCCCTTCCTCTCCTGTAAGGTCCCCTGCTGTCCCTGCCCTGCCCCCCCCCCCCCCCCGCCGCTGGGGAAGACACGTAGGGCGTCAGACGCTCTTGGAGGGGCCCAACCGGGGCGGCTCCATGCTGGTCCTGGACCATGGAGCTGCCTGGGGACATGCAGGGAGTACCCGGCACCCAGAGTACTCTGTGACGGACCCACAACGTGGCCTTGCGCCCGCGTCTCCAGTCGACACGGGATCCTGTGGGGAGTTTGCTGCCTGGGCCTCACCCTCACGCACACACCCACACTTAGCATCTGAGGACGGTCAGTGTGCACCCCGCTAGGGGTTCTGGTGTCTCCCCAGGGTGCATGCCTCCGACTGGGCGGGTGAACCTTTCCTCAGCTGCAGGTAACTTCCACGACCTGTAAAACCTGGGTCTTGGCCAGTCTGCCTGCGGGTTCAGAGTTGGATTAATCAGTCCACCCACAACCTCAAACTCAAGGCTTCCCATCTCTGAGCACAGCCCCGTAATTGACTCATCTTAGGAATCCATTCTGTTTTCACCGTGATCTCAAATTACCAAATCCCGCTGACTTCACTCAGCCTATTAGCCTCTTTATAGTTACATTTGACTTTCTGAGATAAAGGATATATAAGTGCTTTATAAACTCTAAAGCACTCACTAAAAGTAATAGATTCTTCACCAATCAGATGTTGTAATCAACTACTTAAATAATATCCCAGATAAGGTCCTAGACTCCTGGGCCCACTTGACTTTTGTCCTGTTTACTAAATCAATGCCCTAGCAATCGGCCAGCATTTAGTATCTCAGCTCTCGGTCCCCATCTGGATGGTGCCTCGCTGGAACCCTGCTGACAAATGCACTGAGCACAGTGGTCCTCGACGCCTCCAGGGCAAGGGCCCTCTAACCGCAGGAGGCATAACGAATCCAACATGGGCCCTCTCTGCTCGGCACACAGTAGGTCTGTGCTGAACTCTGGCACGTTCTTCTCCCTCTCGCTCTCTGCTGAGGGCTCTGGCTGCACTACCCAGAGGACAGGTAACCACGCTGGACACTGCAATCACCCTCCCTCTGCGAGACAGTCACTAGGCACCAGCCAGGGCGTTTAGTCCTTTCATCGGCCTTGGTAGAACACTGTCTGTGTGTCAAAGGCTAAGACGTCCATCTACCCTTTCTCCTCCACACACTCTTGCGCCTTCAGTATTTGCACGATGTTGAGTACTGGTTCTCCAGTTCCGTCCCGTTTAGTTTTACATCTGCCTTCAAAGCTCCATCTTCCAGACTCGGGGAGAGTAGAGGGAGCCCATCTTCCCACCCCTACTGACCCTTGCTGCCATGGCTACTCTTGCTCTTTGCTTGGCCAGCAGTTGCCTCAGACACAGGGCCAAGCCCACTGTTTCCATTCCCACACCAGCCGAGGGCCCCCAACTCCCTGCAGCCTGGCTCTCTGTCTTTCTCTTAAAATTTCCGCCCACAGGTCGCCAGAGCACAGGGGGAGCATATTAGCGGTCCTTCTCAACTCCTACACCTCTCTGCTTCTTTCTAGCCCTGCTAGCTCGGGCCGTGCACCCTGCTGCGGGCACCTCCCTGCGGACACCCTCTCGGGGGTGGGGCCCGCAGCCCACTCCCCTGCTTACCCCCAACCCCGTCTAGTTCTCCAGGCCTTGGTGGTGCCCCCAGGTTCCCCTGTCTTGGTGGGAGAGAAGCCTCCCATCCTGAAGGTTTACACTATCACCTCAGGGCAGGGGAGTGCCAAATCAGGGTCCCCCCCCCCCCCCCGGGAGGCCCGGAGACCCGGGAAGCCTACTCTGAGGTCAGGTCCCTGTGCCTGAGGTTCACAGCCTCCATGTATCAAATCTGGACCCTTCATCCTCTCCTGAACGTCAATGATTTTTCCAAATCACTTAATTTCTGGAGAAGTTTCAACTTCCCATCAGCCACACAGATACCAAGTCGAATCAGCTGTGAGCCCCCTTTCCCATGGCCCTTGTCCCCTGCTCAGCACCAACTGGGCTGTTCATTCTCTGCGTTTCCAGGTGCCAAGTCCTTTCCCCGGGGGCTGTGATCGGCCACGCCCGGTCTTCCATGGATCCCTGCGTCTGCTCTCTGAATGTCATCTCAACTACTTTCTGGTTCCTTCTGAGGATCACCAGAGATGAATCCCCCTTCGTGTCACGGTATGACCACATAATAACCTGGTTGAAAAAAACCCTGTAAGACTAAGTTCCTACAGGGAAAACGTTACCTGTCTCAGCTCAGTGCTCAACGTCCTCTGAAAGCATGGCACCCTTATTTCATTGTTTCCGAAGGAAGCCATTCACTTGCCCCAGAATGGACCTAATGCGATGCTATCTCCTTTTACTCAGCCAAGTCCCATCAATACATAAGTGGATAAAGACACTGTACATGTGCACAGTGGAGTATTACTCATCACGACAGAATGAAATCTTGCATTTGTGACATGGATGGACCTAGAAGGTGTTATGCTAAGTGAAATAATTCCAACAGAGAAAGACAGATACCATAGGATTTCATTTACACATGGAATCTACAAAATAAAAACAAACAAACAAACTAACAATGGATCTTAAACACATAGAGTAAAGGGGAGGGAAGAGAGGGATGGGCAAAATAGGGGAATATCACTTCCAGTGATAAAATAAATACGCCACGGGGGGAAAAGTACAGTCTAGGGAATGCAGACAATAATACCGTGATAGCATTGTGAGCATTGTGTGGTCACAGACGGTGACTACTCTGTGGTGAGCACTGTGTACATTCGCTGAATCACTCCCTTGTAAGCCTGAAACCAGCGTAATACCATAGTGTCAACTACCCTTCAATAATACAATAAAAACATTATCAAATGGATACTACAGTTGCCATTGTATGAGTGAAACATGTTATAGTCTTAAAATTAAATGCAAAGCACATTCACCAAAGGAGGGAAAACATCTTCTACCTGCGTGGATGCTTCTCTGGGACTAGCCTTCTGCATGAAGCGTGCTCTGAACATTTTAGCCCATGGCAGTCTCTCCTCATAATCTACTAGAGGAACTATCGAAACAACCCTCTTGCCATTCACTTGTGGATTATTGTCTCTACGGCTATTTACTTATTCTATTTATTTTTTAAAGGGAGTAGGATCATTCAATCAGGGCAGATCTTGGTTTCAACTCTGGCTTCATTATTTATTATCTGTGTGAAGTTGAGTAAATTATCTGACCCCATACGAATCCCTTTCCAAACCCACAGCAAGGGAGCTTCTAACCTCATGGTGTAATGGAGAGATGGATGGATGTCACCTGCAAGGACTCAACGTGTAGTATGAGCATCTGAGCCGCCTTCCCTGTCCTCGTCTCGGGTCTCAGAGCCTGTGTTGCCGGATTTCTCTTCGCATCTGTACCTCCTGGACCCAGCACGGGGCTTGCATGTCAAGCACATGTTCACTGGAAGCAATTCTGAGCAGAATCCAAAGGAATTAAATTTTAGTAGGTGCATCAATCTACTAAAAATGATGCCCAATGATGAACTTCAGAAGTATTTGGGGAAAAAATACACACACACACTCATATGCATACTCACACACTTACACTCACTCACACCCAACTGAATGGGTATACAATGAATAAAACAGCACTGTTACCTAATATAACATTATCCACATTTCTTTCATTCAAATGAATCTTCACAACACCATCAGATTTGTAGGGAGATGCTGATATTTATGATAAAAATAAAAATAATAAACACGCTAGACAAATATAAAAATAAGCAAAAGTAAAAATCTCTGAAACATAGGGGATTTCGTCTCAAGGTAAACTCTGGCTAATGATTTTTGTTAAAAATCAGATCTAATTTTGTGATGGTGTAAGTTGAATTCATTTTCATAAGGAAGTTGCATACATGTCTTCCTCTCCCATTGACAGTGCTCCAGAAAGAGCTATTAGTTATATGCACAGATGTGATATTTTCATTTTAACCTGACTTGGGCGTTCTTGTTAACCTTTCATTATTATCGAAGCCTGAAAGACGGCTGAAGTTGGTAATAACCTCATCCAAGTACATCTTCAAAAGAATTTGGCTCTTTTTTTTTAATATTAATTTTTGAGAGAAGGAGAGAGAAAAGAGGGAAGGGGAAGAGAAAGAGGGAGACACAGAATCCGAAGAAAGGCTCCAGGCTCCAAGCTGTCAGCACAGAGCCTGACACAGGGCTTGAACTCATGAACTGCAAGATCATGACCTGAGGTGAAGTCAGAGACTCAACCAAATGAGCCCCCAGGCGCCCCCAGAGTGGTTAGCTCGTAAAGCACATGCCTACCAGTGAAGATGTCATTTGAGCAAAACCACCTAGGCCACCTGTCAGCCAGGCGACAGCTCGGGGCAGGACTTCGGTCTCCTCTGAGATGGCCTGGGTCGCCTCTCACGTAAATTATTTCTACCTACGTCCACCCACCGGAACACTCTTATGAGTTGTATAGTTTTTTGCCTTTTAAACATTCATATCATTTGATCGGGTCCATTGCCACGAAAACTCAGGAGTTGCAAGGGGCCTTTTAAACAAGTCTGTTCACGCCCTCACTTTACAGACGAGGAGACAGAAGTCTGGTTAAGTGTGATTGTCCTGCCTACGAACATCTGTCCTGCTTCTCTCTAGACGGTTACTTGAGGGCAGGCTGCGGCGAATTATCTCCACAGGACCTCGGGAAAGAAAGCCTCTACAAATCAATGGAAATGTTTTTATGTCTGGGTCGAGGAATATAAAAGGGCCAATCAGACGAGATTGGGCACATTCAGGGTGGTAAGGCCATAGACTAAAAGGGCAAATCAAACGCAGTTGCATCCAACCATAGCAATGACAGGCAGCTTCTAGAAAGCTGTGTTTATCCGAGTTAGTTGGTTACAAGTCAACGTATCTCTGTATAATGAACATACGGCGAATTTTAACTGAAGGTCCTGGACTGTGTTTCTCTGATTCCTATGAAGTTCATGGATTAATTTCGAGATTTCTATACATCCTCTGGAATTAGACTGGAACAGTCCGTGTGAGAATGTGTTCCCGAGGTCCGATTCTGTTGCCGCCATGAGACTTTTGAAAGTGTGTGTGAGCCAAAACAAGTAAGGATCCGCTGATTATGAATGTCTATTACACGGAAGAGAGGACGCTTGAAGACAAACAGGGCCGCCTCGTTCCATGAGGACCCCGTGGGCACGTGTCCAACAGACCTTCACCCGCCTCTCCAGCTGCAAAGCCACAGAGGACTGGGGCGGGGGGGTGGGGCACAGAGGCAGGGTGACGCTAAGAGCGATCGAAATCAAAAGGTAAAGAAAGTGTGGCAAATTCCAGAGGAAGAAATCTGATAAAATTAAGATGTAACAGACACTTCAAACTGTGTGATCTGACCTAATAAGTTATTAATAGGGGACCATTACTCCTCATGCATTTTTTATGAGGAAGGCATTGCCTTTTTGTCAAGATTAGTGGATTATAAAATATTTGTGCTACACAATATAAATGACCCTACCTATTAATAAGTCTCTAGAAAGATATGCTTAAATTGAATTACATTAGGAAGAAAAGTGCCAACAGAAAATTAGGTGTAATTAATGAGAGCACATAAATAAACCAGATATGGGGGGAAAGGACATTCTTCCCATTGATCATTTTGAGAATTAATTGCCGATATGCTCCAATGACATACCAACTATTACTGTTTGCATAAGAGCTGTATCACAGGTGGAGTTCCTGTAACTATTAATATATATTATAATTTATAGCTGGGAGGTAGCAGAAGATCACACGCCTCTAATTAGTGGGCATAATTTTGAAGAGCTAAAAGCTTCCACTTAAAACACGATATTGTAACGAGGACTCATTACACTTTGTTTTCTCGCATGCGGAACGTTGCTTTCCCTGCAATGCTCCATGTGGGCTGGGCGTGAGACTGCCCGGGCATCCTGACCAACGCGGCTGCGCAGGTCACCTCACCTTATTATTTTCCAGGGGCCGGAGCCAGCAATCCACTTAGCGCTGTGATGCCCCGAGATACCGGAAATTATTTTTCACATCTCATTCCCATAATGGGCAGTGTGATGGAGTTACACGGCGGACGCACGCTCCGGACCATCTCCACCCGCAAACGTATGTAAGGTTTCCCGGTGCCACACGCCACGTCCGACATGCTATGAGGCAGCGTCACATTCCTGTTTCAGGCATGAGGCGGTCACTCCCTCCCGTAGTTCAGACAAGAATGTCTGGGGCTGTGACACGCTCATTTCATCAGGGCCTGCGTTATTATTTGTGGTGTGTTTAAAGTAGCTGATGTCACACAGTATATCTTCCCTTTTGTTCACAGTAAGCAAGTCTAATGAAAAAATGCCCAACACCCAATTTAAAATAATTGTCATTATGCAAAACAAATACAGCTAATCACTCTCTTGCCTGCTGGTCCATATTATTATCGCAGAACAAATGCATTAAAGCAACGCTCTTGGCCAGACAGGCTACCAGATAAGCCAAGGAGGTCTGAAGCCTAACACTACACGAGATCCTTTCCTGGGGAGCTTTTGGGGAGGGGGACTGGGTAGCACGGGGTCTGGAATGGGGCTTTGTGTGGGGCGTGGGGGCACTTTGGATGGAGACCCACATGGACGTGGTGGGGGCATCACCGCCGGCCTTCTCTTTGTGGTTTGGGAGAATGTATGTTTTAATAACACTTTGAGGGTAGCAGCCTCAGTAGAAGTCCCTAATCGTGTCACAGATATTGTTACGAGGTTTGGGATGAAGTCTTTCCTCCTGGGTGGACAGAGCCTACTGTGTGGTGCCCTCTCCATCGGCCTCCCTGGAAATATTAGGGATCCTCCCGTGATTCCCCAAAGGTTAGACAGGATGGGAGGGGCCACTCCGAAATTTAAAAGAAAAAAAGACAAGTTAAATGCATTTTCTGAGGTTGATGGAGAAAACAGCATATGGGGGATAAAGATTAATTATAAAGATCTTTAGATATACTTTGGGGAACACTGAAGTTTCCCATTCCACTCTTACTGAATTACATTTCTCTGCCGCAGCAGCTTTACCTTTTAATTTTACACTTATTTGTTCATTTTACTTTATGTAGTTCCATTTCTGTACTTCAGTTCACCAGTCCTGGCAAGCGCCCTAACTCTGGGTTTAGGGCGGGAAAGTCACGGTGGAGATGTAATCACTCACGCGCCTGGTCTTCCCTGCGAGGTCTCATGAGCTGGCCCGAGCTTCGGCCCCACTTGGCCCCACTTGGTGATCAGTCCGCTGGCCCTGGGAAACCCCTTCCCGCTCCGGACCTCACTTCTCTGTAGAGCAAGGAAGTTAGTGTTAGTATCCTGCTCAGTTCTAAAGCTGACTGTTCAGCCACTGCTTTACGTGGTCCTGGAGCAGTTACTGAAGGAACACAGGTCTACGGCCTCGCAAGCAGAGGTAAAAATAAATCACCGTGTACAGAAGCACAAACGTGCGCTGTGGGAGACACCATGAAGAACGAGCATCTATCTTGGGGAGCAGAGTGTGCCCAGGTGTGCCTGCTAGCTGGGCCTCACACAACAGGTGCAGAGAGCAGTCTATAGGGAGTTTTCTCGGGGCTGCACCTGCCGCCAAGACCCTTCCAGGGCACTCTGGGCACATGGGCGCCCTCACGGGTACGGCACAGAATGGCCCGTGCACCTGGCCAGCTCCACGGTGCACGGGCACTTCCGAGGGCTGGGGTGCGCATGCCCCAGTGTCCGCCAGGAGCCCCGCTGGGTTGATGGCTGAGGGCTCTTACCGGCCTCCTTGAGCCAAGAACTGTGATTCTAACCCAACAAGCCCCTGAATCCATTCAATCTGCTCTTGCTCACGTTGTTACAATTCCTTCTATGATTCTGGGCCAATATTATAGCTTTGGTTTGAGGAATTTTGATTAGAACTCGGTAAGAGTAAGAGTATTCGGCGAAGCCAGGGTGGTGTGTGAGTGTCCTCACCGCCATCGCCGTGGAGTGACTTGCGAGCCTGCCCGAGCTGGAGGAAGGCCTGGGCCAGCCGCGCCAAGGGCACAGCACTGGAAGAACGTCTTCCCAGCTGGGCTGAGCTGACGTCTCGAGGGGCGTTCACAGCTTCAGCCAAGCAAGGACAGAAACGAGACAGCATCCATACAATGGAGCTGAAGAGAAGCCAAGTGACCCGTGGAATGGGACAGTCCTGAACAAAGGTTCTGAGCACTCACTCTAGGAAAAGACACGTCTCCCGCTGTCTCCAACATCCCAAACACGGGCTCTACTTACTAACAGAAAAAAACCAAACCATTTAAAATCCATACGTAACCCATGACGAAGCCATTTCCTTCTACGTTTCCTGAAAACTCTCTCCCCCGTGCTCAGCAACCCCCATCCGGCTCTGCAGATGTTGCTGGTCACTGGGGACTAGCTCCCAGGTCATCCTTCAGCCGCTGTGGCTGTTTATTGATTCTTGTACTTGTGTGTCTTATATAAAATATCCAGTTTCCCCCTCAAACACAGAAGTTCACGAATGCAGCCTACTCACTGATTTTATGGAGGGATTTACTGTTTCTGTGAATTGCCAGTCATGCGGCCATCTTTGTAATGGCGACAGATGGAAGAACTCACCGTCTCCCAACTACCCACCGTGGAAGCAAGGGATTCGACTGGCTACTAACATGGCACGAGTTCAGTGCTAACATGGCATGAGTTTTAAAACACAGCTCATTCCTAGCTACCTGGGTATTTCCTTCTCTCCTTCCTAATTATAAGACACAGCACTACTGCGTATCAGAAGGCTCGTGTGTGATTGTCTAACCACAGGAAGAAAACTCTCCAGAAATCGCAATCGTGTGATGGAGCGTGTGCTGGGGGAGCAACAGACGGAGGGCAGAGGAGGCACATCTCAGCCCCGGAATGTTTGCTTCTCCCTGCTCAGCGTGCACGGACTCACTCTCTGGCCACTGCACTTTCACCTCTAGTCTGAATACAAGTGGGGAAATACACAGCCCTTTTTTTTTTCCTTAGGATAGCAAGGATGTCATTTTCGAAATAACTTTATTATAGAGAACCAAAGAACAAAAACTAATTAGACGACTCATATCATAAACATTATCTTCAGGTCAAAATGCTCTCACCCCATGGATGCCAACAGAATGCAGCAGTGTTTTCCAGAACAGAGTCTGGCCAAAGAGGACCTCCCTGTGCCCACAGAGAAATGCTAAAGCCGAGTGGTTTTCCTCCTCTGGCCTCCTCGGCTGTGACTGTTGAAACATTTTCTGTGTGGAACACACGAGGCTCATCTTCGCCAGTTCACTGGGCTCACGGCCGACAAGGAGCCCATGGCCCCCAGCCCCCCAGCAGAGCCCCCATGAGAGGCCTGCGCCTGCCTAACAGAAACCACAGACCACGTGGCTGACACAGTGGAAATCTGTTCTCTCGTGGTTCAGGAGGCCACAGGTCTGAATCAAGGTGTCCAAAGGCTCGCTCCTCTTGGAGGCTCGGAGGAAGAGTCCACTCGTCCCCTCTCCCTGCCTCTGGGAGCTCAGGCTGCTGCACAGCTGGTCCCTGCCTCTGCCTCTGCCCCGTGTGTCTGCGTGTCCTCTCTGATGAGGACGCCGCCATTAGATTGGGGCCCACCCTAATCTCAATTACATCTGCAGGGACCCTAAGCCCTAATCGGGTCACATTCCAGCCTTCTGGGTGGACATGAATCTGAAGGTGCTGTTTGCCAAGATAGCGCACTAAAACCCCCCATGCGATCCTTCTCAAGGCCTTTTTTCTTTGTGCAGCATTTACTCAGAAATCTCTCCTGGTTTCTTCCACTCGTGTGGGTTTTTAAAGTTCTCTTGCCTGTGCCTTTAAGGTCCATTTCCAGCGGGAATGAGGCGAGCATCCCGTGTCTCCCAGCCGAAGTCCGTGAGGCTTCTGGCGTTTCCATGGGGTGACCTTGTTTGAAATTCTTTAATGGAATGCAGGTGAATTGTTACATATTGCAGATAAAATGTCCCAAAGGAACTCATTAGAACGAGTAATGAATAATGCGCCGTATAACTGCAGACTGTCTCTCTCCGTTACAGCGCCGCACTGGCGAGTCTCAGCCCCACCCTCATCAAGAAACTTCTTGCTCCGCTTGCACTGTGTAGAAGGCACCTGTGACATAGATTTAACTTACTAGAAAGACATTTGCTTTTGTTACTTTAGGGTGGGTCTGAATTTTACCCTGTGTTGTCCAGAGGAAGAAACAGAGCATGGGAATTTAGGGAGGACAGTCCCGTTATACGGACAGTTTATACACGCTATGTCATAACTGAACCAAAACCCCTGTGATAAGGAAGCACTTGGCCTCCTCTCTGGAAGGATGAGCACTAGGAGTCCAAGGTCCCGAGCAAGACGCGGGCGCTGCAAACAGTGAAGCCGATGGGGCGGGCTCCTGGCCTGACACGGCTGCTCCCGGCCACGCACCCTTCCCCAGTACCGGCTCCGAGAAGGGAGGCGGAGACGTCTGGGCGGTGTCCGCCCACGTGAAGGCCAAGGCCTGTATTGTCAGACCGAAGAAATAGAAATCACCTGGGGTCTCTGCGTGGCTCAGTCGGCTGACCGTCTGGCTTCGGCCCAGGTCATGATCTCAGGGCTCGTGAGTTCGAGCCCCGCGTGGGGCGACAGCTCGGAGCCTGGAACCTGCTTCGGATTCTGTCTCCCTCTCCCTGCCCCTCCCCCGCTCGCGCCCTGTCTCTCTCAAAAATATAAATAAATAGATAAGTAAATAAATAAATAAATCAAGCTCAACAGGAAAGACCCAGAGAGGCGCGGCAGACGGAACACATTTAAGAGCGTAACCGGTGCGGAAGTCACACCTGAGTCGTATATCCTTCTTCCGCAGGCCTCCGCGGTCCAAGGCGTCTACACGGAGTCACCAGGGCTGGGAGTGAGAAACCAGTGTTAACTGGAGAACACGCCGGAAACTTCCCTACCTCGTGCGCCTGCACGTGCCACGTGGTTTCCGCCTGTGCGCCCTTGGCCGATCCACCTGCCGCCAGCCTTCGGGGAAGACCTGGTCGGGCCCGGCGCCCCGGGCCACGCGCATGCGCACCGGCGCCAGCGCCAGCCCGAGCAGCACCCGCCCCCCCGCCCCCCGCAGGGACAGCGGGCTGACCACGCGCGCATGCGCACCAGCGCCAACACTAGCTCGAGCAGCAGCCCCCCCCTCCGCAGGGACAGCGGGCTGACCGCCCCACCCCGGCCACGCGCATGCGCACGGGCGCCAGCGCCAGCCCGAGCGGCACCCGCAGGAACAGCTCCCCGGCCCCGGGCCTGCGGGGCGGGGGCGCATCGGGCCCCTCCCACGGCGTCCGTCGACCACACAGACACCAGTGATAACTGCTAACTAGTAACCGCCGGAGCCCGGGAAAGGGACGGGAGTTTTCTGCAGCCCCCCGCCCCCCGGGCCCCCGCCCAGGCCTGACCGCCGGGCGCCCCTGGGCGGCCGCGCTCGCCCCGCACCTCCCTGCGTGTCCCGCTGCCCCTCTATTTCCGTGGCTCCGGGCGGATCACAGCATTTTTAAGCCTCCATCCAACACACGCGTATACTGTTCCTGGGAAAATATCAATTTGTGGGGTTTGTTTTTAACTCTTTACAGAAATCCGTACTTACAATACAAAAAAAAATGCAAATGTGATTTTTTCCTCTACCTGCAACTTTATCATAAAAACAAATTGAAGCCGGTATTTAGTAGCCGCTATTCAAACATGTTTAAAAAGAGTAAAGAGGGGCGCCTGGGGGGCTCGGTCTGCGAAGCCTCCGACTTGGGCTCAGGTCATGACCTCACAGTTTCTGAGTTCGAGCCCCGCGTCGGCCCCGCGTCGGGCTCTGTGCGGACAGCTGGGAGCCTGGAACCCGCTTCGGATTGTGTGTCTCCCTCTCTCTCTGCCCCTCCCTGCCTATATTCGGTCTCTGTCTCTCTCTCTCTCTGTCTCAAAAATAAACATTAAAATGAATAAATAAAAATAAAGAATTATGGTAATTTCCAGCTTTGAAAGGATGCATACCCGCTCATTGGCAAAGATCAGTGTAAATTACCCTTAAGTAAATGCTTCCAGGTTTGAATCCTCCCTCCTCTTATCTTGGGTCCAGTGCCCTCTGCTGGTCGTTCTCTGAAGCGCAGCTCCGGGTCCCCCATGCACATGGGTCGGGGCAGGAAGAGCTTTGCCCTCTCGTGCCTTCGCTCTGAGCCCTCTAATCTCTCTCTGGATGGAAAAGTTGGGTTCATCTCCTCTTCTTGCATGGACAAAGCGCTTTGGAAACCATATAGAAAATACTGCCTTTCACCTGAGAGTCCTCAAAAATGGTAGCCCAACTGTAGTAAGATCATCCTTTCGGCAACAGAATTATTCTTGTATGCTACATAAACTAAATGTAATACAATAAACCAGACTGGGGAAAATATTAAAATGCAATCCAAGTTGGCCTCTGAAAAAGTCAGTTAAAATTTTTCATTACAAACAACGAGCGAGATCGACACGAGGGATACGGCACACTGCAAATCCGTTCCTAAGTCTGATGGTTCCAATTCTTCCTCTGAGCGTCATTCTCAGCTGTAATTCTTACAGAAGGCTAGACAAAGACAATTGCTTAAGGAAGAGAGCCGAGAAGCTCTCAGGCCACCAGGCTGAGAGTTTATTGATAAGAGGAGGCCGCTTTATTGATAAGAGGAAGGCAAAGGAGCCAAGACTCAGAGGGTCTGGGCTCAGAGAAGGAGAAAAAACAGAAAAGATCCTATTTAAAGGGAATTGCATGTCCAGACCTGCTCATGGGGAATTTAGGGCATTTCCTGCACAGAATCTGTCTCAAAGCACTAGTTAAATGGATGACCCAATCCATGCGATCTTTCAAAACTCTGCTGAAGAAGGTGGGGCTCCAGGACTCAACTCCTGATTTAGCCCTGAAGGTGCTAATCCCAGCATGGCCCGTGGAGAGAGGCATTCCTGTGGACGATCTGGATCTGGATCTGGACTCTTCCATTGTCAGGGGCACAGTGTGGAAATGACCACACGAAATGGCACTCGCTCACACTGCACCTCACTTTATGGGTCTGAGATCCTTTCACCCTTGAGGCCAAATTAGACCTGACTGCTCACCGCCTTGTGTGGTGGTCTGGTTAGTGCCGTTGCCAAGATGACGGCTCCGTGAGGGGTCCGGAGGTTTGCAGATGGATGGAAGGACCCTGACCTGCACCAACCAGAGGCTGTGGGGTCGGAATAAGTTCCCAAGACGATTAAATTATGTGCTGCAAACAGAGAGCCTGGCAAAGCCAAGGAATCACCGTGAGCTGTCAGTAAATTCCTGACCTTTTTTTCCTGTTTCCACGATTTGATTTAGAATTCTACGTTCTCTCCTCTGCCAGCTCTTGCTCTGTGCATCTGCTCTCCCGTCTGCATCCAGTCCTAGCCTTGTTGAGCTACGTGACGTCCACGGACACTCCCTCATTCATCTTCTGAGCCATCGACTTGCTGCCGTCTGGTCCAGCACTGCCCTCACTTCCGCCTGGACCTGCAGTGTCTACACAGAGTTCACAACTCCCCTCAGGTCCACCTCACCCGGGAAGTCCTCCATGCGGCTGGCGCTGTCCTCCCTGGCCACCCCGGCACCCGCGCTTCTCTGGTGGCACTTTCACACCCTCCGGAAATTAGGCATCTCTCTCAGCAGCTTGTAACCCTGCAAGGGCAGTGTTTGTGTTCGCGTTGGTTTTTATGCACCTTGAGATCAGACCAACACCTTCCCATGGTAGGAAGCACATTCAGAACACACATTAAGAACACGACAAATGGACAGACTGATGTCGTGCTGTTAACAGTTTAAGCACGCATTAAGTAATAATCTCCCCCCAACGTGTAACTGTCCCGTGAGATGTGTGCCCCGAAGGAAAGGAACAGAGTTGTGGGGATGAGGAGGGGCCAGAAGCCCAGCCTGAGAAGTGTGCCCAGGACCTCAGGTGAAGGGGGCAGGAGAGAAGGCTGGATGGGGAGGGAAGAGCACAGTCGGAGGTCCTGTGCTGGGAAAACAGGCAGCAGGAAGTCAACGGAAACCAGACTGGTCAGAGGCAGGAACCACAGAAGAAACGATGAACAGAAGCCAGACCTCGTAGGTCATGAACGGGACTTGTGCGTGCATTCTGAGAACAATGGGGAGCAGGTGTGTCTGTAATGGGCTGGGGAAGTAGGTGGCCGGGGTCCACTTGGCAGACATCACTTTGGCTCCCGTGTGGGGAACAGAGGGACTTGCTGGGGTGCAGAAGTGTCCGTGGTGTGTTCCAGGCTGGGGGGAGAGGGCACCCCAGTGGCCAGGCATCTTGGGTGCAGGAAGAGGAGATGGAAGAGTTCCTACCTTTCTGGCTTGGACAACAGTTCAAAGGCAGTGGGAGAGAAAATACCAGGTAATGAGGGGGCTCTTGTGTTCAAATCTGGCCATGGTGAGTTTGAGTTTTCTGCAAGTCACTAGGTTTAGAGCTCTGAAAGGTTCGAGGTAAAAATAAAAAGTCTAGGAAAGGAACCAGACCAGAAAAACATAAGAAAGAGTCTCTGAGTAGTTGTGGAGGCCTCGTTTCTTGTGGATAATCAGGAAATGTATTGGAAAATCCAATAATATTGAAGACTTGGTATAGTAAGATCCATTTGCAAGTAAAATACAACCACTTTGCAAAATTACTTGGCATTATTTAGTAAAAATAAATGCCTACACTGTTGCAATTTCTCTTCTAAGTGTAGCCTAGATATAGATGTATATGTGAATTAATATATATATCTATGTATAGTTGTGTATTTATTTGTGGTTATTTCCATAGATAGATGATAGATGGATGGGTAGATAGAGTTTAAATTTAATGACAGAATTGTTTGTAAGAGCCACGTATCAAAACAATTCAAAAATTCAAATGCAGACATATCAGAGAATAGATTTGTAATTCGTGCAAAAACAATTTCATACTCTAGAAACAGAGGCGTAAAGAAACTAGACTCTAGATCTATCCTGAGCCTTAAAAACATATTTGCAAACTAAGAAAAGCACCAAATGATGCAGTATAATTCTGTTCATGTCAAGTCAGGAAACAGGAGGAAAGCACATCGTACACAGTTCAGGAAACACGGACACGTGAGGAGAGCAAGACGATGGTAGCCTCGGGCCTGACGACTGGCTGAGGCCCCATCTGGGAGAGGAAGGCACTGTGGACAGCCAGACTTGCACGGATGTTTATTTTTGGTCTGAGAGAACTGACATCATTACCAGTATGAGCTTCCGTGTCCCCAAGAATATTCCTTGGTCCATAGTCTCCTCTGGTATTAAAAACACGACCCTGCTTTCTTCTGTGTTTACAAGGCCTGTCTTCCTCATTTTTCTTTCAATCTGTCTTTGTCTTTATTTTTTAAGTTTATTTATTTATTTTGAGAGAGAGAGAGAGAGAGAGAGAGAGAGAATGCCAAGCAGACTCTATGCTGTCAGCGCCAAGCCCAAACTGGAACTCAATCCCACAAACCTTGAGATCATGACCTGAGCTGAAATCAAGAGTCAGACACCTCAACAACTATGCCACCCAGGCGCCCCATCAACCCTCCTTCATCTTCATATTCAGGGTGTGTTTCTTGTGGGTGCAGGTAACCAGGCCCTGCAGTACAAGCTCATGACCTTCATCGTGAGTCGTTCTGGCTGGAAGGTCGCATCTGATGTGACGAATGACAATTTGACTGAAATCTACCATCTTGAGAGCTATTCTGCTTCATCTGCCATTTGTTCCTTTCCATCTGCTTCCCGGCGTGAGGTCTTCCCAGCAGAGTCAGAGCCCACTTGCAAAAGTTGACGGACGATGTGTAAATTCAGTCCTGGAAAGTTCTTATTCTTAACTATTGAACAGCTTCTGATGGAATCATGTTCGTTGTGGAGAAACAAATAATTGCTCTTCACCTACAAGATGCCAGTGTTGGCGTCAAGTTTATCAGAGTTTCTACGAACATCATCACTTTTCTTCCTGAAACGTGTGGACCATGGAACTGGGTCTGCGATAGCGCGAGGAGCAGGTGCAGTGGCCGGCGGTGCGCCCGCACGTTCATGTCGGGGGCACCCCCCTTCCAGATGTGGCGTTGCTCCTTGCCTCAGAAGCAAAAGGCAAAATTAGCTTCCAAACAAAGTAGCTGCTTGATTCTGTGCAATTTAAAGTCAGTTTGACAGTTAAACATCAGTGTTAAAATGTTTCTCTCGCAGGATGCATCCTCCTGCCTACATACTTCATTTATGGTCAATTTGGTAATTTGGGGCCAGTTCATCTTTTCTTAGCTGTTCCTACTTCTGTGTTTTGTTTATGCTAATTTCCTTGTTCACTTTAATAGCACTTGCTGAAATTCTGGAGCCGCTCACAGAATAAAACCGTGGTGTGTGGCCTCCTTGTTCTCCGGGTCCGTTACCTCGACTGTATAATGCCTTTTCGGTGTGCGCCCCTTCTGTACATTTCTACTGCTTATTTTTTTCTGTCAACTTTTTAGCAGTACTTGTGTATTGATTGATACCATCATTATAATACCGTTGCCTTATTAGTTAATTGTGACTTCAAAGCTTTACAGTGACTCAGAGTTACCAGTTTTCCTTGGGAAAGACCCCGTGAGATGGCAGAGATCCCTGTTCACACATTTAATAGCTCTAAGATGACACCAAAGTTTACGTGACTCATCACATGGTGACAACACTCAGCAGATCCCCAAATTAGAGCCATGCACTAGTTTCTAGGTCATCATCACATTGTGTCATCCATGTGCATCATATGTACGTAAAATACACACGGCAATGAACATACCCAGTATCACTAGGATCTGGATTCCATCCGGCTTCAGACTCTGCTTCAGCGGATGAGAGGAAAAGCATCACCCGATTCTCTGCCGTGGGGTTACCTCAGGAACCTTCAGGTACTCAAAACTTTTACATTCGGGGACCTGGCTCAGTCGGGACAGCATGTGACTCGAGACTTGTAATCTTGTGATCATGAATTCAAGCCGCACATTGGGCGTGGAACCTACTTTTAACAAAAGAAAACCAAAAAATTAAATAAAAATGAAACATTTACATCATAACACAACAAAGCCATTTTTCTTCTAGCTCCTTGCTCTGACAGGGTCCTAGCCAAACCCTCGAAGCTCAAGATTGTATCATTGTTTCAAAACTCCAAAGAAGGAGATTCCAGAATATCTTTCAATAAACCACTCCAGTGTCTGTCAATGCCTTGTCCATATTCCAACCTGAAACTCCCACACTGTTATCCACACGTGTTCTTCTTGCTGCCGTCATGAGTACTGATTTACTTGGAAGTTTAAAAAATGTATCATTTAAAACCACTGAACTCCCCTCTCAGTGTCAGTCAGACCAATCACTGCCCTGAATTTTGGTCGATCTTTTCCTACGGTGCAGGTCTTTTCGCAGTTGATTGGAGGGAACGTGCTCTTCTCTCCAGCACTCAGGCTGAGTGTGGGTCAGGTGGGGCTGTCTCCAATTTTGCTGGAATTTTGGGGAAGTCTCGCTGAGAGCCTTGCAGATTTCAGCGGGAATGACTACCGTGCTTGCGATGGTGTGAATTCCTGGCAGGTGCTCTGTGCTAATGGAGTTACATAACCTGTACTCCAGAAATTCACACCGGCATCATCAGTACCTTTATTCAGTTAATGAAGCAGGCAGGGTCATGCCAGAAGGGACCTTCTTTGGTTCTGTTTTCCAAATCATCATTTCTATTAAGGACAATTTCAACTAAGTATAAGTTTTATCATTATTTCGGTTGGTTTAGGTCCCTATAATTAAGTGACTTTTTTCCCCCCACTAAACAACATTAAAGTCAGCTTCAAAGTGTATGTCCATTTAAGGATACTGTGATTCTATTCTCTAGTGTTTTCTGAATTTGGTTAACCCTGTTTCATCTGATGTGAAGCATTCTCACACATCACTTTAAATAACTTTGATGAAAGCAATAAAGAGGATACAATAACCACACAACGCAAAAAATATGATAAGACACACCCAAAATCTCCCACGATATCTTAAGCTTACATAGTTAAGGGTTGGGTGTTTTAGTTTAGTGAATTGGAAAATATGTAGATTTTAGTATAGTTTCCCCAATCACCTCTCAAGGCATTTTAAGAAAGTCAAGACTCAACTATGTACTGATGATAACATTTTTCATAAAAGGTGAAAATCTTTTTTCCAGGCAACGGGATATTCCAGTGAACTATTTTCCTTCAATGTTTCTAATTAGTAAAATCATTGCATTTTTTACAGCTTAAAATGGAACCCATCTATGATGGGCCCTGTTAGCTATTTTAAGGACAGTGCAATTCTGTTTTATTTATTTTTCCAATTTGTTAATGGGGAAAAATGTCTATGTCCTAACAATCCAATATTCATTGGTCCAAATCAAAAACTCTATTTTAAATAATGTACTACCTGAGTATGAAAAAAGTGTTCTTCAACTAGCTAAATAAAAACTATTTTAAGTAGCATATTGGATAAATTAGAGAAAAATAGGCACTTTAATGTAATCTGAGCAGCTTCTTGTCTGATTAGCTTAATGGGATCGGATGTATTCTTAGACTCATCAATCACATTAAATCTATGTCAAGATCTGTGCTCCTGATTCAGGACATGGTGCTGACATGTGAGCAATCAAACAGGTATCCTATAAATGATTTCATTTTTCACACTTCAATTCATGCCCTTAATCTGTTATATTGAAATTCTGACTTAAAAAAAATTGATGATATCTTCCTTATGACAAACATCTGCATGAGGCATTATTTCTGTGAGTTCTATGTAATTCTAAACACAGGCAGAAGATAGACATTTATATGCCTTTAATATATATGGTTAGATAATCTTAATATGTAGAGTTTGATGTCTTTGATTTTGTTTTTGTTTATCATCTGAGAGCGACTTGACAGTTTCCATTTAACTAAATGCACATTTTAGTCATTTCACTGGCCTCCACAGGCTCTTTGTTTTCAAGTTAAATGAAACTTCTCCCTGGCGATTCCTATTACTGCCTCCATTGACCTTCTCTGGGGTTTTCAATCTTAGCTGTGTTTTGGGGACATGGCCCTATTAATTTGTACTTTATACAAGAGTTAGATTATTCTGTCCTTAATTATACTATGTCAGTTTCCTGGCTCAGTGATCTGTAATTATGGAGGTCTTTCCTTATGACTGGGTACCATGTTGGTGTCTTTCCATTCTTGAGAAACAGTTTCTATTCTCGGAAATGCAGATCTACTTCCTTCAATTTCTGCTCCTTCAGGACACTTGGATGACTTCTTCCTAAACCTAGTAATTTCATAGCCACAACTTAAACCAAAATACATGCTTTAGAACTTTTCATTCCATAGGTCAGCCACAACGTCCTATGTGACAGGTGACAGCTCCTCAGAAGTTGTGTGTTCACATAGTTTCCATCATCCACCAGGTCCTCAGTGAAAGTCTTCGCCGTTTTTGAGGGGTCCTTTTCTATCTGGTTTTATTTTATTTTATTTTAACAGGAATCAAGAGCCTATTTTCTTTCCCAGAAAATACAATGTCACAAAGAAAGGTCTTAATCCAAATAACATATTTATTTCCTTTCGGTTCAAACTACATTTCAAAAATTGGTTTCTATTTAGACATTTCAAAAAAAGTTAACTATTTTTTTTTCTTAAAACTCTCACAGGATGTTTCTCTGTGATAATTTCCCTCATTCAATGCTAAGTGATATTCAAATGAATCAATGCCCCAACATGTCTTAAAATATAATTTTCCCTTTTGAAGATGGTTTCACAAGTACCCTAATTTCTATCTAACATCTGGAAGGGAAGACTTTATTTTTATTAAAGACTGCCTTTAATTTTTACAGTATATTTCCTAGTTAATTAGTTGTATAAATATTTTTAAATAAATTTTGACCACTTCACATGATGTACTTTCCTTCATGGAGTGGCGAAATTATAAGTACACCTCCTTTGATAAAGAAAGGCATATTTCAGGACCCTTTATTTTTAAATTCATTTTTAATCAAAATAACTTCTAATTTATTTAATGTTTTACTTATTTATTTTTACGGTTTTTACAAATAATCCCCCACACCCCCCCTTAGGAAACTGTGTCAATGCTTAAAAATGATAAAGAGGAAAAGTATCTGAAGAGTTAATTCTCTTTCATTCCTGGTATTGAAAGATTTCTAATGGATCTTAATTTTTATCTGTTTTTCAAAGATGAAGTCATATGATTTGCCACTATTAAAAATCCGTATTTATTTATTTATTTTTATTTTTATTTTTATTTCTAGGAGAGAGAGAGACAGCGTGAGCAGGGGAGGGTCAGAGAGAGAGGGAGACACAGACTCCGAAACAGGCTCCAGGCTCCGAGCTGGCAGTCAGCACAGAGCCCAACGCGGGGCTCGAACCCACGAACCGTGAGATCATGACCTAAGCGAAAGTCGGATGCTTAACTGACTAAGCCACCCAGGCGCCCCAAAAATCCGTATTTATTTTAAAAATCCAGTTTGAGTTTTATCAGTTAAATAAGTGAAGGTTAGCCTGGAGTCGGAATGAGGTTACTCAATATTTTGCATTATATATACTTTCTTTCTCTACAATCTTAAATTTAATTTTTTCTTTGTCCCAATTTACCATATTGTAAGGTGTTCTGTTGGCTTTGTTGAGATGAGAATGTTCTTCAAGAGTCCTGAGCTACTCATGCATAGATGTGGTAACCCGGTGGCTGTGAAAGCTCGATGACGCTATAATTTTTTCTGTACATCAATGTCTGTGCCCATGACTTTGACTCTTTTTTGTATAAAATAACTTTCTAGAATATTCCGAAGTTTCCTAAGAACTAATGTTAATTCTCTTGAATTTTATTCATTAACCTGATCTTCATGGAATATGCAAGCATGTGCCTCCTTCTTTGCTTTAGAAAATTATTCTCCAGGGCATCATAAACAGGCATCGTGCTTCACACTGCACAAAATATCTTGAATTAATACTTATCTTCTGAGGAGCTCCAGCTGAGAAGCACAACTTACCATTTATATTCTCAGCGGGGCCGAGAGAGAAGCTTTACAAGTGAGAAGCTAGACGTTAAACAGCTTGGTCACTTCTCCAAGCTAGTCACAGAATTGAACTTCCCATTGGAATATTTCAAAGGTGAATATGCACTTGTGTAAGAAGTTCTGCAGAACATGGATTTGCACACAGACACAGAAACACACAGAGGAAAGCACACCCAAGTTTCCAGTTATCACATCCGGTGAAAGAGATGAACGAGACAGAATTGAATATCAAATTCATTCCTTTTCCAAATGGAGCATTATTCACTTGGAATCTACTCTTTCCACAGCTTCCTTGAGCCAAGGAAAACTGATACCCGTATAATGCCTGTTAATATCTTAAATTGGGGGCGCCTGGGTGGCTCAGTCGGTTAAGCGTCCGACTTTGGCTCAGGTCATGATCTCACGGTTCGTGGGTTCGAGCCCCGCGTTGGGCTCTGTGCTGACAGCTCAGAGCCTGGAGCCTGTTTCAGATTCTGTGTCTCCCTCTCTCTCTGACCCTCCCCTGCTCGTGATGTCTCTTTCTCTCTCAGAAATAAATAAAACATTAAAAAAAATTTTTTAATATCTTAAATTGTACATGTAATGAGATTTCAAACATAAGGACTTCCTTTACAGATACTTGGAAGTATTTCAGAAGCAGAGCAAATAAAATTTGTAAATTAGTTATCTCTTTTGTACTTATTCATATCAAACAGCCACCAAATAACGTGGGTAGCACGCCTTTGTTTATGTTTGACCACAGTCAGCTATTTTTGAAACTACCGTATAATTTAGAACTTCCTAATAAAGTGTCATTTTCCTTTACATGTTTCATTATTAAGGCAAATTAATTTAATTCGCCACTTTTATCAACCTTCGAATTAATCGTCATCCTCCCCAGGACTCAGTGACAAATGTCCTGGCGTCACTCTTGGTCCCGCAGCAGTTATCGAGGGGATCGTGGGTTATTCATTTAAACTATCTGCCGGTCTTATCTTCAGCTGTAAAGTAAGAGAGATGTTATCTGGATGATTTCAAAGTTTCTCTGAATTCCAGAATTCTATCTAGTCATACTTCACATCATCCTTGTGTGTCCCATGATGTTGGATTTTTTTTCCTATTCTTCTAAAGTGACACAGAGGAAGGCTACAGGGATCAAACTGAGAGATTATGGAAGAATCATGTTTTTCATTAAAAAGAGGAAGGAGAGGAAAGAGGGAAAGAGAAATGGGCACAGAACTGAGAGAGAAGAGGGCTGGAAGAGGAGGGACAGCCACCTGTCTTCCAGGTGGGGGCCCCGCACCTGTTCCTCAGGGATGCGATGTTGCCTAGAGTCTGTCTACCCGACGCTGCTTGGTTTCCCAATGCCACCCAGGGGGAGGGGTCCGTGGGCCTTGCAACCAGCAAGCCTTGAGAAGAGCAGATGGGAACTGGAAGAAGGTGCATCACATGAAGACGGAGAGCTCCGGTGCTTCCCGCGTGGATGGTGTCCATGTGAGCAGCGCAAGCCGCTGACCCCCAGACCCACTCGCCAGCAGGGTCGCCCATCAAGTTGGTGTTTTCTGGGACGTGAGGCACAGTTGCTAAATGGGCAACAGGACTTGCATGGGAGGATATATTACAGATGTGTGTCCTCCATTGGAAAACAAATCCGGATCCCAGATGCCCTCAGTGTGTGGAGGGGACACGGTCACTGGCTCTCCCAGAACGAACGAGCCTTTTGATTAACACGGATGGCACTTCTCTCATTTCTTCATTCCTTGAAGAAGCTTTCTGAAATCCACACAGACATTTTTAAGTCATACAATTGGTAAGACGGCATTGCCATCTGAGACCCTAAACTTTCGAGTGTTGCGTTTTTCATGTTGTTTCCTTACTTCCACCAAACAACTCGAGATGGAATTTGTGGAGCTTTACAGCGGCTATTAAACCAACCAAGCACAGCTATCAATAACCTTCCTCTCCGGAGAAGCGCTCCTTACCTTCCCAAACTATTACTTCTCATCCTGACCTTGACCTCTCTGCAGACCTTGGCGTGTAAGGACGCCTGTGGTCTGTGGGCTGTGCTAACCACAGAACCCGATCTCTGGCGCGGGCGCGGTTCTCAGCACTAATGGCTTGAATCATAAAAGATACACTTTCCACAAGCTCTTCGTTTTGCATTTTTTCATTGTGAATAAGAAAAAGTGGACGGAGAAACTGAGATGTGTCAAAGGACCTCAACACAGACCTCAGACACCTTGTTATTGCACATTTTTCTACGGGGGGCCTCACCCGATCTCAGCACCAAAGCTCCGTGGACTCCACGAACACCGTAGCTTTAACATAGTTGGATCCCTTGATTATGGTTCTAATTATTTGACATTGGCTGTTTGAAATAAAATCTCTTCATATTTTTTAAAAATTTTCTTTTTCATTTTTGAGAGAGAGAGCATGGATGAGCAGAGGAAGGACAAAGAGAGAGGGAGGGAGAGAATTCCAAGGGGTCTTCATTCTCTGCGCTGAGCATGGAGCCTGGTGTGGGGCTCCATCTCATGACCTGAGATCATGATCTGAGCTGAAATCAAGAACCAGACACTCAACCAATTGAGCCACTCAGGTGCCCCAAAGTCTTCTTCTATTTTAACAGCTGAGGAATATACGAGCATCAGTGACCTTTGAAGCAAGGTTCAGAGATGTCGGTGTGCACAATTTTAAGAAATACTGCACAGGCACTGTGCATGCAGCAGTTGCTTAGAAAACACGATATTCGTGACTCTGTAAATGTTCCTGGGAGGAAACAGTCAAAAGTGGGAAGAAGCATTATGGACGTGCTAAATGATTTCATTTATGTTTTCATATATATATATGTATATGCCTCATCATGATATATTATTTTAAGAAATCAATACAGATAAGTTTACATAATCTCTTTCAATAAATGAATAATTATATGAACAACTGCAGTCAATAAAAAATCTAATAAGAAAAGATCATATTTTATTTTACCAGAATTTTCTACTCATTATGCGCATCTTATTCCATTTCCTTGTTGTATTTTCCCCTTTAAACATTTCTTTCTTTTTAATGTTTTATTTATTTCTGAGAGAGAGACACACAGTGTGAGCAGAGGAGGATCAGAGAGAGAGGGAGACACAGAATCTGAAGCAGCTCCAGGCTCTGAGCTGTCAGCACAGAGCCCGGCGCAGGGCTCAAACCCATGAACCGTGAGATCATGATCTGAGCCAAAGTCGGACGCTCAGCCGACTGAGCCCCCAGGTGCCCCTGTATTCTCCCCTTGAAACTGAAATCGCAGCAGCGTTCTTGTTGCCGTTTGCTGTATGCTGGCTGCCAAGGGGCTTGTTACGAAAAGGGCCATGTGTAAAGTAGATGCTTAGTAAATATTTGAGTGAACACTTGTACGAAGATGTTAGAAGATGATACAGATTTTAAACTGCATAAGCACAATTGTTGGTGGGAATGTAAACTGGTGCAGCCACTATAGAAACAGGATGAAGGATCCTCAAAAGATTAAAAATGCAACTACTGTACGATCCAGTAATTATGCTTCTGAGGATTTATCCAAAAGAAACAAAAGCCTTGTTTCAAAGAGACATCTGCATTGCCATGATCACTGACACATTATTTACAAGAGCCAAAATACGGAAACAGCCTGTGTGCCTCAGTGGGTAAAGAGATAAAGAAATGTGGCTCAGTCGGTTAAGAGTCCAACTCTGGATTTCAGCTCAGGTCAAGATCTCATGGTTCGTGAGATGGAGCCTTACACTGGGCACTGCGCCCACTGGAACCCCTGTGGAACCTGCCCGGGATTCTCTCTCACCCTCTCTCTCTATGTCCCTCCCTTGCTCCTTGTCTTTCTCTCTTTCAAAATAAATAAACATTAAATAAGAAAATGTGGTATATATATCTACGTAGAGATATATAGAAACATACACATATTTTATGGCTCTGTGTGTGTGTGTGTGTGTGTGTGTGTGTGTGTGACAGACAGAGAATGGAATAGTGCTCAGCCTTAAAAAGGAATGAAATCTTGCCATTTGCAACAACTTGGATGGACATTGAGGACATTTTGCTAAGTGAAATAAGTCAAACAGAGAAAGACAAATACTGTATATTCTTTATTATAAAAGCTTGGCGATTGCTAGGAGCACAGGAGTGGGGGAAATGGGTGAAGGAGGTCAGAAGGTAAAAACTTCCAGCTGTATGATAACTAGGCCCTGGGGCTGTAACATTCAGCATGGCGAGTGTCGTCAATAATACTGCATTACTTCATATTTGAAAGTTGTCCAAACGGTAGATCTTAAAAGTTCTCATCTCAAGAAAAACAAAACAAAACTGTAGCTATGAGAGTTGTTGATGGATTCTGAGTAAACTTATTTTGGTGATGATCATTTCATAAGCTCTAGATCTATCGGATCATTATGTTGTATACAAACCAATACAGTGTCACATGTCGATAGAGCTGGGACGATGCCGGGCAGTCAGACCAGATAGATGTCCTTCTGAATCACATACTCACCTAATTTTTATTTAGTGAAGGTAATTCACAAGAAAGAAAACCCTCCATGTGCTTCAGCATCAAGTTAGAAGGGCTGACTATGCTGTTGTTTCCCACTAAAGTCATATCTTTGAAAGATTTCCTGGAGATACTTTCTCCAGAAGTCACACACTCTGCTTTCATCTGAAGAAAGATATTTTAAACTAGGAGATTTTAGACCTAAGAAAAATCCTTTCTCTTTCAAAACGGTCTCACATAAATAAATTTTGAAGTTTATTTCCCCAAATAAAGAACACACAGTCTGGTATCGATCCCCCAGAGAACGAAACCTCTAGGCTAGTGGTTGTGATAAACAAGGAAGGTGAAATTTTTACCAGGTGCAAAGAAATTGAAGGGAAGACAATAGGAAAGAAATCCACACCAAACACAGATAACAGGCCTGAGCGTGGCCATCCTTTAAAGGCCTATTCTAAATAATTGATGAAGAACTAATTAATAGTGAATTTTGTGTCTCTTATAATTACTAACATTGGTTAAACTGAACCCTAATAAATATCACATTAGCTATTGAAAAGTTCATTTTAGTCAGTATCACTAATCCTGCCCTCAAACATCCACATAAATTATTTCTCTGAAGCTGAAAGATTCTTGCTCTCTTTTCTCTTGTAAAGAGGGGCATTGATTGATCCTCACCACCAATAATTTTTACATGTTTGTATAAATAATGCAAAATTATTCTCAATATTTGAGGTCACACTGTTTAGTTATAATTGTGTGGATCAAATTATGCTGACAATGAGTTTTTAAAATGACACTTTAAATTTAAAGGGAGATTTGTACTAAAGCATAATGCCCTCCTTTTAAAAAAGCAAGTAGGAAGTACCTTTCCTTTGAGATGAAGCTTGAATTGACTTACAGGTAACATGATAATATCAATCATCTGTTTGCTGCCTAATTTTGCCAGGACGTTTATTGTTTATGCCAGAAATAGATATCTTCCGGTTCCGATGGATTCTATTTAGAAAGGCAAATCCCGCTAGCATACCATTAAGAACCTCACGTATGTGACATGATCCAGGCCCTTGTGAAGATGCGGACACTCGATAGCTTTGCAGGGCGAGGTAGAATAACATTGATCCTGGCTAAAATAAACTGTGACCAACCAACTATCCTCTAGAAATCAGTAAGTTAGGATTATATAAAATAATAAAAATGCATCGATGCTAGTTTTCTTTGATAATTTGTAAACAAATTACCTCTTAAATGTTTCGGAACCACAATACATATAATTTGGCTAAAACTGTCTGACGGTGGTAACAGTAGGTTTGTAATAGGTCGAATAAGCGTGTTTTAAACATGAATTCCATAAAGGCTCTTCCGATGTTCCCAGAGTTGTTCTTGGGCTATTTCTTGATCCATTATGCAAATATCTCAACTTATTAATAATTAAAACAGCAACACATTAATAATTAGGATCTCCATTACAAATCTGACCTTTAATTGAATTCTATAAGAATAGCCTGAAAAATGAGCCTCTTGATTTATGCTCGGAATAAAGGTTAAACACCGTTTTGCCAGGCCGTGCGGAGCCCCCCTCGCTAAGCCAGAGACACAGAGGGGGCTCTCCGTCTCCCCGTTATGCTCCATTTTTACTAATGAGCCAACAAGAGCGCGGCCTTGAGTAGCACGTCCGCTGTGCGATCCGGCCCCCTTTCCCGGAACCGTGGGGGAAGCTCACCCTTCCAAGGGTTTAAACACCAAACCTAGATATGAGTTGTGTCTACACAGAGCTCTCAGTGAGGCATTTGAAATGAGTTCAGTCAATTCAGACACAGGCCTGGGGAATCCAATCAATCAATCTGACCGCGTTTTTTTTTCTCATTTAATTAGTCATCGAAGCACAGTGACTGCCTCTATCCCTCGGACAGACACAGCTTTTATCCCCACGCAGATTCGTGCCGGCAGAGGCCGCCGAGCGGGCTCACAGTCTGAACTCAGCCCTGCCCCTGTTTGGAGGCAGCATCTGGGACCTCACATCTGTATGGACGTGCGGGGGGAGGGCTTGTGCCGTGACAGGCCCGATGGCAAGGAGGGGCCTTGGATTTCTTTGTCCTCCACTCAGAAAAGCATCTCGTCCCAGCCCTGGGCCTTGTCCCTTTCACACAGGCACTATGCCGACAGCCAGAATCAGACGTGGGGACAAGTCTACTTTGTAAGCGGGGGGGAAGCATATTGCTTAGAAAGCAGTGTGTCCAGAAGAGCAAGGACGGGAGGAGACAGCGCACAGGAACGTTCCGACGCCTTCTGTGGACTCGGTGTTCCGAGGGACCCGGCCAGGCGGCCGGTGACACTTTGCTCCGTCCTTGTCTTTCCTGTCTGTGTATCTCTAGCAAAATCATTCATCACATGCAAATCGGGGCTGCAGAGTACACAAAACACCGCTGAGTGAAAGAAAACTAAGCGTGGTCTGAGCTTGTGTAAAGGGGCTTAGATTTATGGTGTAAAAGAGCTAAGGGAAGGGGTTTAAACATTCTCAGCCCACAGATATGTTTTGTTTGGCCTGTTCAGTTCTTCATATATTTTAAAAAATTAACCGCCAATGTTTCGGTATGCAGATTACACAGTGATGGTTATTTTTACAATATTTGTTTTCTAACTTTTAACCTGGAGCTGCCCCTGAATTAAGGACACAGCACCATTGTGTTATCAGGGAGTCTGCATTAGCAGGGAGTTCTACACATTCCTAAGCTTTTGTGATGTTAATTTTCCTCTTTCTGTTTCTGTTTTAAGAATGCCCTTTGACCCTGCAATTTCACTTCTCAGTATTTATTCCAAGGAAATAAGATCAAAGAGACCTGGGCCTTCTGATGTTTATTGTAGCATTATTCACAATAGCCAAGACAGGGAAACAATCTAAGTGTCCTTTGACGAAGGGGTAAAGACAACGTGGTCCACGTAGGCAATAAAATATTACTCAGCCATGAACAAAGAAGGAAGTCCTGCTATTTGCAACAATGTGTGACACTAAGTGAGATCAGTGAGTCAGAGAAAGACAATGGCTGTATGATCTCTTTTATATGTGGATCTGAAACAGAGGCTGGGGTGGGGGTGGGGAAATTGGGGGGCGGGAGTCAAAGGTACAAACTTCCAGTTATAAGATGCGTGAGTTCTGGGCATGGTGACTATGGGTAATAATATTGTATTCATGTTTGAAAGTTGCTGAGAGAGTAGATGGTGCAAATCTGAGCAGGCACATAAAAAAATTGAGCTACCGAGGAAAGGGGAGTAACTAACCTTACTGGGGTAATCCTTTTACAACATACATGTGTATAAAATCACTACATGCACCTTAAATGATGCAATGTCATATGTCAATTGCATCTCAGTAGTGCTAGAAAAAAAAATCTTTAAAAAAGGAAAGAGAAAGATTACATTGTAAAGTTTAGATTTCTGCATTCTTTAAGAACATTCCGGTAATTTAGCAACATTAGACCCTCCTTTCTGCCTGTAACAATTGACCCAGTTTGCGTGGAGGTGTGTCTCTTCTAGAAGGTTCAGAGTAGGGCTTCTTGGTTCTTTTCATGCTGTCTGTCTGCCTTCTTTAGTCGCCTGGGTTTGAATCTAAAAGTACCTGCTATCAAGCTCACTGATCTACTAGCATGCAGACCGGTCCGAAACTGCTTACGGCCACTTCTGGTATCTCTCTTGCAAAATCGGCCGGGCACAGGTCACTGCTATGTCTCCTTTCAAAGATTATCTAGTGGCCTTGGGTATCTACTCATAAAATGGACTTCAATTTACATCTCCTCCCTTGAAGTAGTGCATTAAATTAAATTCTGGGAAATGCAATAAATTAGCTTTCTGCACGTAGAAAAATGTAGGGGGATAGAGTCACACAAATCGCTATAAAGAACATTGTGACTGATCACAGCCATTTCCTCACTCGAGGAGGTAATTCTGGAATTTATTTGAACAGTTGATTTGTTGGCCTTGCTCATTAAGGGCGGTAAGGGAGGGCGGGACACCATTTCCTTCCTTGTTCTTCCCACCATGATTCCCAACTAGATCCAGACTTGCTCCAGAAGAATTCCCCATTCCTGGTCAAAGTTCACTTAAAGTATTTCCCAGCCCTGCATACGTCCTATAAATACTTCATTATGATAAAGCTATTAATATTAATGTGGCATTTATTGCACACAGTCGGCTTCAGATGAGGCCACTTATCTATCGTCCCAGACGAATAATAATTCGTGTTGAACAAGTAGATAAGCTGGTGATTTAGTTAAATGAATGACTTCTCTGATGTTACTCCCATGAGAGAGGGGAGGCTAGATGACAGAAAAACAAGAGACGGATCCTCTGATATTTTTCCCTACTTCATTGTACAAGTGTGTTACACCTAAGTCCAGGTGACGCAGAGGTGCGGCCCACGCCGCGGAGGCGTGTCACAGGCTGGCGCAGGATCGCCTGACCTGGCGGTAGTCAGAGCCCCTCAAACGACGTGGAGGCAGCCTCGTTACCATGATCTCATTCTCCACAAAGCAGCTTTTTCAAAAAATATTTAATATTTGTTTATTTTTGAGAGGCAGACAGACACAGGATGAGGAGGGAAGGGGCAGAGAGAGAGAGAGGAAGACACAGAATCTGAAGCAGCTCCAGGCTCTGGACTGTCAGCACAGAGCCCGACGTGGGGCTCGAACTCATGAACCCTGTGACCATGACCTGAGCAGAAGTGGGATGCTGAACTGTCCAAGCCACCCAGGCGCCCCAAGCACCTTTCTCTTCATTCGTGTCCCGGGATGCATGGTTCCACTGACTGCCATGCTGTTGGCAGGTGGCTCCTGCACACTACTGTGAGAAGGAATTGGGGCTGGGGCTCTGTGACCAGAACTGCACGGCAGTGGCTGGGTCCCCCGGCGAGGGAACCAGAGGAATGACAGGGACACTGGACCTCACTGCTTTGCACCTTCACATCTTCAAAGAGGAACAATAATGATACACTCTGCCGCCGTGAGGTTGCTTTGAGGACACGAGATGTTGTCAGTGGAACTACTTGAAATTTACACAATGCTGCCCAAGTACTTGTGCTCATATTTTGCAGGGAACTCAGGTCTGTCCAGGGTACGAGCGTTGTGATTAGTTCACGGGTCACAGTACGCCATGTATATTGCCAATGACACTACCGTGTGTGTGTGTATGTGTGTGTGTGTGTGTGTGTGTGTGTGTGTGTGTCTGTCCAGAGGGAGAGAGGAAACTAGGGGAAACAATATACAAAAGGAGTCATATGTCACCAAACTCCCTTTAGAGATATGCTGTGGGACACCAGGGGAATACATTAAAATGGTTTCTGAAAACTGTGTCTTATGGAAGATGCGCGGCTTATAAACATGACACAGTTTTCCAGGGCCCTGTTAAACGGTCACACTCGAGATCAATGTGTCACCATGTTCTCGTGAGCTTCACCCTTTGTGAGGCTGCATTTTGCCACAGCTGGGTCCCCACCCATATGTGATTTTTGGCCACGTGGGGCGTGCTCTGTCCAGCTCGAACCCACAAGAGTGGGTCCGTCCTGCGGAGCCCGGAGCACCGTGCTCGCCTCAGTGGCACCCTGGATCCAGGCGTCACCGCACAGCCACGGCCCGGCTCCGGGCTTCCCGTGGGCGGGGTGTGCCTTTCCCCGAGTTTACAAAGCACACTAACCCGAAACAATGAGAAGGGACAATTAACTGGTGTCCAGAGTAACTGTGACCTGCGCGGGGGTATAGCTCAGTGGTAGAGCATTTGACTGCAGAGTGATTGTGACCCAGGTGATGGCGGCCGCAGTGCGTTCTAACCCTGCCCTGTCTCCCTGCGAGTCTCCAAGTCAATGTGGCCACCACGGAATGATGTCTTTTCTTACCTCCCATGTCGACGGGAACGTTAGCAAATATGGTGGAATGACTTTGCTGGTTTAGTTATCAATATACGTGATAGCAAGTGAAAAGAAGTTAGAAAACTCCCCAAATGATTAGAAGCATAAGGGTGGCCCCTACATGGGTTTCTCTCGGCCGGCATTGCCCTACACGCCAGGGCGCAGGATGGCTGCTTGACCATCAAGTTCATGTTTTGTCATGTAATAACATGTTTAACTTTTCTTCTCTACCAAAAATTCCCACTGAATAAAATTTAACCCAAATGGACATTTGTGAAGCAGATACAAGCAGGAGGCAGCACCTGGCACCCTGGCGACTGGACTCTCCGACTTCTTTCTCTCAAGGCAAGATGGTTTGCCTGACGGGATTCTGTTTTGAACCAAAAGAATAAAAGTCTCCCCAGACTCAGCTTGTGTCTTTGGGAGTCCCATGGGCCATAAGAGCCACGTGGTGGCCTTCCTGGAAGGGGGGGTTGTGGGCCCGTGGGCCCTCCCAGCACCCGGACTACGGGGGGCTGTGCAGGGCAGCAGGGCAGTGGAGGAAGGGGGTCCATCACAGGAAGCTGGTTCATCAAAATTAAGCCACCATCGGGCCCCCCGCTCACCAGCACACATGGCATATGTTGTAGCTCATTTGTGTTACTTATTTTTCCTCCAAGAAAATATTCAAAATAACTTTTTGGAGCTTTCAAAACCTGCTAAGCTCAGAGTCTTAACAATTCATAAACATAATGTTCATAATCTTAATTTAAAATACTAAAATATACATTTTATTCCAAATCCGTAGCATAGCTAAGTAGATGTATAACGTGTGAAAATATTTAAAAATCCAGCTTTACCATTCAATTTTTATAATCCACCTTATTCATTTTGTCTTTATTATTTGAAAATCTGTAACTTAATACTTGGCCTCAAGAACAATGAATCCCAATACGTAGCATCAGTTGTGCTCAATTCAACCGTTATCAATAGTGAGGGCGCAAGAACACGTGGTGGGTGGAGGGAGGGAAGAGCTCAAAGAGCTTATGAGCACATCGATTAACTAAATTGATCCATGAAAAACTGAAGTAAACTTATAAATAGTATGATTTACGAATATACAGGTGAGCTTGGAGGAGTACAGATAATAGACTCTTCTGATCATGATAATGATAATGAGCCAACATTTTTGGCATTATTACCCGTCACCTCGCCCAGCCTTCAAAACAGCACTATGAAACTACCATTGTTGTCACCATTGCCTTTCTGACGAGGAAGAAGAGGCACCAGCTTTCCAGGTAATTCCCTGAAGGTCATACAACCAGAAAGCTGTGGAAGTGAACTTGAGCGCAAGGGGTCTGGCTGCCAGGTTGGGTGTGCAGCTGTGAGACACATCGCTTCTGAGTAGTGGGTTCGAGGCTGGAATGGACATGGGCGGGGATGTGGAGAGAAGCAAGGACCTCCCTCCTCCTGAATTTTGGAGTCCTCTCCTTTTAACCACACGGACAGAGTGCTCACATAAGCCACCGGTACTCTGCTTACTGGGTTGCAAAGTCCTCTGAAAAGTTTTTGTGATCCAAGCTACTCTCCGAATAGGGCAGCTCTGAGCAAGTCTATCAGAGGAGGTACACTGTGGCTGCTGAAAGAGTCAATGTGAGGCAGGTGACATTTATTATCAACACCCCCAACACCAGGCAGTGTGGAGGCATTTCACACAGCGATGCTGTGCAGGGTGTCGCCTTACAGGAAGTCAGCTGGACCCAACTCACAGGTGCACCCCAGTGTCTCAGAGCTGTTACATGCCGAGCTGGCATCGAGCCCCGCCCTTCTGATGCCAAAACCTCAACTCTTCACTCTGTTCTTGTGAAGCGTCCTGTTGCCATTGCCCGCATCTGAGCCCCACGTCTTCCCCAGATCCTTTATAGAAGATGTGTTTATAGGCACTTTCTCCACCAGGTGCCTGTGATTACCGCTAGGATGGTTGTTGGAGGAACCTCTCATATTGGTGGACTCTGGACTCTATTTTTACATAAAGTATTACACGAACCCAGTTTCAGAACAAGCCTTCCACTCACCTAGTTGAACAATGTTGCTAGTCTCGAAGGCCAGCCTGTACAGAGATTCTGGAGCTGTCACACCAACTTGTCTGACTTAACTTAAAAAAATTTTTTTAAATTTATTTTGAGAGACAGAGGCAGGAAAGGGCAGAGGAAGAGGGATACCTGATGCAGGGCTCGAACTCACAAAACGTGAGATCTTGTAAACCGACTGAGCCACGCAAGCGCTCCCTGACTTGACTTTGAACAAATGGCCTCTATAGCCAGACCGAAAAGAGGGAGAAATCAATTGAGTCCCTGACGTCTGGGGAAGGCGATTATTCCTTGACATGGGAATTGGAGGACATTTTGTCGACCACCTGATGGATGGATACAACGTGAATTTAAGGGGCGGGGACTTAAGAATAAACAGAGATTCCAGATTGCATTAAATGTTTCATTTAAACCTGTGCTTGCTGTGGCTCTGCAGGGCTGAGTGCAGTAGTCTACTGCTCAGCCGGAGGGACCCCACACCCCTGCAGGCCAGTTCCTGTGGGGGCTCCCACTTCGCTCACTCAACACTAACCCCCAGCACCCCTCGCTCTGGGTCACACACAATCTCATGCTGAAGATCACCCTGGGACTTTGCCTCAGAGGATCTAGTCCCGCGTTCTCCGGGTAGCAGAGGGAGGGATGCCCTTCACACTCCCCAAATGAAGCAATTACAAGCAAGCACACACATTCTGAATATGATCTCGGATCCTTTGGGGATGGGAGAAGTGTGTGTGTGTGTGTGTGTGTGTGTGTGTGTGTGTGTGTGTGTGTAAGGTTTTTCAACAGTCTAAAGACAGTCAACCTGGAAATGAAAGTCCAGGTTTTATGACCCTAGAAAGTGATTCAACTCTGCCTGTCCCCATGTCCCAGGACCTCATCTCTCAAACGGGAACAGTAGTACGAGCTACTTCATGGTTCGGGAAGAACGAGTTAGCCCATGGGAAAGCCCTTGGAGCAGTGCCTGGCAGATGGAAAATGCTCAACATTGTTGTTTGGTTAGTTTTTGTTAACCTAACATGGTTAGTTTTTGTTAAAATCAAATTCAGAGGGAAATGTGAACATGCATTTCTTTAGGTCAAATGAATTACCGTGGTTCACCTGCACTGGTGTTGGAATTATATATGAAATACGTGTAATATGTGTGTGCACACACACACACACACACACACCCTACTTGAGTTAGTACCATTTTCATCCCATTTTAAATGTAGTCTCACCTGCAGCCAGTAAGCACCAGGTGGACCTAAACTGATATAATTGGACTTTAAAGTCTGTGTGTTTATACGGAGTATAAATAAGAAAACATAATGTTAATAATAACAGCACATTTTTAAATGACAACTAAATTTGTACAAGACAAGGATTTTAATTTTCTTTAGTATGCCTTTGTAATTGTTATCTTATTTGATGCAGCTGAGAAAATAATAGGTGTTTAAAGAATTTGAGATTCAGATGGTGTAAGATTTATTCTATTAAAAAAAGTTTTTTAATGTTTATTTATTTTTGAGAAAGTGAGGGGGTAGGGCAGAGAGAGACGGAGACACAGAATCTGAAGCGGGATCCAGGCTCTGAGCTGTCAGCATAGAGCCTGACGCGAGGCTCGAAGTCACAAGCTGTGAGATCATGATCTGAGCTGAAGTTGGACGTGTAACCAACTGAGCCCCCCAGGTGCCCCCAGTATGAGGTTAATTCTACAAATAAAACCATAGGATCCAAAAGCAAGTCATCTGAGTTTTGCATTGCTATTTCTGCACTTCCTTTATCCTACTACTTACCCTTGAGGCATTTCATTTGACAGAGGAAAGAGAAGGAAAGAAAGGTAGGGAAAACTTCAGACTTTATAGTATAGTGGTAATGGTTCTTCCTATAAGCAAACTTGGTTTTTGACTCAGCAACTACTATTCATGGCACCATATTGCCTGCATTTCCGGGTTAAGAATGTCATCAATTCTATTTCCTCATAGCCCACATTTCCTTGTAAGAGTTATTTTTACTTCTTTTCATTTTGGGATGAAAACATATCACTTCCTTTGCATAGTGTAAGAGGACTTGAGGAAACTATATAAGTTGTCAAAAAGTATATAAGTAGAGTGTGCTTCTCACCAGAGAATTAAAGCTTTCATTTTATGTCAACAGCTCTCTGCTCCATTACTGATTTTGAGAATCATGGTCACCTTGAGGACAGGGGCTATGGTTTCTTGCTCATAGTATCCTCAACCCTGAGCCAAGTGGCCAGTGGTCACTAGCAGACCCAGATGTGTGTGAATTTGAACTACAGCCTACCTGAGGAGAATTGCCCAGTCTAAATTTTTATATAAGTCAATACTGAGAAATGAGGTTGGATATCAAACCAACATTAGAGAACCATGGACATTAGATTCATGTTCTGATCTCCTGAGGCTTAGAAAGAGCAGACCAGGTTTTAAATAGATGTTTAGTGCTTACAAATGGTTGAGATATATATAATCAAATATGAAACCTTAGGGACGCCTGGGTGGCTCAGTCAGTTAAGCATCTGATTCTTGATTTTGGCTCAGGTCATGATCTCATGGTTGATGCGATCAAGACCCATGTTGGATTCTGCACTGACAGCATGGAGCCTGCTTAGGATTCTCTCTCCTTTTCTCTCTGCTCATTCCTATAAATTAATTAATTAATAAACAAATTTAAAAATATCTAGGTGATCTCAGTGTAACTGAAGTAGTCCTAAATTAAGTTTGAAGGGATATTCTTTCTTTTCATCTCTTCTCAAAACAGTCATGAAAGCTACTCTTTATCTGCTGTCTCTTCTGGAATTAAAATTCATGCCATCTAACTGGGACCTGGCAGCTGTAAATTAGAAAACATCTGTTCTTTTCCTTTCCACAAGTTGATTTTTTCAAAAGATGGGAAAATTCTGAATACTTGCTGGAGATGTTTTGCATTTAAGTAGTTGCCAGTCTTCGATAACTTTGGGTAATGGTATTTGTCGTGGAAAAGTATTACATGTGCAGAGAGAGGCCCCTATGATTGTAGAGCAGTAAGGCCAAATCGAACACCTCAGAAACAATGCACTAATCAGCAAAAGGTGGATTGGGAAGGAAGACGAGCATGAGATGTGCTTGCAGATAGATGACACGCTCACAACCGCAAATGTGGCAAATGCATCCTGAGTTAGAGGACGTGATGGGGGAGAGTTACCACTGGCAGAATGACGGATATTTCCTGTATGGAACTGAGTAAATATGAAGCCGTTGAGTTAGTTGTTTTATATATTCTTATCCCTTCATTTTCTTAATTCTAAATACAGATGGTTGTCTGTATACCCTCACCCCACTCTCAAAAGAAATAAGAATTCATTGCTTTTTTTGAATGTTTATACATCCTTTCTATCTTCTCTGGGGAGATGTTCATTTACCAAGCAACCTAAATGGTGTGTAGTGCTATTTACTATTGATGAAAATAATAGTGACAAGGCCAAAGAGTTTGTTTATGACAGGAGGTGGGATATGTACAGTGGAAGATTCACTACCCCTCGTAAGTTAGGTCAAACAGAGCCAAGGTTTTTTTTCAATTTTAAATATTAAAATTATGAGAATTATTTAATTTGAAGAAGCGTGACTTTGTAAGTACAATTCCTACACCAGATGCAAAACTCCTCGCCTTCACCAGTGATCTGAGCAGCACCCAGTGTGTGTGGAATTATCACCTGGAGAAGCAGATTCAGTCATTTTTCGACTTTGATCTATCAATTTCACTAAGCTCTGTAGCAGAGAGAATACAAAATAATATTTTAAGGAAATTTGATTCTTGTGGCTGTTGTGCTTCCTTATACATAAATTACCCTTAAACCGCAGTGGTTATTGAAATAAAAAAATCCATTTCTCTTCCATTGACAGTTCCTTTGGGGGGCAGGGAAGTTTCCTTCACCGAGTTGGATAAGCGAAATTGACTGTGACACCAATGTGATTATTACAGTCGTGCTTTTTATTTTTAATATTTTCCTCTTGACAGATTTATTTCTTTTCAAATCAGAAATATTTCTTCTTAGGAAAGAATATATAGCCCCCTTATATTTTCTGATACTGAAAATTACCAGATGCCAAGCTGTGAACATAAGGAAATTGAAGACCTTTGAGGGTGACCTTAAGAACCACAAAGGTGGAGAATTGTGATATAGTGGTTTAGGCAATTTCATTGTAGCTGCTTGGCTCGTGAAAAATGAGAAATAGGTTTTCTATTACTAAATATAATGAATTTCCTTTCTACCCTGTCACAAATTGTCAAACTTCATTAAATGGAAGAAAGATCTGGACCAAACATTTATAGAGGGGTGGTATGAACATCCATGTTGTATGGTGGATAAAAGCTGTATAATTTTAGATAACTATTTGATCTCAGCCTGAAATTTTAATCTAAGGAAGTTAGTCAATGACATCATACTGGACACACGTTGACCTATAAATAGAATATCTGAAAATGCCCCACACTAACATTACAGATGTATATATTATGTCACAAATATTAAATATTACACTGAGGCATTTCCACAAAGATGTTAATCATTTTCCAGACAACCACAGGGGTATTATTGAGTACCCATCATGAAACAACACCGGCAATTTCATGGGTAATTACATAAGATCCAATGATCTATAACACTGTAAAGGAGGAAGAAATGACAATGTTAAGTACTCAGTCACCAGATGATATGTGGCATTTTACTTAAAGGTCAATGACATCAGTGAGTTCAATTATTTGTATCAGCGTCTTTGTGTTCCATATGCTCTAAAGGTTTGCAAATTAGCCTTAGTGAAAATCAGCCTTCATAGTTACTTTTGGCCCCTTCATACTTTCAAAATATTACATTTTGTTGTTAACTTTCCATCTCTTGGGTGATCACCTCCTAAGAGGGAGAGAGTGGTACTGGAGTTAGATGACCCCGTTCCCGTCCCTGGTCTGTCTGTGACCACCTTGCCAGGATTCCTCCTGTGAAACATATGGGAAGGACAGGGCCTTTTTCTTACTTGAAGGGGAAATGAAATCTTGACAAGCACGCTCCACAAGCCTCCTAGCACATAAGAAACATTTACACATCTGATGGGTATAGACACATTTAAACTGAAATCAGAAGGAATAAAAGAATTTTACCCAAACAGTATTGAAAAGCAGATTTAATAGAGCAGTTCAGATAACCAGTAATTCTCAGAAAATGATAACACAGAAGACTATTGTTACTCTTGGACAAATAACAACAAATAACAACCAAGCAGTGCTTGGTTCTATGGTAGTCACAAGAGTCCGGGAAGAAAGAAATTAACGAGTCTCCCCAACTATGAGTTACGCCATGGAGGTCACATGTAACACAAGTATGTAAGCATAGACTTTCCTAAAAGTAGATGGTAACAAATCTAGAGAAAATGTCAAGTTGGCTCCATGTCTAAAGGCTCTGAAAGAGAAGACAGTCTATGAGACAAAGAAAGAGCAAGAGCAAGAGTGACAGCAAGAGCAAGAGCAAGAGTGAGAGCGAGAGAGAGAGAGGGAAAAAGACATAGGAAAGTTATAAACATTGAAATGTTAGCATACATACAACACAAGTGAGTGGGACATAAGGGAGGGGTGTCCAAAGACATCAACAAGGCAACAGAAGGACATTTATCTTGTACAGACTTTAAAAAGGTGTATTTCATAAACACTGTTTCATCTGATCCACAAATGAGACATGGATATTTTCAACATTTTACAGACAAGATCACAGAGATTCTGAGAAGCCTGGAATCACTCCAAAGCTTGCAGCAGAGCCACAGATAGAATAAACTGCCACGCGTTCATCTGCCTCCACACCCAATAGCCCACAATGTGTTATCTTCAAATTAAAAACAGAAGGTATACAGAGGGGCACAAATTAAAAATACTATCCAAATTTTTATATTAATATATCCAGTCCCACCATCCATATATTTAAGTGTCCAGTAAATTCTAGAAGCTGCGATTGTCAATTAGCAGCAATCTCAGGAGCTGGATCCAATTTCAGGATTTGGTTACTGGCATTGAGGATTCTTATGAGTCTTTTAGTATCAATCATAGAGGCAACTACTTAGTATTTAAAATTTTTTGTATTTTTAAATTTTATTTATTGTATATCCTTCTCTCCTACTGGGTACTGGAACATTCTCCCTGAATGAGAGCCTCAAACAAAGGGCCCTGAAGTTCATGACCCTAATTCTCCCTAATCCTCTTTCCTAACTTGCCTACCTCACTTTACTGAGGGCTCATTTTTAACCCCCTGGCAACTCTTTGCTCATCTTTGATGTCTGGCTTCATAGAAAGAGGTTGGAGGTGTTTCCTCTTCTTCCACGTGTGAAAAACGTTTGAGAAGGTTTGTCATCCTTCATTCATTGGTTGGTAGAATCGCCTGTGAAGCCCACTGGTCTTGGGCGTTTCTTTATGTGATGTTTCTGATAATGATTCAACCTCCATATGTGTTATTGGTCTGCTCAGGTTTTCCATGTCTTCATGATCCGGTCCTGGTATTTTGCATTTGTTGGTGTCATATGGGAATGTACCCTTTTCTTCCAGGTGGTCCTGTTGACTGGCATGTACTTTGTCATAATAGTCTCTTGTGACCCTCTGTGTCCAGGCCGTGCCGGCTGTCGTGTCTTCTCTTTCATTTATGATCGTGTTCATCTGAGTTCCTTCTCTTTTTCTCTTGGTAAGTCAAGCTACAGGTTTGTCAAGTGCACTTATTTTTTCAAAAATCCAACTCAGGTTCATTAATATTTTCTGATTTCCTAGGTTCTGTTTCATTTATTTCTTCTTTGGTGTTTGTTTTTCCCTTCCTTTTGCCAATTCTTTCTGTCTCTGTTCCTCTTTTACAAGCTCATTGGGTATCCAGTTATATCGTTTACTTCAGATCTTTTTTTTTTCTTCTTAATGTAGGTGTTTATGACCATAAACGTCTCTCTTCCAACCACTGTTGCTGCCCCCCATAACTTTGTTACACTTTGTTTTTATTGTCATTTACTTCAACACATTTTTTTATTCTACTTTTAATTTCTCCTTTGAACCATTGGTTATTCAGGAGTGTGTGGTTTAACTTCTATATACTTGTAAATTTTACAGTTTTCCTTCTGTTACTGATTTCTAGTTTCATACTGTTGTGATCAGAAAAGATGCTTGATATGATTTCTAGTTAAATATTATTAAATAATAAGATAGATCATTAAATAATAAGATAATCTTGTTTATGGTCTAACATATCATCTCTCCTGGCACATGAGAAGAATATGAATCCTGCTGCAGTTAGATGAAGTATTCTATATCTGCTAGTTAGTTGCATTTGGCCTAAGTATAGTTCACATTCAAAATCTCCTTATTGGTTTTTTTTTTGTTTTTTTTTTTTTTTGGTCTGGATGACCTACCCTTTGTTGAAAGTCGGGTGTTAAAGTTGCCTACTATTATTTTATTGTCCTATTTCTCACTTTAGACTTGCTATTATTTGCTTACTACATTTAGGTGCTTCGCATTGGGTGCATATCTAATTGTTCTATTCTCCTGATGAATTGACACTTTCATTTTTATATAATGACCTTGTTTGTCTCTGGTTACAGCTCTTTACTTAAAGTCTATTTGCTCTGGTATAAGTATAAATACTTCTGTTCTATTTTGGCTTCTGCTTGCATGCGGTATCTTTTTCCATCCCTTCAGTTGAAGCTGAAGTGACTCTCTCTCATAGGTAGCATACAGTTGGGTCTTGATTTTATCCATTCGGCTACTCTGCCTTTTGAGTGAAGAATTTAATCCATTTACATGTAAAATAATTATTGATAGGTAAGGAATTACTAATGCCATCTCACTGGTGTCTGGCTCTTCTGGAAGTAGTTCCCTTACTCCTTTCTTCTTCTCTCACTCTTCGCTTTGTGATTTGAGGACTTTCCATAGTGCTGTGTTTTGACTCCTTTCTATCTTTTGCACATCTACTTTGCCTTTTCCTTTGTGGTGGCCATGAAGCTTACATAAAGCATCTTATAGAGATACCAGTCTATTTTAAGCTGGTAACAACTTTGATTGAATACAAAAATGTGACTCTGTTAGGCCCCATGCCTTTTATGTTTTTATCACACATTTTACATTTTTTATATTGCACATCTATTAAAATTATTGTAGTGAAAGTTGTTTTTACTACTCTTATCCTTTAACTTTTGCACTAGAGATAAGTGATTAAGATGCCACCATTGAACAGTATCAGAGTATTGTGAATTTGCAATGTCCTTACTTTACCAGTGTGTTGTATACATTTTTTAAGATGTATTTATTTTTGAGAGAGATAGAGGCAGAGAATAAGAAGGAGAGGGTCAGAGAGAGAGGGAGACACAGAATCCAAAGCAGGTTCCAGGCTCCAAGCTGTCAGCACAGAGCCTGACACAGGGCTTGAACCCATAAACCATGAGATCGTGACCTGAGCCAAAGTCGGATGCTTAACCAACTGAGCCATCCAGGCGCCCCTTCCAGTGTATTGTATATTTAACATGTTTTCATGTCCTTGATTAGCATCCTTTGATTTCAGCCTGATGAGCCCCTTGCAACATTTTCTGTAAGGCAGATCTCTAGATGAACTCACTCAGCTTCCATTTGTCTGAGAAAGACTTTCTATCTTCTTCATTTTGAAGTATAACTTTGCCAAGTAAAGTACTCTTGGTTGGCAGCTGTTTGTTTTGAAACTTTGAATACATCATCCCACTGCCTCCCACCGGCAAAGTGTCTACTGAGAAATCTGCTGCTAGCCTAGGGGGTTTCCCTCATATGTGAGAAATTTATTTTTCTCTTGCTGCCCTTAAAATCTTTTTTCTCTTTGAATTTGGACAACTGTATTATATATTTTTAAAATATACTTATTTCTTTAAGTAAGCTTTCTCTCTCTTTCTCCCTCATTTCTTCTTCTCAACTCTCACAATGTGTAGGCTGTTTCTTTCAATAGCATCCGTAGACTTTCTTCACTTTCTTCTTTTTGCTCCTCTGACTGGATAGTGTCCAGTGAGCTGCCTTTGAGTTCCCTGTCCTCTCCTCGGCTCGGCCTCGCCTGAAGTTCTCTACCAAACCCTTCTTGTCCGTCACCACATCCCTTGTTTCTGGGGTTTGCATCAGGTTCCTCCTCCAGCTTTGTCAAAGTTAAGTGGTGCCACTGTCCTGATCAGTGCCTTGGCCGGTGTGGGATGTGCCCCACAATGCAGCTTCCTGGCCAGACGGCCATTTTTTTCTTTGAATATTTCTCTGCAACCTTCCCTGTCAGCTCTCCTTCTGGTGCCGCCATTACACTGTGTGGCTGTGCTCACCGTGGTCTACCTGTTGCTGAGGCTCCATCCACATTCCTCTCTTATCTTTGGATTCTATACCAAATGACCTATCTTCAAGTTTACTGATTCTTTTTTTCTTAACTTAAATCTACGTGTCAGTCCCTTCGTGAATTTTTCAATTCAGTCACCATGCTTTTGAAATCTAGTATTTCCATTTGGTCTGGTTTTTTATACAGTTTATATCTCCTTATATTGATATTCTCCATTTGATTATCATCAGCTGTGCCATACATTTCTTTTTAATTTTTTTAAGCATGGTCTCTTAAATTATTGGAACATATTTATAAGCTCTTTTTGTTTTTTTTCAAATTTTTAATGTTTTTATTTATTTTTGAGAGAGAGAGAGAGAGGGAGAGAGACCTGAGCAGGGGAGGGTCAGAGAGAGAGAGAGATACAGAATCCGAAGTAGGCTCCAGGCTCTGAGCTGTTAGCACAGAGCCCGACGTGGGGCTCAAACCCACTAACTGTGAGATCATGACCTGAGCCGAAGTTGGACACTTAACCGACTGAGCCACCTAGGTGCCTCTATAAGCTCTTTTTGGAAGTCTTTGTCTCTTAAATCTGGAGTCGGGTCTTTGTCCCGGGCAGCGTGTGTCAGCCCTCTTCCATGTCTAGGTTATGCTCTTCTGTTGAGTGAAAACTTGATGTTTTAGATAAGATATTGTAGGGACACTGGGTACGGACCCTCCTCCCCCTTCTGTGGACCTTGTAACATGGACACCTGTAAACGAAAACTCTTGCTTATTCAAATACATCGATGGATATAAAGACATACGGATGTTTATGTAAAAAGCAAACATCTATGAAGTTCACATCATGTTTTCCTCTGCCATTTAAAATTAGATAAGAGGTAAATATTGAAATCTGTGTGAGTACAGATCCCACCTAAGAATTCATATTATGTGTGTCAGACACGGCCATTAATGTTTTTCAAAGTGAACTCGGAATAGTATTAAATGATGAAAGAGCTGAGTTTTCGAGCATCAACAAAGCATTTGTTCATCATAGAATTTCGAATTCAAGAATAATTAGTGCTGATTATATCTCCTGATAAAGAAAAGGACAAAGATTCGTTATAGTGTAAACGTTTCTCAGAGCCACTATGAAGGTAAGAAATCAGGGGAAAAATAGTATCTGGAGATATTCAGACTTCACTGTTTCTTAGTTTCATAAAAAATAAGCTATCTCTGAGCACTAAGCTAAAATCACCAAGAGATTATGATTGGTAAAATGGCATATGCTTCAAATAGCTTCAAAAGCTAGTATTTTAAGAATTTTCTCTTATCCACAGGGCCCTCTAGTGGAAGAAAGGGCACCAAACCTGAATCTGCTGGAAAATCAGGCCTTAGAAACCCCATTTTATTTCCCATGAACATAAAATCTGGGCTTAGGACACCTCTCTAGAAGAAACCAGCTTCTGGTGCATCCATTTCCTCATCAACAGTGTACTCGCTTAGGGAAAAAAAAAAAAACAAAAACGATGCCAATTTAGGTAAAATATATAAAAACTGATGTAATTTAGAGTAAGAGATACTGTTTCTATAGCAGGTAAACATATAATGACGACGATTTGCAGTTTTCAGGGGGAAGTCTTTAAGTTGTAAGTTGTCTGTTGCTGAGTAATTTTGTTGTGTTTTTAAGACAAGGGTTAATAATATCATTGAGAGCATACAAATCACCTCTCCTACATCACTGACTGATAAATATTCTGACTCTTTTAAGATTATCAAATATTTGATTTTTTGCCAAAATTTTTTCTCTAATTTTTTTCCATGTCTTTGTTTTTAACCTTTTATTGTGGAAAACTTCCAACATGTACAACATTCCATATACTCATTAACTGACTTCAAGAATGGCCAAGTCATCCACTCCATCAGTGCATAATCACTTGAAGTCCGGCTAGAGTTTCTCATAAGCTGATTAACGAAAAACATTTCCTCCCACGCAGCCCTCTAGATGCTGCCTGAAGATGGGGCGACACTGACTCTGGACTCAAGCCTCTCTGGACCTTTTCTGGTCCCTCCAGGGGTGACTTGCTGTGGCTGTAGAGTCAGTCCCCCCTCCTCTGTGGGAGGCATCCCATCTTGGCCGGTTGTCTGTAAACGCCTTTCTCCCTGGCTACACGGAAGGACGGAGGTCCCCTCTGCTATTCTCTGTGCCCCACGTGGACTGATGTACGCAGATACTGTGCACGCAGGCAATTACAGGCAAGAGCTGGCCTTCGCCTCAGGGAGCTGCTAGAAGGTGTTTCTCAGCCAGCTTTAGAGCACCTGGGAGTCCGTCGAAAACAGGGCTCTTTGCTGTCTGGAATCCAGTTAGGAAGAGACACTCCTTGACCACCGGGCTCCAACGCGCCACTTCCCTCACTACAGCATGGACTCGCTGACTCCGGAACAGGACGTAACATCTGTCAATAAGACTGCTGGTGCGGGTGCAGGGGGCACACGGCCAGGCAGGGAGCTGTAGGGTGTCAGAACCGTGCCCTCTGCCTACAGCAGATCAGATGGAAGGAACGCTCGGAGAGGATTAAGTGGGGAGAAGATGTGTCAGCACAGAACATGAATCAGGGGCCTTACATGGGAGCTGGCCTCCTTGTACAGGTGTGCCGGTGACAGAGGGTGACATGCATGGCGGCCAGACCATTCCCAAGGCCACCAGCTGGTCACCGAAGCTGCTGCAGACCAGCCTTGGACCCACCACTTGAGCTTTACAGTGTCTTCTGAGCCACGTGTGTTTTAGTGGGTGTGTGGATTCCACTACTCTTAGCACATTCCTGGTCTTCCTCATGCCCCAAATTCAAGAGCATTTGTGGGAGATGGTGTGAGAACAGAGCAGACGCCCTTACAGGTGTCCCTCTGCACTCTCCCTGCAGCACAGAAGCTGGGAGACACAACCCTAGTCCCACAGCGGCCAGGCCTCACGGCGGTGCACACGTGTGGTGGGCAGGTGGGCTGTGGGGTGAGCAAGGGAGCTGACCCGTGGGCTCCAGCAGCTGGAGAGGCCGTGATGTGGCCGGCCCTCTCCCAGCTCCTGCCCGTGGGGACCCCACTGTGGTCAATGAGGCAGGGCTGCTTCCAGACACCTAGGTCACCGCAGCAGTGGAATGACCCTGATCTCTGCTTTCCAGGGTTTCCAATAATCTTGTAGAACTCCATGTCTACACGAAACCTTCTTTTAAGCTTGCGTTGTGTTCCTGCAATGGTCGCTGGCTAACGCGCAGCTCGCTGGACGCCATTTCATCGCGATCTCCATGGCACAGAGCGCAAAACTGATCGGAGAGGGTGGGAAGGAAGGGGAAAGGCCCCTTAGGAGGTTGTCCCGGAGCCCTGGTAAAGCACCATCTCAACTTATACTCATGGGTGTGACAGTGGAGCCGAGCAGGTGGACCGATTCCAGGCCAGTGGCAGCCAAAATCGGCGTCAGTTGGGAACGACTGGGAGTAAGGGAGGGGCCGGTCCCCAGGAAGCTTCCTAACCATCTGGATAAACCAGGTGATTGCTTGCAGTCGAGATAATGGCTGATTAATTCAGCTCTAGACGTGAACTTTGAATTCAAGGTTTTGTTGAGTCTTGAAGGTGGCAGTGTCATCGAGATAGTGCACTATGCTCACTTCTGTAGCTCAGAGGAGAGATCAAGATTTGGTAAACATCTGAGGATCATCATCGGTTAGGGGCTGGCGCAGCGAGAAGGATAAATGCAGACAGAGAAACAGTGGCCAGTGGGCTGCCGCGTCACCAATCCAAACCCACAGTTTGCGTGTTTATTTTTGTTTTTCAAACTTACCGTTTTGTCTCTATCTGCCTTTGCGACTATAACTGGCTGTCTGTACCGTTGGCCACTATACTTTTTAAACTCTTTGTCTTCCTCTGGTCCCTCCTAAGCCTTCAATGAGCCACCCTCCTTGCCCCGCCCCCCTCGAGTTTAATTCAGTGTTTGGCTTGTTCTGCTCACCACGAAGGGCTGGTATTGCACAGGGTGCTGAGCCCAGCCCTGCAGCGGCCTCCGGACCAGCACCAACTCACCTGTGTTCGTCCTCCGCTGAGTTACGGGCTCACCGCTGCAGGGACAGAGCACAGCCCGTGGGGGCGGTAAGACTTGGGGCTTGTCTCAGACTGGGGCTCAACTGGGTGATGGCGGTGGGGTAGAGGGAGTGCGTAGGGTGCGCGCCGGCAGCGGCTCACTGGCCCTCCGTGGTTCTCCCACTCGCAGAAGGCCCCGGGCAGGACCCCAGTGGCCAAGCAGTTGCCAGCACCGGTCAGCAAAGGGGGGCATCTGGGATGATGCTCGGAGCCCCGTCCTGCTGACACCAGCCCAGCCCCTGCTCACAGCGAGCTATAGACGCTGCCTCCTGTGCATGAGATGCTCTGAGGCCACTCTCAGTGGCCTGTCCGGCCTCATTTGTAACTGCCCCTGCCTGCCTGGTGTTCCGAAGTCTGTGAGTCCCAGAGGCAAGGACTCACCCAGTTACTCCCAAGACTGTCTGGCACAGCGCTGGCCTCTGGAAGAGCGGCTGCATACCCTGGCTGTCCCGGCTTACCGCGTGGTGCGCACCTTCGGAGCCCACGGTGTGTGCGGCCGCGGGCTTGCTCCTGCCCCGGTGCCTGAAACACCTCCTCTCACTGCACGGCCCGGTCGGATGCACTCTTGCTACCGAACTTCGTCCACACATCAGGGAGAGTCAGCGGCTCTTCTGCACGTCCAGCCCCTGACCCACACCCCTGCGTCGCTGGAAACCTGTCATTACGCCCGCGGACGCGGCCCTCCGCCCTGGGAATGTGAGCCCGGGGGCGGGTGGGGCAGGGACGCCTCTTACACTGTTAGGGCGCTACCTGGCTGTGGACAGCGCACAACGGAAGAGAAACGTTCCCGACCGGGAACGCCGCCATCCAGACCTCCAGATTCTGGTTCTACTCGGTCAGATGATTCCCCGTCTCATCTCAGGAGTGTCTGGCTGCCTGGGCGCTTGGGGTCAGTTTTCACACTCTGGCTCCCTTCCCAGCGGCTGGCCTGCAGGCACCCCACGTCCCGGGGGCCTCCCGCCCCTCCTGATTCCCTAGCCCCCAGGCTTTAGGACTTTTCCCACGGTGTTGACCCCGCAAATCTCTCTGGTGACTCAAGCCCCAGCCCAGCACCACCGTGCCCAGGAAGCCCTCCTGGGCTGAACACTCCCTCTCCTACCACAGCCTTGGGATGAACCCCAACTTCCCCAACTTCCTCTTAGTCCTTTATGTTTAGCAATGGAGGAATGGACTGTGTGTGATGAGTCTTTTTATGTTTTACAGTATTTAACCCTGATGTTTAAAACATATCAAATACCTAACAAGTACAATACTTCATATTAAAGAGATGTCAGTGCGTTACATCAAATGCCAGTTTTGCTCATACGTTCTGTGCTATGTTAAGGTAACAGGCTTCATCTGGTAGATCTCCAGTCTGCTGAAGACCCAGGTACCTTCTCGGTCATCAACAAATGGCACTGAGGGTCAGTGGACATGTGGGTTTAGTCTATTTTCTGATACGCTGTGTGTTTGTATCCTTAGAAAGATTAATAAAAGCCACACTGTTCGGGACTGGGAATAGAATTTTCTGGAAGATGAATGAAACCTCCAGGTGCATTTGTCAAGTGCCCCGAGCCAGCAGATGGCAGTAGCTTCACGTGGCTTTGGAGCGAAGGCTGCGGTATGATCAGACTGGAGGTGAAGTTGCCTTTTTCCAGAAAGCTTCCATGCCATTCATGCCACAGATGACTTTTCTCGTGGAATTAGAACAAACTATAGATCAGCACCTGTCAAACTCCATACCTGTTGGTTATTTGCTCAGTTTCCATCATCCGGGAATGAAATTTAATGATTAAAACCCACTGATGTTCTAACTTTGCGATGCTGATCATTAGCGTCTGTGTGAAGTCATGTCACCTATGGAACAGGCATGTGGACCACACGCCACACCGCACGCCAGGCTTGTTCCCAAGTCCACTGTTTGTGCCACTTGTGCATCGTGTGCAATTTGGGGAAATAATCATTAAGATAATATGCCCTGGGCGTTCCAAGAGACCTACATAGTCTTGCTGTAACCATTTTTCTCCTTCATGATGTCCTAATATTCAAATAGTCTTGGCGATGTGTAAGCTTTATTATAAAGGAGTAGTTAGCGCACATTGTAAAAATATGCAGTGACGCTGCGCTCCTGAAGCGCTTGTCCCTGAGGAGGGACGAGATAACACAACCAGAAGCGAGGTCCAGCTCTTAAGGCAGACACTGCATTTTCCCGGAACGGTGCCTAGTCCGTCTGGCCCATAATTCCTTCTCAATGGCCTGGAACAGCACTCCCCACCCCCAAAGTGTCCGCACTCATAAGCCTTAGCTCTAGTTTTATCCGTCCTCATCTGTGTGCCTCTCCTGGCACACGTTACTTCCCTAGCTTGGTTACCGGCCTAAATTGCGTCACATCGTTTTTTTAAACCTGTTCATATTTCCCCAGCAATCAGGAGAGTTTTCTATGGGGAGGGGCAACTATAACTCTAGTTGCCTTACAACCAAACACAGAAAATCCTATTATTTTTAACCTGTCAATCTGACCAGAGATATAAATAAACTAATTGTCTTAATTTTAGGTTTCTTGGTCTCTGGGGAACTTTAACATCTTTCCATGGGTTTACTGAGCCCTTATCTGAATGCATATATATTTTTTAATATATCTTTGTCACATTGAAATTAAAACAAAATCCATAGCTGGTTAAACAGATAAGTAGTGAACTGGAAGATGAATCTGAACAATTTTTAGGACTAAACATAAAAGAAATAAAGGTGTGTGTGGTGTGGGGAGACAGTGTAAGATCGAGATCCAAAGACGCAGGGGACAGAGTGGGTATGTCCAGCACGCATCTAGTCAGAGCTACCGTCAGTGCTGAGGGGGAAGATGGAAATGGGGGAGAGATTATATTAAAAAAGAGAATAATGCTGAGGGCATTCTACAATTAACAAAAATATTAATTTTTAGATTTATTCAAAATACTACCTCACTGGATAAAGCAGAAAAAGATCCACAGCCAGAAGACTTAATGAAACTTCAGAAGACCCCAAACCCAAAAAGAAAAGTCTTAGCAGCAGCTTGAAAGAAAGGTTTTCCTTAAAGAAGAAATGTCTGGCCGCCGGCTTCTCACTGGTAACAACGGAAGTCGGACCCCAGTGTAATAGCGTCAGTAAAATACTGAACGGAGTAACTATCAGCCTACGATTCTAAACCCAAAGAAACAGAATGACGAGGGGCGCCTGGGTGGCTTAGTCGGTTAAGCGTCCGACTTTCGCTTGGGTCATGATCTCGCGGTTCGTGGGTTCGAGCCCCGCGTCGGGCTCTGTGCTGACTGCCAGCTCAGAGCCTGGAGCCTATTTCAGAGTCTGTGTCTCCCTCTCTCTCTGGCCCTCCCCTGCTCATGCTGTCTCTCTCTCTCTCTCCTAGAAATAAAATTAAAAAAAAAAAAAAAAAAGAAACAGAATGACGAATCAAACATGAAATAAGCATATTTTCTGGCGACAGACATGGAGACCGTTTGCCACCCTAAACACCCTAGAAGTGAAAGTGTTGTCCTCCAGGAAGAAGATACATGAGGAGCGTGAGCAAAGGTGAAAACCCTGCAGACAAATAAAAACCAGGCGCAAAGTTGTAGTGGCTTTGGATCCTTTACCTCCTTTCTTCACACCCGCTGTCTGAAAAAGGATTAACTGAAGTTTCTGAGTTTCTGAGGGAAGAGTGACGTTGCCTTGCTCCTGTCCTCCGACAGCGCTTTTCCACTCACCGTGTGACCTCACCTGCCTTCGGAGCTGCGGGGAGGCCGTGCAGGTGGACGGGGGTGACGGTGGGGCAGGGCCCCCGCTCCAGCGCCCCCACACTCAGCCCCACGCTGCCACACGGTCCCCTGTGCTCGGCCACAGGATGGACCAGGCGACTTTGACCACTAGCTTCCTGGGCTGTTTCATGGCCAGTGTGGCTCCCTCGGCGGTTTGAGTCACTTCCATGGGTCGGGTGTTGTGAGGTCTGGTGTTGCTCACTGCCTGAGGGACGGGGTCTCCGCCGTGTGGCCCCCTTCCTCCCCGCGGCCTCTGGAGTTTCCTTCGTCCGAAGGGTTCCTTCACGGAGCATCTGTGCACACGTCCCACAATGTCGCTGTGTTTCCCTCAAAATGAGAGCACAGTGTTAACTCGGAAGGAAGTTCTCCCCGGAATGACGGCTGTTTTCACATGCACCAGATCCCGGTTTTCTGTTTCTTCACGGCCTTAGTTGTTGTGTTAAAAAGTCTTATTGCTGTAACTGTCCTTTTCCGACCGCGGGCATGTTCTCCCTGTGCTCTGCCTGAATGTGAATCCATCTTTATTCCCTTCTTTTCGTTTTCATTACGCTAGCTGCGTTGTTGATATCACATCTCCCATCAATTCCAGAAAACTCTCAAGGGCTATCTCCCATATTCCGATTATTTTTTCCTTATGATGGTCTCACTAAATTGATTTTGTATCTTTTCTTTGTATTCACTTTTGCTCTTAAACTGTCTCTCATAGTTTAATCTTCAATCACGCTTTATAGTTATATACTTTATTCTAGGTTGTGGTCATGGGCTCCAGCTGCTGTCACCAAATACCACGGACAGCTGGGCTCAGACAACAGAAAGGTGTTTCCCATGGTTCTGGAGGTTGGGAGTCTAAGGTCAAGGCTCTGGACCTGGTGAGGGCTCTCCACCTGGCACGCAGATGATCACCTTCTAGATGTTTCTCCCCATGCCTCTCCTGGGCTTGGGCATGTGCCCTTCCTCCCCTTTGCTGAGAACACTAAGCCCGGCGGGAAGGCCCCACCTTAAGACCTCATCTGAACCTAATCATCTCCCCAAGGCCCCACCTTCTAATGCCATCGCCCTGGCTGTTAGAGGGTTCCAGGTGGGGTGTGGGGACAGAGACTGAGTCCAGGGAACAGCCAGCGTCTTCGTTCATCTCATGAAATTCACTCACTGTCTCTCCAGCCACTTTCTGTCATGTGACCCAACCGTTGAGTGTTTTAGCTTAGTGCCTATACTTGCATTTATTTCTAGAAGGCTTTCTTTTGAGATTGTGTGTTTGTGTGTTGGGGGGGGTACACGTGAGACAATCTTTTTGCACAAAGTGCTCTTTTCTCTTCCTGACAATGGGGAGATACTTTCTTTCTATTCCACACGTGAGCCAGGAGCTCACAGACAGGCGTGGAAGATCTGCGCTTCCTAGCTTGTTCTGATTTTGGCACTCGGGCAGGCTCCAGCCCCCAGCTTTGGCTCCACCAGCGGCTACGAACAGAAGCTCTGGGTCACCCCATCTGGACCTGCGCTCCCCGTGCACTCGCTCTCCATCAGGTGTGCTTGCAATGTAGTCACAGCCCTGGAGCTGCTACTCAGCTCGTCATGTGGCTTCTAAGGGTGTTCTCTCAGTTACCTGTACGAACATGTGCTTTTACGTGTGTCTTTTGAATATTATTTCAGACTATCAGTAACAGAAGGTGACATATTCCACTGGATTTTCAGTTTTGACTTTGTTCTATGATAAGAAATAGTTTATAAGTTACAATGTGGAACATAGGCACACACACAGTATGATGCTTTCTGACATTTTGTATTTGCTTCTCCTTCATTTGTGCTTGTGCGATTGTTGTCAATCAACCTAATTTTATGACCCATCAATAGTTTTTGACCCACCGATTGAAAAACACTGCTCTCCCTTGCTGTTTCACTGGCCTTGTTCTTTTTAAAAAATATATATATTTTTTTTAATGCTTTATTTATTTCTGATACAGAGAGAGATAGCATGAGCAGGGAAGGGTCAGAGAGAGAGGGAGACACAGAATCTGAAGCAGGCTCCAGGCTCTGAGCTGTCAACACAGAGCCCGACGTGGGGCTCAAACCCAGGAACCTTGAGATCATGACCTGAGCCAAAGTCAGAGGCTTAACCGACTGAGCCACCCAGGTGCCTCTCACTGGTGTTGTTCTTAAGCAATGAGTTAGTTTATTATAGAACGGAGGCTCTCCTGGGAACAATGGAAAATGGTGTAAGGAAGGGAATCGGTGTAGAGGAGCAGACAGAGAACCCTTGCTCAGCATGTCTCACTGAAGTTGACCAAGACAGGAAACAAAGGGGGGCTCGGTTCAATTCTGATGTTTCTGGCCAGTGTGGCTTGAAGTTTAGAGGCCATGAGGCCAAGGCTCAACCTTAAACCCTTACTCATCCTTGAATAATAAATGTAAAAGAAAAGCACAAGTCTGCCTAGGTCTTCCTGTATCGTTGCGATAGGGCGTTGCTTAACAGATGGGCTGATGGAAGAGTCGGGGGTCCTGACTGACGCGAGGCACTGGTCTTCACTCGGCAGATGACCTGCTGAGCTCCTCTGGTGTCATGTGACCTTCGATCCTATGACACATGTAGAAAATGGTCACATTTGCACTGGGCACTGGAATAACTAGGAAAGGTTCCTCATGATGGAAAGAGAGCAGCCACGGTACTGGGGAGCCCCAGGCACAACTCAACTACCAGAAGCTGAAAAGATAAATTCATATAACCCAAGTACATTCAAGACTGTGGAATGTTGCTCAGGAAGTTATGTTAGACTCCAAGCATTACAAATGCCGGATTTCTGAAGGGAACCCTACCCAGTGTTTGGGGAATGCGTTTTTCTTGTCCTGAAGTTAATGACAACAGTTATAATATATAATTGTTTATTTTATGTCAGATTTGTTCTAAGTGCTTTATTAGCATTTATTGTTTACAACCATTTTAGGCAGTGGTTACCACTGCAGCTCTATCTTACAGGTGGAGGATGATGAAGAGTAAAGAATTTATGATAGTAAATGGTAGAGATGTGATTTAACTTCGGGTAGTTGAGACCCGAGAACAGAAACTGAATCCTAGGCTAGCTATCTCTGATGGAGCACAGTTCTTACATCACAAAGTCTGTGCTGGAACCGTGCTCTTACATGTTACAGGGATTTAGAAATACTCTACTACAGCAAGTACCTTCAACAGAAGGCTTCAAGGATGCCCTTGGACATGAACAGACCTGCAGCGCCTCCTGGGGGCTGCACCCTTCACGGGGGGCTGGGAAGGGAACGAATGGAGTCTGGGACACTAGACTCGTGCTTGATGTGGTGCCTCCCACAGCAGATAAGGGGATTTGCTTTTGCTCGGGACCTGGGGAGGGTCTGTGGTGGTTTGATGCTCCCCGACCCTGCCAGGACAGAGGTTTCCATGAGTTTATACAGAGCCAGGATCACAACAGAAGGCACGAACCTGACACGGAGCACAGCCTGCACAGGGCTTCAGGGACACCTTCAGAGGGGCTAATGCATGGGCATTAGGATCATCCCGGGGCTTCAGCACAGGTCCCTGGGCTGGGCCCCACAGGCTGACCCGGAGGTCGGGTGCAGGTCTGGTGCATGCACCTCATTCAGGAGCTCCCCAAATGTTTAAGTGGAACCCAGCTTTGGGAAGAGGCATCCTAAAGAGAGAACTTGGTGGTTAGCGTCCATAATAAATTATGTTACATTAGAAACTATTGGAAAAAAAAATGGCTGTGAGGAAGAGAAAGTCACCTTATCGTGTCCGTGGAACAGCTCCTTTATAAAATGTCACCAGAGAGCAGATAAAGGAGGCTGAAGTGAAGCACAAACAAGGAGGCTGTGGGATAAATGGCCATGACACCTGTGGGTGTGGGTCCATTTCTGCCACATGAAAAGGTCGGATCAAGCCATGGTGTCAGGTCATCTGTGAACTCAGAGGCATCCAAGGCCACAGAAATGGCTGTAAGGGGTGATCCCTGCAGATGAGGCTGGGCACCGTAAGGGATTCTTCCCTTGACCACTTTTGCATTACGCAAGTCACCTCTGTTTATGTTCATCAGGTCCTTCTGCCTCCCTGCACCACAGTGACTCAGAAGAAAACAGTGGCCAACAGGGGTAGCCGCCCATTATCAGTTATTACGCACAGTCATGGAGGAGAAATTATCAGTTGCCCCTATAAAGAACCACATTCCACAAATACACAGGCATTTTCGGAGAAAGACAGCTTGGCTTGTGGCCACCACCAGTGAGGAGAGATGGTCTCCAGCTTGTAGGGTCCAGTCAGGTCTGGGACGGCCCATGAACATGGCATCTACCATTGGGTGGGCCACATCCTGAGTCGTCCATCCACATCTGAAAGGCAGAAGAGAACCAAAATGGCGCATCTCCTTATTCTACTTCCCCCCTAACTTTGTCAGCTTGATGATGCTGGGAAGGAAGTGACAGACATAATTGCAGAGGAGACTTTTAGTTTTTGTTTTATTTTTGTTTTGAATGGTTGTCTGGTTCTTTTTAGCATTTTATGCTGCTTAGTGTAATGGTGCCTGAGAGCTATTAAGACAGTCATTTGTGTCTCGATGTGAGGGAACATGGCATAATCATTTTACAGATGAGAAATCTATAATGGAAAAAAATGTGATTTGCCTAAGGTCACAAACTGAGCCAGAGCCGGAGTCTGATGGAGTTCATCTGCACTTGTCAGAGGAGCGGCGTCCGCGTTATGGGAAATGGAAGAACGCGCATTAGCGTTCCTTGAATTGACTCAAGAATATATTCAAATTCTTATGCTTAGTCAAATCTGTAGCTTGGGGAAATGAATGGGCGATTTGCAGGATTCTGTGTGGGGAAAGTAATGAGTCTGAATCTCGTTTTCCTCATGGTATTTTTCTTCACCGTGTCAACTTGGTTGCGCATTTTGGAGATAATCATCTCATAATGTGTTTTTTTTTTCACTTAGGGAAGAATTTAAAGTTTTGATGAGAAAAAAATCATAATTTCTAATGCTTTTGAAAGTTTGGAGTCTCCCTTCAAAATGTAGCAAAACTGCAGTGCTGATATTTTGAAAATAGCATATAAGCTGAAACTCTGTTTTCATGTATTTCCTGGTTTAGTGATCAGTGGAAGTGGAGAGATTAGTATCAGTGCAATCAAATCACCATAGGTTTGAAATGCAAGTGTCTTCTTTCTGACAGTCAAGTTCACTGTCCTGAATCCCTACATCCCATGCCAGTAATAGGTGTGACATAAGTTCCTGTCCACATGGCCTGTGGCCAAAATTAATTTACAGTTTCTATTGCCCCCTACCTTAACTCTAGCAGGGAGGGTGATAGATGGCGTCAGAGCCAAGAAGGAAGTCACTGGTAGGAAGAAGGCATAAGTAAAATGTTGAGTTTACCATGTATGTATTGGGATGTTCTAAGTACAATAGCCCACTTATATCTGAACAACATCAAACTTCACATTACCTCATACATTTTAGGATTAATAAGCTTAACATAACTTCTAATCATTCTTAGTAAAATAAAACATGTGTATCAATCACACCCTTGTTATTTTCAATCATGGACCAAAGCTGATGGAATGAACAAAACAGCCTATTTACCTGAGATGCTTATGAGCAATAATTCAAGTGTCCCTAGACTTTAAAGACTTTGAGAAATGCATTTGTCTACACAAAATAAATAGTTTATAAAGATAGGTTAGAAATTACTCTTTCCCAGCTTGTAATAGCCTATAATAATGTCCATTCAATCACGTCAAATAACACCCTCAATCTAAAACATAAGGAAGGTTCATAGAGTCATTCATTTGAAATGTCAATAGCTGTGGGGCACCTGGGTGGCTCAGGAGGTTGAGCGTCCAACTTCGGCTCAGGTCACCATCTCACAGTTCATGAGTTCAATCCCTGTGCTGGGCTATATGCTGACAGTGCAGAGGCTGCTTGGGATTCTCTCTCTCTCTCTCTCTCTTTCTCTCTCTCTGACTCTCCCCTGCCCCAGCATGATCTCCCTCTCTCTCAAAAATAAATAAGCATTTTTTAAATGTCACAAACAGAAGAAATAATTACTTCTCACTAGGAAGTGTTTTAACATTGTTGAATCTAGAGATGTGTGCACGGACCTCATTTCCCCTGATCTGCACCAGACAGTCCCATCTCCATATGGAGTTGAACCTTTTTCTCACATTTTCTATCCAATCCTCAGGAAACCTTGTTGCTCTGCCTTATAGAAACGCCTGGAAGGTCACCACTCCCAACAATTCCCACTGCAAGCAGCACCGCGGCAGGATCTCTGCGGGGCTAACACACACTTTCCGGATTGTTCTCCCTGCGTCAGTCCTTACTCTCCTACTGCCTCTTCCCAAAAGACAAACCAGAAAACCGTGAGCCAAATCACGACACTCCCCAGCTCTCCATTCCGGAGAAAGAACGTTGGACTCACGTTCAACGTGTGCAGTGGGCTCTGCCCTCTGCCCTCTGCCCTCTGCCCTCCACCCCTGTGTCCGCCACCACCCCCCCTTCTCCAGCAAAACCCCTGCTTGGCCCTTTCTCAGATGTGCTGCCGCTCCTCCCCTGACGACCTCCATCTGCAGAGCTCACTGGCTCAGACGTCTGTCTCACTAGCTCCCCCTCTTCAGTGCGGGCTCACAGGTCACATCCTGGGCCAAGGTCTTGTCCTGCGTTACTCGCTGATGTAGCCCAAGATCCTAGGACAATGGAGGTAGGCGAACAATATTTAGGAGAATGGAATCCATGTTAGAATTATTCGTAAAAATTATATCAATAGTTTTTGGGAAAATCGAACTAGATTATAGTTTCTAAAGAGCATTTTACAATAGAACTTCAGAGGGGGACATTTGAGAGCTGCAGGAAAATGTGTCCTTACCAGTCGCCTGGACAAACATGGAAACGGCCTCACCGGTTCTTCGCTGAGGGAAAGCTAAAAAAATTAATTGTGCAAAAGGCTGATCACTGCCACTTTGCTTTATTGTAACAAGACAGACAATAGCCCCATCAGCAGGGGACCATGGATGGTGAGATCCCTTGTCGCTGGTGGGGAATGACCTCTGGGACACACTGCTAAGTGATTAGCAAGGGGCTGCACGATTGTCAACGTCTAGAACCCTATCCTTTCCACGTCCAGATGTGTGCTGCATCCGTGTGCACAAAAGTCAAACCTAGACAAGGACACCTAAGGGGCTCAGTTGGTTAAATGTCCGACTTTGGCTCAGGTCATAATCTTGCGGTTTGTGAGTTTGAGCTCTGAGTTGGGCTCTGTGCTGACAGCTCAAAGCTGGAGCCTGCTTCAGATTCTATGTCTCCCTCTCTCTCTGCCCCTCCCCAGCTTGTTATCTCTCAAAAAATATATTATATATATATATATATATATATATATATATATATATATATTTAAAGTCATACCTGGATAAATAAGTAATGGAGAATTTTTTTAATTTTTAAAAATTTTAAATGTTTATTTATTTATTTATTGATAAAGAAAGAGGGAGCAAGCCAGGGAGGGCCAGAGAGGAAGGGAAAGAGAGAGTCCAAGGTGGCTCCATGCTCTGAGTGCACAGTCCAATGCCGGGCTCGAACTCACAAACTTTGAGACCATGACCTGAGCCAAAACCAAGAGTTGGATGCTTAACCAACTGAGCTACCCAGTCCCCCTGAGAGAGAGAGAATTTTATTATTCTATCAATATTTACATATTTGATTGGTTCTGAATAAAATAAAAATTAAGGAGAGAAACACACAGCATACAAATGTTTCCCTGTAAGGAAAGAAAGGAAATAGTTGAGACTAGAAACCTTTATAGTGTGATTTTTAATATTCAGAACCATATAAATGATTTACATTGTTAAAACTATGATTAACTCAAAATGAAAATGAGCGAGTCCTGAAATTTGAAATTGAACCCAGATGAAGGCACTGGTGCACCGGGATGGCAGCCGATCGGCACCCACCTCAGGGGGAGTGTCCCCTGAGCCTTTAGAGCGTGGCCAACGGCACCTCCACAGCGTGGCTCAGCCAAGGGCAATCAGAGTGACCAATAGGCATACACTTTGTATGGCAGTTCTGGTTGTTTGTAGTGATATTGGTCATATGCCCCTCTCTCTCTCTCTCTCTGTCTCTCTCTGTCTCTCTCTCTCTCTCTCTCTCTATATATATATACACGTGTATATATATATATATATATACATCCTCTTAGCAACCAAGCCATTTTAGGTAATGTTCAGATTTCTGTAAAGTGAAGGAAAATGTGATGCTCAAAACCCAGTGCTGTTCACAACTCTTTTTTTATGTTTATTTATTTATTAGTAGTTTATTGTCAAGTTGGTTTCCATATAACACCCAGCGCTCATCCCCACAAGTTTCTTTTGACGTTAACACAACCCTTGATCGCTCCTTCCTTTCACAGACCTCCACCAATATGACCTTCTCCATTTCTTATAAGCCAGAATGTGGGCCTGTTTCTTTAAAGAAAAAATTTTTCATTCTCTTATCAGTCTTTTGGAAGGCTAGAAAATTCAAAAAATATTTATGTTTATAATTATTATTATTATTATTTTACTCTACTGGTTGCATTGCTTCTCTACAGCAACTCCTCCTCTACCCACCAGCAAGCTCTTCTCTACACCCCAAGGAGCAATTCCAGGATTTTTAGAAGTCGATGACTTTTCTCCCTATTGGCCTGATTTTTAAATTTTGTATGTTTAAACAGCTTCCATCTAACAAGAAATGTTCAAAAATACTTGCGTTCTACAAAATTGAGCAAGTTCTCTAAAAAGCAGTGTCAGGCCATTGCATCAGTCGACCAGAATGTGACCAAATGAAGCAAAGCCATGAGGTCATTTTTCAGGGATACTTGGGCTACGTTCAAAGGTTATTGTTAAAGTGGAAATTACAGTTTAGAGTCTCTCCAAAACCCTTAGCAAGATCTTACGACATGATTATGTTAAGTACATTAAATTAATATCACACATCATAAAGAAATTAAATTCTTAAATGTGTAGATAAATTATCTTTAAAAGCTTTCTTTGTGATCTGGATAACAGCCACCTGAGATATAATTATGGCTTTAAGAAGTATTCATATTACAAAATGCTCCATAAAATATGTGAAAGACATCCCGGGTCATTCTCATTTTGTGCAGATTTGAGATTTATAAACTGCACAAAATCTGAGTATACTCTCCCACCTGCTTAGTAGGAGCTAAAAGTTTATTATTTTTTCTGTCCCACAAATCAAAATGGAATAGAAATAAACATTAACAGAACTGAAGTGGCACTTTTTCAGAACAAAATACGAATTTTCACCAGTTATGGGAAAATTACGAGACTGGAAGCAAAGTCAGGTGTCGACGTTTGCAAATCTAACAAAATCAGCTACAAATCTAAATTGATCGAAAACTTGTGCGTGGAGCTGTCTGAAATCACCCGCTCAGACTCGTTATTTCTGGTACAAGTGGCATCTCCTGAGGGCACATTAAGCGACACGGCTCCACAGCGCGTTCCAGAAGGATTGGACACATGGCCCGGGGAAACGGTTCAATTTCCTTCTGCGAGGAGAAGTTTGTGAGTCATGTTACATCAGCGCAGGAAGATGACCTCCCCAGCCGGCTCATTGTTAATATTATTTCCGGTAAATCTGCTCTGCAGAAAGCTCTGATCAATTATGCAACTGGTGTGTACACTCTCGGGGAACATGCGAACCCCCCCTTAGCCACCACCGCATTTCCCCCCTAAATGCCACGGGCCGGTCTCTCCGGTTGACGTGCCATAAGCAAAGACTGGACACAGTTTGATGTAGGTGAACTTCTTACGTCTCTCACACAAAGACGTCAGGTTTAGAACCTTGCTGACAATTCATCCACAAAATTAAAAAAAAAAAAACCTTCTAATATAATGAAGCTGTCTAATGGGTGTTACACAGATTTAGGGTGTTATGGAGACATTTGTGGTGATGCTTCAGTAAATATTTTTAAATACTGGGTCGGCTCCGAGAGCAGTGTTCTATTGCTGACAGCATATTCAAGCTTCTATAAAAATCTTTTTTATGAATAACATCTTCTGATGATAAAATAAGTACACGCTTATTTCAGAATACTTAGAAAAATTAGAAAAACATAAAAAGAAAATACATGATCAAACTTTCCATTGCAAATCAATAACCACGATTGGCATCTTTGTTTTCCCCTAGTCTCTTTCCTCTGTGCAAATCTGTACATATCTGAATGATACTGTGATTCTGAGATACGATAGTGAACTGCGTGTTTTTCATTTAAAAGGATCATGAATATTTTATATTGTTACCAGAAAGCATTTTTAAAAGACTATTTAATATCTCAGTATTAGATCAAAGGTTTGCTTATGTTATTTTGTTGGGTATGATGAAGGTGTGATAATTCAACTTTAGAATTTCTCACCGTTGTGGGTGCATATTGTAGAAATTTTAGAGTTCAGCTGACAATGAATTTGCTGGAAGAAACACAAGAAACAAGTAGAATGACAGAAGAATAAGTTTGCCAAAATGTTTTTAATTGTTGAAACTGGAAGATGGCCTCACATCCTTTGCAGATCTATGTTTGTTACAGTATTTATTGGACAGCGAGAATCCAATGTCATCCACAAAAATAGTCCATTATATTCATGCTTTAAAAATAATATTCTATTTTTTCATGTCTAATAAGGCACTGCTCCTTATATATTCTAAAGTTAATTTCTGATTCTTTCTTTGCTCTACTGACCTACTGATGTTTGCGTTAGTACTGTGCCCTGTGAATGTTACAGATTTTAATTAAGGTTAATCTATTGAGAATAAGCCCCATGTCCAGGGCAAGCCCCTTGCCCTCGTGTTCGGTCTCCACAAAACACCCTCTGGTCTTACCTCTCAGCTTCCACCTCCGCCTCCCGTGTCTCAAAGGCCGTGTGACCAGCTTGCCTGGTGACCTTGGTAAGTCCTCCGGCCGGGCAGCAAATCATCTCCTGCCCTGCTTTCCTGCGGACCTTCATGCTGCCGTGGCCTTCTCTTTCCTGCAGAAAGACTGGTTGAGTAGTTCTTGTTTTCAGTTTGCTCGTGCCCGAACAACGAGTGCTCTCCTCGTGCCCAGGGCTTCCAGACACCCAGGCGTGCACCTGCCTGGCCCGTCTTCCCCCCAAGGTGCTGAGCTCCCCTGTTTCCACCACTGCCGGTCTGTCGACTTGAGATGGTCGCCAATCAAACCCGCATCCCTGAGTGTCCTTTACGGCAACTCTTTGGATGGTGAAGGGATAGTCTCTGATTCCCCCTCTCGGGTCTCCGTCACTTTGGAGTATGAACTATATTTGTGAAAACTCAAATCCCCCAAAACCGAGACCCTTGTCACTCGCTGCAGAGTGTGGTTTACAAAGATCACCGTTTCCAACAGTCCGAGACATCCGGGCATCATCTGCCTGCCTTCCTCCCTCTTGTTTCTGAGAGTGGCAGTTCCAGCGAGATTCTATTTGCTTTCTTCTGTTGTGAACAAAGTACCCCACTGAGCAGGTTACACCGCGGGCGTCCACTCAGTAGGGCACACGTCCCTCTGGGTTCTCTCAGCAGGTGGCGGTGCCGTCTGTGGCTGGCGCTCTTCCAAACTCGCTCTGCTGTTATAAGACGTCACTCTTTATGGTTGTAAGACTCACGTCCTCACTTCCCGGCGGGCTGTCAGGGGGCCAAGGCTGCCCCGTGCCCCTCCATCTGCAGAGCCAGACGCCTGGGTCCTTCCCACACTTGGCGTCTTTGGCTGCCCCTCCTGTGACCAGCCACAGAAAACCCCTCCGAGTGGCTCCTGCCAACAGGCCAAGCCCACACAGCCTCCTCCTTCTATGGTCAACGGTGCCTTGCAGTCTAAGTTGGCCGTGGGAGTGACACCCTCACATTCCCAGCCCCAGTAACGTTGCGCAGGTTGTGCACACAGGGCAGGAAGCTCGGGAACACGGTACGTGCTGGCTCCAACAAGAAGGAAGCTCTGGGAGGGGTTGGCTGACTCTGCTAGTCGGGATCACGGCTCCGCTAGGCTCGTGCACGTCTTCATACAGACAGAGAGGTGCACGGTCCGTATGAACGTAAGCTGTCCACAAAACAGTTACTTTTTAAATGTTTTAATGTTTATTTATTTTGAGAGAGGGAGAGAGAGAGAGTGAGCAGAGGAGGGGCAGCGAGAGAGGGAGACACAGAATTCAAAGCAGCTCCAGGCTCTGAGCTGTCAGCACAGAGCCCGACGCGGGGCTCTAACCTGTGAACTGGGAGGTCATGACCTGACCTGAAGTTGGACGCTGAACCGACTGAGCCACCAAGATGCCCCTAGTTTTTAAATGTTTCATTTTGACATTGCGGCGGATTCACGAGAAGTTGTAAGAAATAACACACCAGGATTTTGGAAAACAAGGCCTACATTCCTGTTCTCTCTGCTTGGAGTCTTGCTCCCTTCTTACCTGCAGCAAAGGAGCTTGAAGCCCGCCTGAGTGGGGTGGGGCGAGAAAAGGCAAACATAAAGAGAAAAATAAATCCCAAAGAAGACCTCGCTGGGGCTACACTGGGGCAGCTTGCCAAATATCAGTTTGAACTAGAAGCTCCAGGCATGTGCTGGACTACAGGGTTCCACAGAGTTTGTGTGTTTGCTCGATCACGAGGCGATCGAGTACAGCCAGGGCTGGCTGTCACGGGGATGTGTCCGTCCATCATCGCGGCCTCCAAGGCACCGCCACAGAGACTCGTTTTCGAAACCCCCAATCATCCTAAGAAAAAGAATGAGATTGTTTTTCTCATTTTAAAAATGATACAGATATGATTTCGGGACTTACTTTCTAAGTTAATCTGAGAGAAGACAGAATAATATGGAGAAGCCTTCTGATACTTAGTCTGGTATTTATTTTTCCATTATAACAACATATCTGTCAAAAGTTTTATTAGCCTACAATATTCTCAAAGTAAATAATTGTCTTGTCTGTTGAAAATTAGAACTATTACAAGATATGGCTTTTTGCAAGGAAAAGAAATAAACATTAGCGTTTTTTTGGAATAACAAAAGAGAGCTGTAAGAAAAACAAGTAATTACATATAAACAACCCAAGTTTATCCCATGAGTGCAGGGATCCTCTTTGCCTCTGTTTTACTCGGTGTCTCAGTATAGTGTCAGGTGTACAGGTGTGTAACCATACATGTGTACAGGTGAATTGTGAAAGAAACAAAGTTTGAGAATTAATTATAACCACCTACTAAAGATCTAATTAAAACACAGGCAAGTGTTATGGAATTATCTCAGAGGGATGCACAAACATTTAACAATATTATGTCCCACAGTTATGCAGACTTTTAATCTATTCTTTTTTTAAGTTAAAATGAATATACTCCAACATAGAAAATGCATTTAAGGGGCACCTGGGTGGCTCAGTCGGTTGAGCGTCCGACTTTGGCTCAGGTCATGATCTCGCGGTTCGTGGGTTCGAGCCCCACGTCGGGCTCTGTGCTGACAGCTCAGAGCCTGGAGCCTGTTTCAGATTCTGTGTCTCCCTCTCTCTCTGCCCCTCCCCTGCTCATGCTGTGTGTATGTGTCTCTCTCTTTCTCAGAAATGAACAAAACATTAAATTAAAAAAAATAAATAAAATGCATTTAAAATATTGTCATGCTCAAATCTGATATATTGAGAGAAAAACCTATCCTTTTATATATTTTGCTAGTCCTTTGGACACAAACCCAATAAATATTTAATTATTAACCCCTTTAAAGTGCGGACTTCCAGCCTTAATATTCTGACCTCCCATTTGGCTTGTGTCTTATCCTGAGAGTGCATCGAGTGCAGTCTCACTACTCTGGTCAGGTCGGGTTGGGTCGCCTCACAATGGGTATTGATCACCATTGGCAAAGCTCCTGAAGAGCCGGACTTGTTTGGGGCCATTCACTTGGATCTTATAGAAATGACCTTCAAATAACTTGGGAGATTGACAGTCAACTATTTACAATAGCTATTCTTTAGAAGAATTCAGTGATGTACCTCTGTTAGTCTCCATGGAAACAGCCGTGTGAGCCGCCCCCCCCCCCCGCCCTGGAATGCCCTTTTCCATTTAAAGGTAAAATCTCAATAAAATCCATTGTTTTCATAACTGTGGGATGTATGCCTTGTAGGAAATATATATACATACATACATGTGTGTGTGTGTGTGTGTGTGTCTTTCCCTCTGAGTTCAGTAAGCTCAACTATGTCTTTAGCTTTATCTGAGTCGTGCCTTGCTAATGCTTAGGTCACGTCCCACGCATGGCAAATGGCATATTTAAGAGCAGTAGCAAGATGGGGGAAATACTCACACTAATACAATTAAAGCCCAGTTGACTTGGGATCGATTTTCTCCTCAAGAAGCCTCCCAATGACAGAAAGTATGTCCTTCTGTCACTGGCCACAGCTACTCATCTATTTTCGGTGGTTGCAACTATATCCCAAACAAAATAAATATACTGTGAAGAAGAATACCACATACTGGCTCATGCCATTTAATTGATGTGATATTTCCCAGCCCAGTTATTATATACTCCTGAAAATATCTGGGCTCGCCCACAGAAGACAATCCCCCCTGAGTAATTATTTATTTACTTATGTTTATTAAACTGTGCTACATGTTTCACACGCCACATGGCACAGAGACGACGGGAGACGTGATTCCCTGCAGGAACCTTGGGAGCCAACTGAGAGAAGGAGAGACAGTAAACAAACAAACTGTACCCTATACCACACGTTCAGAAATGAACACTGTAACTTCAGGCGTCCTTAGGTTCTATGGAGAATATGAAATGGGGCGGGGGGTGTATTATTTTATGTCGTGTGATCAATGCTTCCCTTCTGGGAAGAAAAGATGGAGCTTGAAAAGATGTCAGAGGAGGAAGGAGGCAAAGGCCCCCCGTAACCTAGGGCACGGGGACAAGTGTCGCCGCCCTGGGCGGGCACGGCCTTGGTGTATTCGGGGGGAAAAGAAAGCCAGCCTGGCTGAGTCCGTGAGAGAGCGAGAGGGGCCCCACCCTGGGGCCGGACTCACCTTCGTCTGGGTTTAGTCCCAGGGGTGCTGCAAAGGGCTTGGGTCGCTGGAGACGCCTGAGCAGACGACGGACGGGTTTCCTGCAGAAGGTGTCTGGTCCCTGCGTGGAAATAGGGTCACGTGACATGGGGACACTGGCAGAGTCAGGGCAGCTTGGACGTGCAGTGACGGGGCGGGCGGAAGAGGAGACGGCATCACAGCGACATTTTTGACAAAGGTTCGGGACAAAGGTTGGTAGAAACCGCTGCTGTGTTCGATGGGGTGGGGTGAGGGCACGGGAGGACCAGGGGCTCCTCGGTCCCCCGTGAACCTTGGGGAGATACCAGTAGCATCTGCTGTGACCCCGGTAACTCGGGCTTGGGGTGCGCCCACCCACCCCCCAGACCGCGGTGAAGGGAAGCAGAGACGAGGGGTGCTTCTGAGACCGATTCCTCCTAGAACTTGACGCCGACATTTCTGGCCACACAAGGGCTCCAAGCCTTCTGTGTAAAGTGGTGCTTGTTGGAGCAGAAAACATTCTCTAAGCTCCCTGAGGTTGGACGAAACCCTCCTGGATAACGTAAGTATCCACGGAGCCACGGCGGAGGCCACCCACCTTGTCAGGGAAGGTCATTGAAACCACTGCCTCCTGTAAAGAAGGACGTTCCCAGGAAGAACCAAATGGCTCTGGATGGTTTGGGGAGAAAGCGATCGGGAACGTTTTTACACGTGAGCTTTCAAGAAGCTTATGGGCCACTGGGAAGCCTGACTCAAGGCATTTCCCCAATGGTAGAAGCAGAACAAATAAAAATAAATAAATAAAATAAAGTGATAGAACATAAAATAAAGAAAATAAAATTAAATAAAATAAAAGCTCCATCTCAGAAAAGTTGGTGAGGCTCTGAAAATGTGAGTTCTCTCCAGCTTGGGCACCTTTCTATTGCCACGTTGTAACATAATTATCACATGTAACATGTATTAAATACTTTTGTTAATAAAAAAGGAAGGAGAACAAATTAATAATCAGGGCAATCTCGCTGCTTTTTGCTTCAGAAACATTTCGGGGTTTAAGAGAGCTGAGTGTCCATCATTTTCGAATGTTAAATTCTATCCCAGTGTTGACTCGGGAGGCGTTCGGATCAAATACTCTCGGTCACAGCAGGGCCACCTTGCCCGCTGGACCCGCTTCCTTCCCGCACACGCGGGGACCCCCTCTCTCCCGGCGGAAACGGGCTCACACAGGCCACCGGGGTCTAACACCTCTGTAATTTCCTGGCCTCAGCTGTTCTAAATTTTTTTTTTTAATTTTTAAAGTTTATTTATTTTTGAGAGAAAGAGAGAACAAGCAGAGGAGGGGCAAGGAGAGGGGAGACACAGCATCTGGAGCCGCTCCAGGTTCTGAGCAAACGCTCAGCACAGAGCCGGACTCGGGGCTCGAACCCTCGAACCCTGAGAGCATGACCTGAGCCGAAGTCGGACGCTTAAACGACTGAGTCACCCAGGCGCCCCTGGGCTCAGCTATTTTAGAACAAAATTCCTTCTTTCTTTCTTTCTTTCTTTCTTTCTTTCTTTCTTTCTTTCTTTCTTTCTTTCTTTCTTTCTTTCTCTTTCCCTTCTTTCCCTTCTTTCCTTCCTTCCTTCCTTCCTTCCTTCCTTCCTTCCTTCCTTCCTTCCTTCCTTCCTTTCCTTCTTTCTTTCTCTCTCTCTTTTTCTTTCCCTCCCTCCACCCCCTTTCTTTCTTTGTTGGTATCATTTCTAATTATTTGGTGAAACGGAAGAACATTTTCAGTGGGAAAAGGATGAGCAAGGTGTATGAAGACATGCTAGTTTTTACCATTGGACATCCATTCTCACCAGAAACTATAAAATCTCACTAGATCCATTTTCCTTTTTACCTCGTGTGGTGTTGGAAGCCTGTGGGAAACTGACCGAGGCCGTCGGTGGCCAGTGCCTTGAACATGCGAGGAAAACAAAAGCAGTTGAAAACAACGTTTCTGCCCTGAGGGAGGGGACCTGCGCCAGCCTCCTCCCCGGGTGAGAGACGAGAACAGGCCCTTTCTGCAGACTCTCACGGAAAATAACAGGGTGTGTGGGGGAAACGTCGGGGCAGGGCGCTCAAAGCCTGGTGGAGCCCACAGAAACGTGGCCGCAGCCGTGTCCCCGCGGCACGCCAGCCGCTGAAGACTTGAGCCTGAGGTTCACCCGTGTCCTTTGTCCTGTCCTTCCTGAAAGCATCGGCTCCTAACGGAGATCACGTTTGTAAGAATCGAATTCTCATCCAGGTTGGACTTTCTTCATTGATCTGTAGCCTAATGGAAAATGCCGTCGCTGCGTGTATTAGCTTCCTGTGGCTGCTGTAACAAATTACTGTCACCTGGGGGCTTACAACAACCAGAATCTATGGTCTCTCAGTCTGGAAGACAGACGTTCAGAATCGTTGTCCTGCCCCTTGGGAAGTGTCTCGGGGAGAACTCCCCCCATGTCTCCTCGGTTTCTGGTGTCTCCCAGAAACCCTCGCAGCCTCTCCAGTCTCCGCCTACGAGGCCACTCGGCCTGCCCTTCTGATCCTTCCCTCCCAGAGACCCCAATCCCGTGTCAGGCTGCCCCTCCCCAGCAGGGCCCCGTCCAAACTTGATTACATCTGAAAACACATTTCCAGGAAAGATCACAGTCACGGCTCTGGGGGGTGGGCACAGACACGTCGATTTTGCGGACACCGTTTCTGCCAATCTCTTGATCTTTGTCTGTTCTCCGTGTTTCTCCACGTAGCTTACGAGAGCGCAAAGCACTGATTTTGGAAGCCTCCAGCGCCACCAACGATCCCATAAAATAGGAAGAGCTTACGCCTTGTCAACCAAACTTTTGAGAAAAAAAAGGCAGTCCGAAAAATTACAAACATACAAAAGATGCAGACCGGAACGGCCCCAGCGGAACAGGGTGGGTCGTTGCCTCGGCCAAGCAGAGGCGCCTGAATGGGGCGTCAGCTTCCTTCCAGAGCCTCTTGTGTTGTTAAAACGTTTTGCTCATTTGTGAGAACGCTTGACTCCAGTCACGTGCAGACACTGCAGGGAACCGCTCTGGTCATCTGTCATCGTGCAGCTTTCCTCTCCCAACGTAGTGAAGCAAACACCCTCCTTTATGGCCACGACTGGCGGTACTGGGGTGGGATGAGGCCCCTCCCCCCTCCCTCCTTCCATTCTCTTTGTCCTTCCGGGAAACCCACGGAGGAGGTAGCGAGCGACGAACGTGGCGCGACTCTGAACACGGTCCCTAACTAGACCCACATCAACTCCCAGGGGGACCTCTCGGGTTACAACGATGGGCATTTCTTAAAAAGTTTAACCACATACAGCGTTGGCCATGGTGTGAGGCTATCGTTTCTCTTCACCCTTGTTGGTGGGACTTTATAAAGATGCAAGTGTTCAGAGACCAAGTAGGATGGTTTCTCTATGAGCCAGGACAGGCTTTCTGCTAGAAAAGTAATTTCCCAAATCTCAGTGGCTAACCCCACCCACGCGCAGTCCATGCGGCTGGCGGGAAGGGGCGGAGAGGGAACCGCTGGGGGACTGCCTTCCCTGGGGCCCCTCACTGGGCACTACACCCCCCACCCCAGAGTCCTCCACTGGACTCCTTGTGGCCAGCGGGTCAGGAAGGAACAGGTGTAGGGGATCTGGTGGAAGGTTCTAGCAGCCTCCGGCCCCGTCCGTCATCTAGAACTCAGTCTCACCGTCTGTCCACATCCAGGCACAGGGGGCTGTGGCTGAGACTTGGAAAACCAGGAAGGAAAAGTGATGAAGACATACCCTGTCACTCATTCATGTATTCACTGCTTCCACAGCATGTATTTAATGCCTGCTGCAAGCCAGCCACCCCTCTAACAAGCACATTCACAGCAGACAAGATGAAATGAAATGAACATAGAGCCAAAGCATTCCAAGTGGAAGGGCAAGTTGCAAAAGAGAATATATTATTCTATTTTGGTCATTATCTCAGGTAGGAACCCATATGGGAATTCTGGGATAATTAATCTGCACAAATTATTCATAGTGTTTCTACTGAGCGACATTCTGGCTTCTTGTACACTTTATGTTTTACATTGCTTTATTGTTGGGTTGTTTTTTAACGGAACAAGCAAATGTTGCATTTGTGATGCATTCGTCGTTAAGGAAGGATGGTGAGCAGAGGGAGGGGCTGCAGAGGAGAGCGGAGACAGAGAGGAGGCCTCTGTGGAAGGAGCCCAGGATGCCGAGCAGGGGCCCTGGGGCCGCACAAGGGCGCGCAGGCAGGCGAGTGACTCAGCAACTCCGGGCACAGCTCCTCGCGGCTGAGGCTGTGGAGTCAGGGCCACAGTCTGCCCAGCAGCTCAGAAACCAGCAGCCCTGGGTCAGCCAGGGGTGCTGAGAGCCGGAGCCTGGCCTTTTACACACAAGGTTTCCCTGTTGTGGAAACAAACCATAAAACACTCTTACAGGGCCGCCTGGGGGCTCAGGCAGGTAAGAGCCTGCCTCTTGATTTCAGCTCAGGTCATGATCTCAGGTTCCTGAGATGGAGCCCCAAGTCTGGCTCAGTGCTGACAGCGTGGGGCCTGCCTGGGATTCCCTCTCTGCCACTCTCTCTGCCCCTCCCCTACTCGCTCTCTCAAAATACATACATAAACATTAAAAATATAGAATCTTAACTACAGAGAACAAACTGCAGGTTGCTGGAGGAGAGGTGGGGGGAGGGGCTGGATGGGGGATGGGCACTGAGAAGGGCTCTTGTTGGGGTGAGCACGGGGTGTCGTATGCAAGAGCCGGACCACTGGGTTCCATTCCAGAAACCAACACTACACTGTATGTTAACTAACTAGAATTTTTTTAAAATATTTTTAAATGTTTTTTATTTATTTCTGAGAGAGAGAGCGTGAGCAGGGTAGGGTCCGAGAGAGAGGGAGACACAGACTCTGAAGCAGCTCCAGGCTCTGAGCTGTCAGCACAGAGCCTGACGCGGGGCTCGAACCCACGAACTGTGAGATCATGACCTGAGCCAAAGTCAGACGCTCAACCAACTGAGCCCCCCAGGTGCCCCAACTAACTAGAATTTTAAAAAGATTCAAAAAGGGGCACCTGGGTGGCTTAGTCGGTTAAGTGTCCGAGTTTCACTTAGGTCTGATCTTGTGGTTCGTGGGTTCGAGGCCTGCGTCGTGCTCTGTGCTGACTGCCAGCTCAGAGCCTGGAGCCTGTTTCAGTCTGTGATTCCCTCTCTCTCTGACCCTCCCCTGCTCACGCTGTCTCTCTCTTTCCTGGAAATAATTTTAAAAAAATAAATAAATAAATAAAAATAAATAAATAAAAAGATTCAAAAAGAAAATAAAAATTAAATAAATCAATAACAAATAAAATAAATAGAAATCATTGTAACTTTTTTATGAACGCATTCCCTCCTGATATTCCCGCTCCTCCGAGAAGGGACGAGACCACTCAGTGTCCCTGACGTGAAGCCTCCCAGGGGACCACACTCCTGAGAGTTCTCGGAGAAACGCAGAGTTACAGGGGACGCGTGGAGAACACAGAGATCAGTGCCAGACGAGAGGGCCACGGCCAGTCCCCAGGCTGAAGCTCCCGCGTGGGTGCTGGGAGGGGACGTGGCCAGGCCTCTGTCAGCGGAGTGACATTCCAGGGGCGTTTTGTGAAGCTGACTTGTTTGGAGCAAATGTCCCGCCGCGGGGGTCAGTCACCATCACCACGTGCCTTGGTCCCGGTGACTGGTGCTCCCTGACCATGAGGTTTTGGGGTGATGGTGGGGTGCGGAGCTGACGGCCAAGAAAGAATTCTGGAAGACGTCTTTGGTGCCAGAGGGTGATTTTATTAACACAGGGGACAGGACCCGAGGGCAGGAAGAGCTGCGCTGCGGTCGTGACGAGTGACTGGTCATATACTGTGGAGTCTGGGGACGTAGAGACCAAAGGGAGGCCCCCAGAGGGACCGTGATCTCTGAAGAGGGCTCTGAAGTTGCCTGAGGCTGAGCTCTTGTGACGCTAACGCTGTTTTCCCTCCTGGAAGACGTGAACTTCAGACTGCAGTTCCTGGAGGGATGTTAGCCCCTCCTGTCCTGGGCTCCCGGCCACGACGAAATGTGAGTTTCCCGGCCGTTTCCTTCTGCCTCTGTCGCCCCATCACTGCGGAGCGGACGGTGATGTTGGGGCTCCAGGAAGCTGAGTCCATGGGTTTCTGGGGTTACCTGTTGATATGATCGCCTTTTTCTTGTAACTTACTAGACAGCTGTAAACTGATGGAGACTCAGGATGGCGACCTGTATCGGTACCCAGTGTTGGCTTTTTCCTATTTTAGCTTTAGGGCGGCCGGGAGTGCGTGAGGAATGTCACAGGTGCCACCTGGTGGGGGGGGCAAGGGGGTGGTTTGCAGGCGTCAGCTCCCTCACGCTCCCCCTCCCTGCGTTAGGTGCGGGAGACCCAAACCAAATGCAGCCCCGTCTTGCCCCAAGGAGCCCCGCGCCCACAAGATAAAGCAGACAAGTAAGCCAATGGCTGTCAGCTCTGGTGCCCGAAACGGCCCAAACCCCGGCACCCGGTTACTTTAGTTACTTTATGTTCTCAGTGCGGCAGGTGTCCTTCCACGCTGAGCCTTCAGTCCCGTCCAAGTGCCCGCAGGCCCGCTCACGACCACTTGGCCCTCGCACACCCTGTGTCTGACTCAGCAACTCCCGCCCGCGGGCGATCACGTCGGGGTGAGGCGTGGAGGGAATCCCAGGTGCCGCCCGTCTGCAGGTATCTCTGCGGATACGGGCAGAGGTGGCCTCTGCTGTCTTTCCCGTAACAGCAGTGCCTTCCCCGTTGCTTTCCTTCTGGGAGCTGACCTTGGTTCTCCCTGCATGTGAACAGGTCTTCCCTCTAACACAGGCAGCTACACTTGGGGTACACTTTTTCTTCCCGTTTCTGCAGGTAGGTTCTTTACTAACACAAAGAGGCCACCAACTCACGACGTTATGTTATGGCTCTGAACGCACGTCACTTTGTCGGAGCATGGAGACGATTTTCCCAGGCCTTTCCCAGAGCGAGCCGTGTCCTGGCCTTCGCAAAGCTGTCTTGTATCCACCAAGCTCCGTGCGGACTCCAGTTGTGAAGGTTTTCCGGCAGATAAGTCCCTTTCTCACTTGTTGGGACAAATTGCCTATTTGTGGCCTGTTTCCTTCAGAGATGAGGCCACCCCGGGTTTGGAGAATTTCGTGTAAGTTGTTGCGCGACTGGCCTGCACTGCCCCTCTCCCTGGCACGGCCCCCTTCACATCATTGCACCTATCAGCCCTCTGAAGACCCCATGACACGATAACTACTGCCTCCGACAGAAAAACAGAAGAATTTCATAAAATTCGTCTGTGTTGCCCTCACCTGTAGCATTTGTTTCGAGGAGAAATCACTCCTTCCTTTCCACATTCATATAGGTGTCTCTGATCTTAACTAGTCCAGCTTAACAAGACTGCCTGATTTAATTACAAATAAAAACTTACAACGATTATATGCTTTGATGAATTTTTTAAAGTTCTAGAAGCGAAACAAAAATCACTGTTAGGTAAATCAGAGTACATTAAAAAATGCTTCTAAATGGACAGATCTAAGAAAAGGTAGTATTTGAGAGAGATCTTATAATGCCACATAAATGATTCCTTCAACATACTCCTGAAATACAGCATCACTGGGTCCAAGAGCTGCCAGGCAGCTTCTTTTCTGGTGAGTAGCTTAAAATAACCCCCGGGTATAAAAAACGAGGAAATCTCTCTGTTTGCCCAAGGATTTGGTCATATCCAAAGGGTAACTCCATGTTGTAATGGAGCAAAATAATCATCTTTATCAGCAAAGCTACTCATGTTATCTTGTTTATGCTGGGAGGCTAAGGAACATTCTGTACCGTCAGCTCCTCCTACACACTCCTTGTAACATTGCAGTGTGTGAGCAGGAAGCTAATTAGTGCCAAGTTCTCCTAAAACTTCACATGTGTAAGCAAACGAGTCTCTCCTTCATTCTGGGAGGTATGTTAGGCCTGATCCGCACAGTTAAGAGGCCAGACTTCAGGCGGTCTTCACTTTCTGGGGGTCGTGAGGGTCTGGGCCTGGTCCCCTACCAGAAGGGACACTGGACATTCTTGGGGCCAATGGCTACTTCTCATTTCCCTTCATAGGCAGCCAACCTGTCAACCTATAGAGAGAATACGCATGAAGAGCATTTCCTGAGCTCATCGTTGCAACTTGATTGCTGGTCGTGGAAGAGCATGATCAAACCTACAAACCTGTAACTGATACACAGGAGGGTTTTTGGTAGAAATAGTGGAAGAATCCCCAGCCCACGTTGGGCTGAGGCAAAGCCCGCAATGGCTCGCACAAGTCTCCTTGGGTGCCCATGACGCCCATTCTCCTGGACAGCAAAGTGGAGTCTGAAGACCCAACAGACCCAGGGCCGTGGGAAGGCTCAGCGTCAGGGTCAGGGCATCTGAGGCAAAAAGGAGCCAAGGCCAAAACGAGAAGAAAAAGCTTTTAAACATGCTTCCTTAGAGTGCAGTGCCGCACACTCATCATTCACATTGTATAAAATGAGGGTTTTTTTTCCATAAGAAAAATTTTATTTCAAAATGTATTCATCCCATTATCATAATGTCCGCTTGTCCTTGTTAGTGCGCTTCTCCACGAAAACGACTGTATTTCCCCACAGCTGGGGTGCAGGTCCGCGTGGGCCAGGGTGACACCTGCCCCGTTCCCTGGGTGTCCAGCGCTGGAGTTCTGGAAGAGGGGGCGTGGACACGATGACCCCCAGAGGGGCTGCATCTTCATCTCGAACATTCAAGAGTGTAGCATCCCCAGATGAAAGACAGTGATGAGTTTGTGCTGAACAGAATGCCACCCCTGGCTGTGCTAATATTTATTTAAAAAGCTGATCTCTATTTAATATTACATGGAATTGTATCATGAAAAAGGACTTCGTTGCATGCTTTTACAAAAAGGAAATAAGCTGGTAAAATTACTTAAAATCGTCATCTAAGCTCACCAACGTGTAGCATTCCCCCTGTGATATCGCACATTGTCTAGATTTTGTGTAGCCTCATTCCCTTCAACTTCCAATTAACAAAGCGCCAACATTTCTCAGCTCTGCCCCCTGAACTCATCACAATCTTGGTCGATTGCGTGGTGTCCCCTCTGCACATGTCCTCCTTGGAAATGTCCATCAGTGCTGACTGCCCAGCTCCCTCAGTTTATCCACATGTTTGATTTAAGTCATCTATTCTGATCCATCGTTCTACTTTTGTTTTAACTCCTGTAACTTTGTAATGAAGTTTAGTATTCTCTAGAATCGTACTCTCTTATCATTTCTTTTACTTTTGAAATCTTCTCAGCCATTCTGGATCATTTATTGTTACAAACGAACCTTACTAGAATCACCACGTCAAATTTTTTTAAAAAGCGTTTTTAAAAATGTTTGCCAAAATGACATCCATGTTGCGAGAGACTGTTTCTGTCCTGGGAAGAAGCGCAGGGTCAGGGTTTGGCGTCCGGCCCAGAGAAGCATCCGGACGCCCCACCTGCTGGCAGAAGGGGAAACAGAGGCTCGCAGTCGCCCCTGGGTGGACTGGAGAAGAGCAGGCGCTGTTCCGCTAGGACACCCTCCGCCAGCCCCTTTCTCCTGGTGCCTGGCTATGTGTGTGCTGCCATGTTGCTTCACTCTATGTCTGCCTTTCCCCTGGGAGGTCACTACCCATCTGCCCCCAAGGTCATGAGTGCTTCCCTGAGCCGCAGTGAGACTGTGGAAGGCCGGCTCCATTCCTGGTCATCATGTTCTGCTCAGTTAGAGCCCAAGGTCCATTTTCACCCCCAGACCTCTGACTCCAAGGTCTCTGCTCCCCTGAGTCCAATCCTTCCCGACTGTTCGTCCTTGCCTCTGGCTCGCCCTTTACTACTCGCGAGAGCAGGGAGTGCCGCCCTGGGGACTGGAACCTGGGAAACGGGCTTCTGTGTGTGGTTTGTGTCAGCCGGTCTGGAGCCGGGCGCCCGGTGCCAGGGACCTCAGAGCTCGGGGACACCTCCCCTACCTCCCGTCCTGCCCCTGGGCTCCCTGAGGCCGGCCCTTCCGCTGCACCCCTGCTGTGCCCCTGCAGGTGTGATGGGGACAGCGGGGGGCATTTCTCACAATCTCTTCATCACATCCCAGCCCCTCGGTGGCCAGAGGCCGATCCTCCCCCACCTCCCAGCCCTTTTCCTGAAGGCCACGCACCTTGCTGACAGCCATGTCCTCCTTCACGTGGACAGGAGGGCTAGACGGAGCTGCCCCGGGTGGACCCCCTTCCCTGCCGGGAGAAAGTTTCAGGCGACACCGACTCCCGCATCCCTCGGTCTGAAGTGGTCGTCTGCCCTAGAGCTGAACCACAGGGCTCCTCTGGAGCCACAGGCCCTGTTGACTTGTGTCAGGGAAGGCACGCTGGGAAGGGCGCCACGGCCAGAGCCCAGCTCACCAGCAAGTTCCTCGACAGACAGGGTTCTGTGCCTTCACGTGTATTCCATTCGGTGAATACAAGAGTTTCTCACTCTCATCATCCACTCAGTTGACCAAGCTCAGCTCTTCTCTTTTTGTTCAGTGCGATGGAAATTACTAGAAGACTACAAAAGGAAAGAACACATTTTGATTAATCCTTTATTGGGGAAATATTACAATGTTTAAGGCTAAATGAATGGTAGCTGACATAGCAAATGTTGACCCAACATATAGCATAAGTCTTTAAAAGTTGAGGGATTTGGGGAGGCTAATTTGTTCATTTACTACTAAATTACCTTTAAAAATAAGAATTTTAGGGGAAAATATTTAAAAAGCCCTTAAAGGAACTTTAAAAAAATCACCTAAGAAAGTAAAATATTGACAGAAAGGTATTATGGACTGAGGGGTATATGGACCAAGGAGTATTTGGACCGAGGGGTATATGGACTGAGAGGCAGAATGGACAGAAGGGTGTTATGGACATGATGCCCATTGACACTCCTGGCACCACTCATGAGCCGACCTTATTTATAATGCAGCTATGTAAGGCTGTAATTGAAACGCTGATTGGATTCATCAGTTTGTCCTCAGGTAATAGTTTTGTCTCAGAGCTTAGGGAATGCTGAAATAGGATCGCCCTTTCTCCTTTGCTTTGGGTATTAATGGGATCTTGGCTATCTGTTGAGGTATTTCTTCTGAAACTTTGTGTGGATAGGGCGTACAGACAGGGAGATAAAGTTTAAAGGATGTCTCTGTGAACGCCCAATTATTGTGTCTGATAAGATAGATTGATAATCGCGAGGCACATCATTCTTACTTAAATAAGAAGCCATTACAATTTTCTTTAGAACGGGATACTGTGTGGGCATATTCATTTGTCATGAAAACAACCAAATAAACATGAATTGAGATGACTTTTTGTTTACTTTCAGAAGAAGTGATGTGCTGAACCCTTTCCTTCAGTGCTTATTTATTGCACACACTGCACTGTTTGTAATTAGAAAGTGCATTGTGTCTAGTCGTCCAGAATGGCCGCTATAATTTACTTGTGAGGCAATTTGGAATTTTATCCCTTCGGCACATATGGGATATTTTTTCAGGGTATTTGATTTTGACTGTTCTAGTCTGAATGCCATATTTGAAGTAGCTTTTGTAGATGATGTCATATGTAGCAGTAATTTGAGGGGAAAAAATTCACTCACTACCTATTATGAGCCAGATACTTCCAGATATTTCTTGTGCTTCCTACTTTGAGTTTTGAAAGATGTCAACCACTCGGTATCATCATCTTACAAGTGAAGAAGACTGGTATCAGAGACACAAAGTTGTTTGATGTGTGTGTTCAGTCGGTAGACACTGAAGGCCATCGCTCTTAGCCACGGGCCTTTCTCTACCTGTAGAGCCACATAGCCAGTAGGGAAACTGGCATAGCATCTGCTCGCTGGCTCGGGACATGAGGAAAGAAGAGGGAGCACTTGCCTGATTCTTTGAGGGGCTGAACAAAGACCACCCATGCTTTCCTCAACCCTCAGTGAGACTTATTTACTGGCTTGGCCACCCCAGGTCTCAGGACGCCGGGAGAGGTGACCTCAGCCATGGAGGTCGCTGCCGCTGGAGTCAAGGTCTTTTCTGCAAATAATAATAAAAATACGCTGAAGGGTATTCATTCCTGCAACACCTATAGATACGTCAATAAAACTGATACTAGACTTTGAAGTCATCTGACTTTCCTTCATGGTGCAGAAAAACATCTCTCTTGTTTCAGAGAAAGAGGGGGGGCTGTAGATGAATTAAAGGGGGAAAATATTGACAGTCATAAAGCGGTACGTGTACGGGTGTTGTTACACCCTTCTCTCTGCTGTTATTCAGACATCGCACGATAAAACTGTAAAAAAATCAAACGTTCTGGTCAGTGCACTCCCTCCCTCTCCTACCTAAAGGGACCCTGACTTTGAAGCTTTTCATCTTCACAGGGCAGCAGCCCTGCCCACCCAGACGGCGGATACCAGGAGCACAGACACGGGAGGGGCAGCCTTGGGGGAGCGGGGGCAGGCCGACCGGGGATGCTGGAGTCGTGGACACAACAGAAGAACAGGAGGCAGAAGCTATCATAGACCGGGGCTCCTGGGTGGCTCAGAGGGTTAAGCGTCCTACTTCGGCTCAGGTCATGACCTCACAGTGCGTGGGTTCGAGCCCGGCGTCGGGCTCTGTGCTGACAGCTCAGAGCCTGGAGCCTCTTTCAGATTCTGTATCTCCTTCTCTCTGACCCTCCCCTGCTCATACTGTCTGTGTCTCTCAGAAATAAATAAAACATTAAAAAAAAAAAAGAAGCTATCATAGACCTTCTTCCCTGCACTGCGGCAAGTAAAGGCAGAGCCGGTAGAGGGGGCTTCTCCTCCCCTACCTCACGGGGCCAGAGGCTCAGCCCTAGTCCCCACGGTGTCCCTGAACACGGAAGAAGAGGACTGGGTGTTTCTGTGCACTGTTTTTGTCACTGGCTGCGAGGCCGTCCCCACTGCCTGGCCTGCCTGGGCGCCTTGCCCAGAGACCCAGCGCGGCCGCACAGAGCATCAGGGACCCGGTGTACCACGTGACTTACCTTCACAGCTCTTCTGTCTTCGGATAAACTTTAAAGGGCTTCAAATAGGGGCAGCTGGGTGGCTCGGTCAGTTAAGCCTCTGACTCTTGATTTTGGCTCAGGTCAGGATCTTAGGGTTCTTGGGGTTAAACCCTGTGCCAGGCTCTGTGCTGACAATGTGAAGCCTGCTTGTGATTCTCTCTCTGCCCCCCTGCCCCGCCCCTGCTTGCTCTCTCTCTCTCTCTCAAAATAAATAAATAAACATTTTTTTAAAAGGAGTCTTGAAATAATTTAACCATATATTTGAATATGTTTATTTCTCTAGCTGTTCATAATTTCAGTGAATTATAAGTCATTTAAAATAGAACCATGTTGGGGCAGCTGGGTGGCTCAGTTGGTTAAGCATCTGACTTGGGTTCAGGTCGTGATCTCACGGTTCGTGGGTTCAAACCCTGCATCGGGCTCTGTGCTGACAGCTCAGAGCCTGGAACCTGTTTCAGATTCTGTGTCTCCCTCTCTCTCTGACCGTCCCCTGCTCATGCTGTCTGTCTGTCTGTCTCTCTCTCTCTCTCTCTCTCAGAAATAAATAAAACATTAAAAAAAATAGGACCATGTAAGTAGATCTTAACTAAATGTTATTAAATAATCAAAATCATTATCCTATAATTTAAACCATGAATTAAAATGTTTTTCCAAAGAAATCAGAAAAATGGAAGCAACAATGAACTAGTTTTTAGAATTTAGCTGAGTCTTTCAGGTCCAATTTTGAAACATAGAGTATTCCTTTTTTCTTAATTTTTTTAAAAGTTTATTTATTTTGAGAACGAGAGAGAGAGCACAAGCAGAGAAGGATCAGTGAGCGAGGGAAACAGAATCCCAAGCAGGCTCTGTGCTGTCAGCGCAGAGCCCGATGTGGGGCTTGAACTCACGAAAGTGTAAGATCATGACCTGAGCCAAAATTAAGAGTCAGTCGCTTAACCAACTGAGCCACCCAGGCACCCCTAGAGCATTCTTGATAGATTATTACTATTTTAATTAAATGATAATTTGGCAAGAAAACCTGTGTAGCCCAATCCAAAGGGATTTTTTCCGGCTTCTCAGAGGAAAGCAATAAATCTGTTTTGATCACAATATGTACCTCAGAATTCATCCAGGAATGACTATTGCTCATGACCATTTCAGACAAACATATGGAAGATTCAAGAGAAGAAAAGGAGAGGAAGTACAAGTGACTTTGCAATAAATGGCCTGTGGGCCAAGGCAGCCCATGGGTCGACGCCGGGTTCTGTGGTCCGGGCTGACCTCCAGGGTGACAGCCCTTCCGTGCGAACTGAACGTCAGCTCGTTGGTAGCTGTGGTTGAGGAATTTGCAGCTCCAACGTCCCCTCTCCTGGTGTCCATGCTCTCTGGCATGTGACTTTGTACTTCTTCCCGCTGATGAAGAGGAATTTTCCCTCATTCCTTAACTGGGCTCGGCCGGTGCTTTGCCTGGTCCAAGACAGCCCTGTGGGAGAGGCGAGACTCGAGGCTGGAAAGCGCTTGTGCAGCTGGGTCTATTGCGTGCGCCTTGGCTCCCCTCTGGATGAGAACATGTTCCATAGCCTGCTGGGACTGGGGGAGCCCCCCTCTGCCCCCAGGGCCTGAGCCTGAGCAGACCCCAAGAATTCGGACCAGATCAGCCATTGGGCGACCCAGAGGCCCGTAGCGTGATGGCCGATTGACCCACCGAGCATCTGGAGGAGTTTGTTTTGTGACATTGGCCATGATAGATGGTGGATGCAGTCTAGGAATCAGAATATCCTTTCTGGAGATGAAGACAAAGCCAGCCAAGAAATGTCGTCTAGAATCATGCACTGTGTATCTCTGCCGATTTAACTATAGAAACTGGTAATTCTTGTCATTCAGGATTGTAAATTTGAGCTCCCAAAGGCTTCAAGTACAAAGACGTTAGGAATTTATGTAAGTTCTGTTGGGTGAGGGTATTTATTTCAAAACTCTTCAGTATTTGTGGATGTGTAACGGACTTTATATCAGCATTACAGAAAACGTTCAACATGTGTAACTGGCTAATAGTAAAATATAAACACAGGGCAGATCTCGTGGGGGGAGTAGTGGTGACAGTGAACCTGGGGGTCTGCTGTGTTTTCCATCCCACCGGCTTGCCTGTCGTGGGACAACAGGGACATTATTTCATGTGACTGCCACCGCAGGTCCCAGGAAAGCTAACAAGTGCTTGCTTTCCTATCGTAGGAGCTAGATCGTTAACCTGAGCTCCGGCAACCCACAGGCATCGCGGGTGGACTTGAGGTCCAAGCTATTTTTTGAGTGGGTTGAATTCATTTCTCCAAGGTAGGAATCCATACATTTTCCCTGTAATGAGCCAGGTAGCAAACATACTTGGCTTTGAAGGTGCCATATGTGCTCAGGCGACCGTAACGATGGCCAGTTCCTGTGAATATAACCATTTGCCTCAGATCCGGATGTCTCTGAAGGGCCATCACTGAGCCTCTGCTGTGTTACGTCTCCTTTCTTCTCCTGCTTCGTCCCAGGCGTGTTTGCTGGGGAACCCGAGTTAAGACAGGTGTTCGAGAACAGTCCATACCCTGACTATGGCTCTGTAGAAACGTCCACCACACAGGGCTACCGAGAGCCACCTGCTGAGTTAATTCCCCTTTGAGCAACACACCTTGACAATTCCTCAGAATCTGCTCTAATTGTGTTATGTGTTTCATACTAGGAAAGATTATCAGAAGGAGGGTGTCCTGACATCAAGGGCCATCACAGAAAGTCGGGGCAGCCGAAACAGTCCATGACGTTAGTCACCTCCAGGGAGCACGCCCCCACTGGGTGAGCTGACCGGGTATCTGTTCCCTGGCAGGCTGCTCCCCCAGCCTCCCCAGTGCTGCCTCACTCAGCGCCATGCTCCTTCCTGAATGGACCACATAGTAGGGGTCCTCGCCGGCCTCTGGGCTGCTGCCCTCCCTGCACCAGTGCCAGCACAGGCAGGGACGCATGTCGTGAGGCTCGTCGTTCCCTGCGTTTTCCTCCCCAGTGTCCAGCCATTCTGCCCGCTGACCAGGCACAGCGCTGGAAACATGCGTCCGGAAGGCCTGAGGCCATCTCGAGATGCCTTTGATGTGATGCTTGGGCTTCCCTGAGCCTTCGTCGGCCGCAGGGGTGAGGGAAGGACCTGGCATCTGACCACCGCCCCTCCAGGTCATCTCTTCTGCCGCATCCGCGGGGCCACAGGTGCTTTGCGTTGCTCTCTCCTCTCGGCCTAATCCTGATTACCTTCTAGGACATTCTCTCCTCCTTATAAAATAGCATCTCCTTTTCCTTCCAGAAACCAGTCCTGTGGCTTACTGTTAATGATAGAAGAAGGGGGAATCTTACAGATAAAGGAGCAAAACTCTATAGTTATTTCAAAATTAACATATCCATCCATCCTCGTTCAAAGTGCAGAAGACAAAAATAAAGCAAATTAAATGTGACCTCCTCCCATCCCTGTCCTGGGTGTATTCCCCTCCCCGGCCCCCAGATGAAACATGAATGCCTTCTATCTCAGGCGATCCAAACTACGAAAGGGCGGGCAGGGAAAGGGTGGGCAGGGAAAGGGGAACAGAGAAAGGGTGCACAGAGAACACAAGGGAGGTCCCTCCCAGGAGGATTGCTTCCTCTGTCGCACGGGTGCTCAGCACAGGCACTAGGAGTGTTGTTCACAGGTCCCCGCCCACCTCTGTTGAGTAGACCCAGAAAGAACAGCCTCCACAATGGGAGATCAGCAGGGATGCACAGCAGAGAGTGTCACCCAGACCCTGTCCTGACCTCCATTCCCAGGACCGCGACAAGAAGGTCACGTGGGGGGTCACAGACAGCCGCACAGGTTGAGTGCACACGGGTGGACCAGCACCCGCCTCTGGGGCCAGAGTTAAGGGTTCATGGTCTCACTGCGTATTTGAGTTCCTCCTTCATGTACAGCAGCTGATGGACATGAAGGGGAGACAGCCAGGCTCCGTTCTGGAGGATTCCCACATTTGGGCCAGCTCCGCGGGCCCCGCTCCCTCTCAGAGGCTATGGAAGGCGACTGGGGACACAGATTGTCCCCACAAATGCATCTGTTTAGATGGCATGCGCCCACAGAAAGTATGGGTCCGTGCAGACAGACAGCTCTGAATTTGTACCTTGAGAAATACCTGTTCCTTGGAACCCCTCTCACAGGTGGCTTGTGCGCTGCCGAAGTAAGTGAGACCAGGCCCACAAAGTTACAAAACTGGGGAGTCCCAGAGCAGAGCGGGCCTCAAGAGCAATGGGCGTCTCGCTCCCCCGCCCTGGACGCTAACTCTTTAGGCTGAAGGAAGGTGACCTGTGGCTGGCACTCCGGCCCCATGACGGTCAGGGCAGCCGCGATCACCGCATCTCTTACTGGCTCTTCTCAGGATTGTGTTCTACACAGAACCCCAGTCTGGGAATCTGTGGACCAGGCATACTGAAATACCTGGACTGTAACAGAAGGGAAGCCGGGCTTTACTAGAAGGAAGCGGTCCCATAGTGAGGCTGTAGAAATTGCACCTCAACAGACTTCCTGTCGCTAAGCTGTTAGTCACTGAACGGTCAGGAGAACATTCATTTTATAGTAGGAAAAACTGATGAAATTTTGAAATGTGTGTCTGCATAATTCCATGACCGGATTCATTTTGCTCCATCTTCCATCGTGATTTTATTTTACTTTGTTGGAACCTTACGATCTAGATCTGATTCTGTACTTTTGTTTCACTTAAAACACGCCCATAGCATTTTCCACATGAGAAAATAATCTTTTAATGGCTGCTGAAGGCTTCTCCGACGATCTGTTGAATGGAGGTCAATGTTATTATCTCCACTCTATGGTGAGGAGTTGCTAAGGGGTCACTGGGCTGGTCAAAGGCCCCCTCGTCAGAGCAAGGTCGGGATCCTCCAGCCTCTTCCCAGCACTCCGCCTCTGCCCCCAGGCCCTCCGCAGATTACGGTCCTTACTTCTCTTATAATAACCCTGTGCTGTGATATTTTGGTCTCGGCATCCTCCATACGCATTCTTGTCATTACCATTTCAGAAGAAAAAGGTCATGAGCTATTTATTCCTGGAAACTAGCAATTCCTAGATTATAGCTCTTTCTCTAATATCCAACCAGAACCCAGCAATTACTCTTAGGAAGGATGGGGTTAAGTGAAGAGGTTTATTCATTGTTTCAATAACAGGAATGTGCTGTTACTTGAGCAGGTATGACGCCCCTCATAGCTCAGCACTTACGTATGTACCCGATTCTCCCGGGCACGTGGTGCGGCGGGTGGCCCAGTCCAGCTGCTGGGGACATTCCGGAACCACCAGCACTGTTCCGTAGCCTCTACAGGCGGAACCTGAAACCTACGCTAGTTTGTTGTTATTGCTACATTTAGACTAGCCTTGACCTTACTCTGCATTTTCCAGACCACACTGAGGGCTTTCTGCGACGATGACCTTCGGGTTCTCATCCTTCCCTGCAGCCAGACCCGAGGTGCGCCCCCAGCCCCGGCCGCTTAGGCGGCAGGAAGCCCACCCATGCGCACCCGTGCAGCTGGGGCCCCGGGGAGGGCTGCCGGTCTCCTCAGCTGCACCCTTGGGAACGGCCCCCGCCCCCTGCCCAGGCCACCTGACCTGACCAAGGGACGGCACACGTAAGCCCACAACTGGACGCAGGGATGATGGAGAGAAGCCCACGCCACCAGGGACGGGTTCCGTGCCGGCTGCCTACACGCCGGACCTCACCGAACCCTCACATGCACCCTCCAAGGTGCGTGTCCCTGTTACACATAAGGAAACAAGGCTAAGAGACCTTGTGTGTCTTCCGTAAAGCCTCAGGGACCAAATCGGACGGGTGTGTCTGCCCCCCCCCCCCCAACGGCATCTTACTGCTTCTTGCAACCAAGTCCCGTGCAGCCTTCTTATCAAGAAGAAAAAGAGGTCAAACACCAGCCGAAGTCATTTTCAGTATTGCTGAATAAAGAGTTAAAACAAAACAAAAAGAACTCAAATCCCCACTGGATCCACAGCTGTCTCACCAGGAAAGGCCTCCCCCTGCTTCCCGAGGGAGCGAAAAGCTGGGCTCTGGCGGTGGAGACAAGGGGCGCTGTCCCGGAGAGAACAGCAGGGGGCAGAGCCGGCCAGGAAGACAGGCTGAGCCCTTCCCGACCAGGCGGCCTCCGCCTCCCGTTCAGAAAGTGCGAGATCTCCACGCAAATAACCGTACAGTACACTGGTTAGTTCCGGGGAAGAGAAAGTTCCCCTTTCTTTTTACACATGAAAACCTAGAGAATTGGCACGTATACAAACTCAAAATGCACATACGTGCATACAGATTGCTATCTTTCAATGCATATAGATACCGGTTAAAGGTGGACGGGAAGACAGAACTCTAACGTTGGGCTTGGCATCGAATTATGGGAGTCTTTTAAGACTTGCTGGAGAGCTGGGGAATTAAATGAACATTCTAATCCAGAAGAGAAACTTCTGAGCTGTGTTACATGGTTCATTCTTATTATCGCTTCCTAGTTTCTCAAGGAAATTCTTGTGAAAATGCAGAAGAGAATGTAAGATGATAGATCCTACTGGAAATGGCAAAGTGTACTCATGACTGTCCAGGCCACTGAGACGGCCCGGCCACCAAAGCACACAAAACGCCCTGAGTGGAGCGCCAGGGCAGACACGTGTGAGGGTCCCGCTCCCAGGCCTGCCCCCTCCCTGACGGGGGACATCCCGGCGCCTCCCCCGTCACTGTTTCTCCTAGTTCACCCGAGATTTCCCGTCAAAACCCCGAAGCAGGTGTGCCAGCTCGAACAGAGCGAGTAGGAGTCTCACACTGCACGGCAAGGTGGCCAGGGAAGGCTGTCACCCAAAAATCGATGGCCCTGCCTGAAGGGGCGCAGGTCTCTGCCTTTAAACCCAAATGTGAGGTTGTGCTTTGAAAACCAAATACGTGGCAGCTGGGAAGAACAGAACCTCCTGTGGGTGACAGTAACAGTGGACCACATCTCAGCACTCAAAATCAGTTAACAGAGGGGCGCCTGGGTGGCCCAGTCAGTTAAGCATCCGACTTCAGCTCAAGTCATGATCTCACAGTTTGTGGGTTCGAGCCCTCTTGGGCTCTGTGCTGACAGCTCAGAGCCTGGAGCTGCTTCGGATTCTGTGTCTCGCTCTCTCTGCTCCTACCCCGGTCCTGCTCTCTCTCTCTCTCTCTCTCTCAAAAATAAATAACATTTAAAACATTAAAAAATCAGTTAACAGAGGTGTAGTAACAGTGCATAGAGTTGTAGCAGAAATAAGAAAAACAGTCAGAGTAGAGCTGAATAAGGCACATTTCTGTATTCTATGAAAAACTAAATTCAGTTTAGTTCAGTAAAATTCGGGTCAACAGAAATTTCCTGAGGAACTCCCATGTGCCGGGCACTACTTGGGACCAAATCAAGAGGTTATGGAAGGCCAAGTTCCAGCCCGGACGGACCTTGTCTCCACTGGAGGGAGCTCCCCGTCTCTGCCTCCCTCCCCTCTCCGTCTGCATCTCTGTGTCTGTCTCCCTGTGTCCTTCTCTGTCTCTGTCTGCCTGTCCATCTGGTCTGGCCACAGGACAGCTTCGTGGCTGCCAGCCTCGTTAGGTGGCCGAGGAAGGTGCTGCAGCGAGTATTTCAAAGCTGGCCAGAGTGTGGAGGGGACCCGTCGGGAGCCGCACGGGTCTGTCTAACCAGTCTCAGTGACACCACAGGGCCATCCGGGCTGGAGATCAGCCGTTAGGAGGAGGGTGTCTGAGCTGGGACTGCCTTTGAACCAGCACCATGGAGCTCTGCAGGCAGAGGGTTGGGGGCTGGAGGGCTTTGTTGTTTTAGAGCTGCCCCCCCCACCAGCAGTATATCTGGACCCCTAACCCCCAAACAGGATCTGATTCCCAGGGAGGATGCTTGTGACCTAGGGAGCACGTGGCTGAGCACTCACAGGGCCAGGCTGGGTGCTGGTATGAGCCCAGGCTGGTGCTCCAGTGGCCAAGTGGGGAGGAGGGGTGTGAAGGAAGGGTGTGGAAGAAGGCTGGGGAACAGGGGTGGGGAGGAGTCGTGGGGAGGGGCAGGGGGGAGGGGCAGGGAGGAGGGTCAGAGAGGAGAGGCGGGTCCAGGGGCTCACACACACAGGTGGACAGGTGGGGTCACTCTCTTTAGTGGTCTGGGAAGCAGTTATTTCTTTCCAAGAAAAAAAGTCAAGTGTATACTCTTCCATCAAAGGTCCCACCATCAAATTCCCCAAAGCCAGTCTGAATCCTGCAAAAAGCACCATCAGTACATTCAGAAGACAAAAGTTCTCATAGACCTGAAGCTGTCAGACTTCACACTCACACAGTGACCGTGTCCTGATGTTGTGGGGACCAGGCTCTTGATGACAATAAAAAGAAATACTCATGTTTTGGCTATTGTGGAGAGTGCTGCTGTGAACATTGGGGTCCATGTGCCCCTATGCATCAGCACTCCTGTGTCCCTTGGGTAAATTCCTAGCAGCGCTATTGCTGGGTCCTAGGGGAGTTCTAGTCTTAGTTTTCTGAGGAACATCCACACTGTTTTCCAGAGGGGCTGCACCAGTTCACATTCCCACCAACAGTGTAGGAGGGAGCCCGTTTCTCCACATCCTCGCCAGCATCTGGAGTTCTCCGATTTGCTCATTTTAGCCTCTCTGACCAGCGTGAGGTGGTATCTCAGTGTGGTTTTGATTTGTATTTCCCTGATGAGGAGGGATGCTGAGCATCGTTTCATGTGTCTGTTGGCCATCTGGATGTCCTCTTTGGAGAAGTGTCTGTTCATATCTTCTGCCCATTTCTTCACTGGTTGTTTGTTTTTCGGGTGTGGAGTTTGGTGAGTTCCTTATAGATTTTGGATACTAGCCCTTTATCTGATATGGAACAAGAAGATGTGGTTTATCTATACGATGGAATACTCCATGGCAATGAGAAAGGATGAAATCTGGCCACGTGTAGCAACATGGATGGACCTTGAGGGTGTTATGCTGAACAAAATAAGTCAGGCAGAGAAGGACAGATACCATATGTTTGCATGCATAGGAGGATTAGGAGGAACTTAACAGAGGACCATTGGGGAGAAGAAGGGGAAAAATAGTGGGGGAGAGGGACGGCGGCAAACCATGAGAACAAACTGAGGACTGATGGGTATGGGGGGAGGGGAAGGGGGGGATGGGCATGGAGGAGGGCACTTGTGGGGATGAACACTGGGTGTTATATGGAAACCAACTTGACAATAAACTATTAAAAAAATAAATAAATAAATACTCAGCGTGGTGCCCATGCCTTTGCCTTCATTCCTTGCTCCCTGTCATCAGACCAAGCTTAGAAATGCCAGAGCTTCTGAAGATTTCTCTTTGTAAACTGACCTGAGTGTCCTCTAGGGACTATGGACAGTTTTTAATTGAGCCCCCTCATTATTGCTGTCATTTTGCCGAAATTAGTTGGAAACTTTAAGCTAGAGTTGCAAGAAATGATATGCCAGAAATTTTCTCCATGGCAAGTGGAAGGCAGTGACATGTATCCCAGCAAAGCGGGGAAAATCAGGGAAGGTGGGGTGATGAGCACTCCGATTCCCCACCCGGATTAATTCTGAAGTCCTGTGACTGTGCTTTGAAACACACCAACACAGGAAGAATCTGCTACTAGATCTCCCTTTTTTTTAATTTTTAAAATTATTTATTTTTTTAAATTTATTTTTGAGAGAGAGAGAGAGAGCATGGTTGGGGCAGAGAGTGTGTGTGTGAGAGAGAGAAAGAGAGAGAGAAGGAATCCCAAGCAGGCTCTGCACTGTCAGTGCAGAAACCAACGTGGAACTCGAACTGAGATCGTGAACTGATATTTAACTGACTGAGCCACCCAGGCGCCCCTAGATCTACCATTTTTAATAGTGTTTCTTGTTACCCAAGGATAATTAGCATACAGTGTTATATTAGTTCTGGTGAACTACATAGCAACATATTGGCTTGACAACTCTGTCCATTACTTGGTGCTCACAGGATCGCTGTGACGAAACGGACAACACAGGGAAGAGAGTCCCATTTTCAACCGGAAAAATGAAATCTGGCCTATGTCTGTTCTGTAATAAGTGGGATAAAGTCGAGAAGCTTTATGATTTCTCCATGCCTGCATTGAATGACTCATTAAACAGCCATAACTAGAGACAAGTAATTTAAAACATTCTCCCTTATAAAAATCAGTAGCAAAAAGGTACTTTTAATGGGAGCAAAATATTCGGTCACCAAATAGTTCAGCTAAAATATTTACATATTTCAACATGAAAAAAACATATAGAATTGAGAAAGTCCTGCTTGGCGCGTCTGCTCCTCCATGGGCTTGGTGTCTCAGCATCCACAGCATGAGCAAGAGTCAATTGAAAATGTTGAACACGTCCAAACCTAGAGCCATAATACATAACTTTGAAAAGGAATGAGGTATTTTATGAAGAAAAAAGTATAAGATGAAATTACAAAAGGTATATATATATTTTAGAAAATATGAGCAATGCAGTATAAGTACAGACACAGCCAGGAACTTTTAAAACTAAGTGAATACATAATAAGGAACATAATTCTGCCTAAGTGGTTTTTACTTCTCAGACAATAATGAAATGAAGCAATTTTGATTGTGCTTTAATGTACACGGATACCTGATATTTTTCTTTTCCAAACAAATACTTCAAATTATATAACTTTTATTCAGCCCCTAACTTCGCTCTCGGCTTGGTTATCCAGGTTGGGATGGTAAGCTGTAGTTACACGGGTGAGATGGAGCCCTTCTGGGTCTGGAGTCTGCCTCCTGTGCACATTCCTGGTCCTTCAGCCAAAATCCTCGTAGGAATTGCAATTTGTGCGGGAGAGAGATACAGTGTGAAAAAGTAATCAGAAAAGAAATGAGGGGGATTTTCCTTCTGGGAACATGGCACAGACATACTTTCCCCTATTTCCTCCCCTAAGTACAACTAAGAGCCCTGAACATCATGTAAAATACGAGCCTAAGAAGCCTCAGGAGAAGGGGAGCTGTCTGGGGACCTAAGGACCCAGGGGAGACACACGGTGGGTCACTGTGTCTTCCAGACTGAGAGCAGGAGAGACCAGTAAGCAGAGGTGTTAGCCAGAAAGCCCCAGCAGAGGCCGCATCGGGAGGTGAAGGGCCAGGAAAGGGGCATCTGCCAAGAGAACACGCTTAGACAGTGATGCTCACCAGCCGTACCGCACAGACGATTGTCCCTGTCAACAGAGGCTGAGTCGGGGGAGACGTGCTTCACCCGCTTACCGGCTTCAAGGCAGCAAACCCTCCAAGGCCATGTGAGGGTCAAGGAAGCCACAAGAGCAGGTTTAAACAGATAGACAAGACTGACGATCTTGTACCTCAGTACCGAAAATGTCCCGCTTTCAGTCAAGAATCACTCACCACCCCCAGGGAGCAGGAAGATTTCGACATAAAGGAATAGACACAGCCTGTCAGTGCCAATGCCAAGAACAGAGGTGCGGGCCTTCCGAGGAGTCTAAGAGCCACCGGGAACACGGTGGAACGAAATGCAGAAATAGGAACTTTCGGCCAAGAAAGTAAAATCCTCAGGGAAGAAACAGGAGATACATGGAACCAAATGAAAATGTTAGAACCAGAAAGATGGAAGAAGAAAGCAAGCGCGAGTGGCTGGGTGGACAGTAAGGGTCATGAGCGCCGGGGTCTAACCAGTGCTGAGCTACGAAGGCCCGGAAGAAGGAAACAGTACATCAGCCCACTAACCTTTGGTTTCCAGAAAGGTAAACTTCCAGGGAAGTATGTTTTAAACCTGCACACGAGAGGATTTTCTCAGATTCTCCTGCCAATCAGACGAGCATGATGTGGAATTGCAGAGACCGCCGGCCCCCATTCCTGCGCATTCCATTCTGTGCACGTGCGGAGCTGGGGAACGTGTCCTCAGAGCCCTTCCAAGATGCATCCACACTTTCCCAGTCCTAATATTTCACCCCCAGAACTTCATTTCCGCATCCTTGATTTTTGCAATAACACATTTCGCACTTGCAAGTGTACATTATCGGGTTTCTTAATCCTTTCTGCTTGTCCAAACTGGAGCCTCTCATCCTCCTGACTTCCCCTCCTTAAAAATTCCTGCTGTTTCAGCTCCTGTGTGAGAACACTGCAAGTATGGTGGTACTTTTGAGCCTGTAAGGCCTCTTTCACAAGAACGTCCTCACTGCCACACTCTCCAGGAGCAGGGAGAGGGAGCTGAGCACCAGAAGATACACAGTCAGTTGAAGATCTCAAGGTGAAAATTTCATGTCTGCCATGGGTTAGCAACCTGTTCAGATAATGTGAGACCCAGCCCAGAAAATTCTTGTTTTCCACAAGGTGCCCTTTACAGATTTCCACACTTTCTTCCAGTCTTGTAGACAAGCAAGTCCACTTTCTGCCCCTGACTTGGTCTGCTGGCCATGTGCCATGACCCCAAGGGGGGCTTCCTGCCCCATACATGCTTTTTGACCTTTCTCACATCCACTCGTGTACACATGTTGTCTCCTACCTTGGATGCTTTTATGTCTTCTCTCTGTGCTCTTAAACTCTCTCTCAAAAATCTGGTTCAAATCCTACGTTCTTCCCAAGGCCTTCTAGAGACCCTCCATCTGATTTGTTGAAGCAAATAATGTTGAAGGAATTAATTTGGCAGTGAGTTTAAAAAAGAGATGTTGAAGGGCGCCTGGGTGGCTCAGTCAGTTGAGCATCTGATTCTAGATTTCGACTCAGGTTGCGATGCCAGGGTCATGAGTTGGAGGCCCAAGTTGGGCTCTGCCCTAGGTATGGAGACTGCTTGGGATTTTCTCTCTCTCAAATTAAAAAAAATACATATTAAAAAAGGGATTTTGGGGTATTTGTTTATTTTTCTCGTCATATATTTATATCTTCTTTCTTAGAATCCATCCTAAACTTTTTCTCAGTGAGAATGTTCTTGAATTTTCTTTGATTTTTTACTATGACTGCAATATATAATGTATCATGTATCATAAAGGAACATAGAAGGTGTTCAGTAAATCTTTGTTGATTTTATTTAACATGGAAATCTATTTCTTCACTGGAAATACAATTTCCTAATTAGGATGCTAACATGCCTTGATTTTAAAAATATGTCTCCTCTAAAGCTTTCTGAGACCAGGTGATAACTTGATGCAATTATCTAAAAAAGATAAAAAATTATATCTTTTCAAAAGCGTCATACTTAAAATGTAGGCATGAGCTAACCTTTGTGCCTGATCAGAAATTGAGCCACAGGTAATCTCACACACAGTTACTATAGGTTGGAAGTTTCTAGCAGACGGTTCTCAGCAAATCGAGAAACAAGACAAAATGGAGGTTTATGAGCCAAAGTCTTGACTTTCCCACAGAGAAAGCTCCTTGGGAGGACGGAGCTCAGCCCGAGGCAGACGGGAGTCGAGCCAGCGCTGAAGGCCCGAGGCCCGGGGCTCCCTGCCGCTCCTTACCACTGCTGAAAACCGGCAGCCAACGAGCTTCGTGAACAGCACGGGTATCACACTCAGTTTCAACGACAGGAAATAGAACGTGAGGAACAGAAAATCTGTTTCGGTTTTCCACCCTCCTTTGTTTCTGTGAACATCACGTCTACACAGGAGAACTGCTTCTAAGAGCTTTGAAGCTGCTTGTGCTTGCAAACAGGCCAGCAGCTGGCCTGCAATGGCCGGAAAGTCAGGGGCTTTGCCTGTGCTGGGTCAGCTGGGGTCCAGGTCAGGTGGGGCTAGGTCCTGGGGTCAGGAGGGGATCAGGCCCTGGTGTCAGGCGATGTCTCAGGGGCTGCTGAGGAGGGTCCAGGACAGACATGGCCACCACATGGGGGGCTGAGATGCTCCCACACCGTATGCACTGCACATTCCTCTAGGGGAAGGAAACTCCTCTGGGGACCCCAAGCACAGGGATGTTCATGTTCAGACATAGTCATGTTTATTTCCTCTGGAAAAGTATGCAAAGCCTCTGCACAGACACCTGCCTTGCTGTGCCCGCCACACCATGAACACAGCCACAATCATGGTCAGGGGTCTAGGAAGCCGCTCACGATGGTTGACTGCAGGACTGTGTCTGTGCGAGCGGGGCGGGCGCTGGCCAGGGTGCTCGGGACGCACCAAAGCTACTGTGCGGGGACCAAGGAGAGGCTGGCTCGTGGCCAGAGGGGCCAGGAGAAGCCGTTCCCATCTGGACTCTTCTTAAAGAACTTCTAGTTCATTCCTTCAAGAACGTGGGACTTGCACACCGATGCCTCACCTGTAAAGAGGACAGGAGCGGCGGAGAGAGGAGGAAGAAACATAAAAGCATTTTCAATTTAAAGGGGAATTTGATTAGCAAGAGGTCTGACCCTGGTAAATAAATTAATATGATAATCCCTAAACCCTGCACATTGTTAAGTTTGACCCTTTGGTATATTTTCTTTCCTTTTTTTTAGAGTACATAATTTATTTATTTAAATTCGAGTGAGTTAACATCCGGTGTAGTGTTGGTTTCAGGAGTAGGACCCAGTGATTCAGCACCTTCATGTAACGGCCAGAGCTCGTCCCAACGGGTGTCCCTTTGCTGCCTGTCACCCATCTAGCCTGGTGCTATTTCCATGTTTGTTAATACGTTGGTGTCGTCTTTTCATTCGGGAGGGCAGCTCGTTTTCATAATCTCAAATTATTTCAGTTGCACACAGGAAAAAAGGGAAAGTCTGAGATGGGGGCAGGGAAACCGGAATGTCATCCCACGCCCGGTGAGGGCACGGGACAGACCTGAGGGACACTCACGTGCCACAGCCTCTGCCCGGCCTCCCTGGAGAACTCTGGCATCTTCCCTCCTCTGTCAATCTTGGCATTTGTTCAAAAATATTTCTCTTTTTAAAATGTTTTAAAATGTTTATTTTTTGAGAGAGAAAGAGACAGTGCATGAGTGGGGGAGGGGCAAAGAGAGAGGGAGACGCAGAACGAAGCAGGCTCCCGGCTCTGAGCTGTCAGCACAGAGCCTGACGCGGGGCTCAAACCCACGAACCTTGAGATCATGACCTGAGCTGAAGTGAGGTGCTAAATCGATTGAGCCACCCAAGTGCCCCGAAAATATTTCTCTTTATAAGAAACAGACACCGGAATTTCAGTGAATAATTAGGACTCATCTTCCAAATAATCAAAAAGAAAGAGGGTGGGGGGAAGGGAGAAATGCATTCTGGGCAGGGAAAGGGTCCAGTTCTGCACCATAGACTCAGCCATCGGAGCACAGTGGTCGTGAGGGCCTGCCTGCTCCTTGTGTACATGCCCAGCTCCCTGGAGTGGAAAGGGCCACTCTGTGGGCACACAGGGTGTGCGGCTGCCAGGGCAACACTGGGGCACCAGGACTGGTGAGAACAGGCTCCAGGGATGGCTCTGGACCCAGGAGGGCGCACCTTCACCATCCTGGACCCGGGCAAGGGCGCCTTCACCTTCCTGGACCCGGGCAAGGGCGCCTTCACCTTCCTGGACCCGGGCAAGGGCACCTTCACCATCCTGGACCCGGGCAAGGGCGCCTTCACCTTCCTGGACCCGGGCAAGGGCGCCTTCACCTTCCTGGACCCGGGCAAGGGCGCCTTCACCTTCCTGGAATTGGATTTGGTGACTGGCCCTCCGTGTCCTCCAACCTGCTCCCTGACCTTCACACTAGTGAAACTCCAACCTCTTAATTCCCAAATACAGATGGAACGTCCGGTCCTGCCCAAAGTACAGCCACTCCTCCCAGGTTTCCCTTTCACAACAAAAGCCCAGATAGGACACAACCAACGGGTACCCCTCCTGAGAGGTGGAAAGAAGACGGGCGGCCTAGGGTCACCAGAGCAACAGGAAGTGTGCGCCAGCAGGACCCCTTTTCTGGCAAGAGCCATCGGGCCCCAGTAATGCCCCGGGGACAGACCTTGGGCTCCAGGGGCCCGGACGGCAGGTGAGCAGGGGTGGCAGCGGCAGGCTGGAGTGGGGAGCTGGCCTCCACACTCCTCCCTCCGGGGAGCAGAAGGAGCCCGACGGGAGAATCCAGTCACCCCTTCCCAGTGCCCAGGCTCGCTCCTCCCCTTCAGCGCAAGCATCCTGCCTTCTCGGCCTGGCCACTTTCTGGAGCCCTTGGATGCGTTTGCTTTTCCATCCCCGTGTGGCTTCCACTGTCAGCCCACGTCCGTGGCCGGGGTGCAGCAGGCCCGGGTTAGCCGCCCCACGTCAGCGTTCTCCTCGCCATCCACGGAGCTGTCACATCAAGAGCGTGGCTCCGACTGCCCCTCCTGGGCCACTTCCCTTTGGCGCTGCCCACTGCCCTTGTCAGCGTCCAGGGCCTTCAGAGCCCGCCTTTGCTTGCCTCTCCTGACGCAGGGCTCACGCTCCGCAGCACCTGCACCCTCCCAGCCCCGGTGGCAGGAGCACCCTCCTCCCCTGGTGCTGGCTCCAGGTGGCCTTCCCACCTGCACTGTCGGGGGCAGCCAGGGACCCCCAAGGTCACCGGCCCATTCGGCACTTACCGCTAAAGGACTCGATGTCCAATATTCCTAACTTTTCTATATTGATGTGTCTGTTCCATCAACCTAAGGTCACCAGGGAAGTGACCGCCTTATCTACAGCCCCGTTCATCCAAGAAGTGCCTCGTGGAAGGGACAGGGAAACGTAAGATGTCTCTCACATTTGTCAGGACTAAAACCTCAGTTCCACTCACTCTTACTAACGTCATTACCGTATCATGAAATTTTCTCTTTGTAAAATCCCCATTTCTTAATTTCTCAAACCTCTTTACTATTTCTTTTCCCTTCACCTCCTCTCTTGTTTACCTCTACTTTTCCACTGAAACATTCTAGCGAGGAGCCCTCTGACCCTCAAGTTGCTCAGTTACCTGGTCTTCCATGTCTTCTACGGAGGTGACGGCTTTCCCGGCCCTAATGAAACGCCCATCCCTGGGGTCTTTCTTGTTGCTTTCTGGCCAAAGACCCCGACAAATGTCTGCATAGGACAAAAGAACTGATGATCCTCTCTCGAACTGGTAGGTAGCTTAGGAGGACTTTTTCTATAATTAGGATGCCCTCCTTTACGTGACCCCCTTGATTTTTAGTTTCCCTGTCAAGGAATTCTCTCTTCATTTTAACAAGGAAAACTCATGAATTTCATTAAAAAATCATCATGGAATGATCCTAATCATTTTGCCCCAAGGTGGCATCAATATTCCTTGGTACCATCTTGTAGAAAACGGCTTCTTAATTTGCATTCAGTATGTATATATACAAGCTTTCTTAAGAATATCTTTTTTCACAGTAGCTACTCGAAATCAATCATAACGTTGAATACTAGAGGGGCACCTGGGTGGCTCAGTTGGTTAAGCCTCCAACTTCGGCTCAGGTCATGATCTCACAGTCCGTGGGTTCGAGCCCCACATCGGGCTCTGTGCTGACAGCCAGCTCAGAGCCTGGAGCCTGTTTCAGATTGTGTCTCCCTCTCTCTCCAACCCTCCCCTACTCACACTGCCTCTCTCTCTCAGAAATAAATAAAACAATAAAAAAAAATAAAAAATAAAAGTTGAATACTAGAATAGTTAAAATTATGGGGTGCCTAGGTGGCTCAGTCAATTATCTGACTTCAGCTCAGGTCATGATCAGGATTCGAAGGTTTTAAGCCCCATGTCGGGCTCTGTGCTGACAGCTCAGAGCCTGAAGCCTCCTGTGGATTCTGTGTCTCCCTCTCTCTCTGCCCCCTCCCCTGCTCACACTCTGTCTCTTTCTCTCAAAAATAAACATTTTTTTAAAAAAATTTAAAAAGAATGGTTAAAATTAATTTCATTACCGGAATTACCGGAAACACACAGAAAGCACTGTGTTAACGTGAGGGCTTGCTAAGGTCTAGTTCAGAAGGTAAGATCAGATGCTTGCTACTATTGCAATTATACAAAAAAGCATTAAATATGAAAAAGACTGTTCGCAATCCCAGATGCCATACACTAAACACATTCTTTCGCTGGTGCAAGTGTCACTCACTAGCGTGGGACCTCCAGCTCCACGCTCACGCCCCTTCTGCAAACATTTCATGGAGGCAAACAAACAGGTCTATCAACCTGCGTTCACTGGCTTTCTTCTGTCTGATGTCTGTTTGCTGCTATGCTCGCTCATGAGACTCGATTACCTCCAAACCTCATGAAGTTCCCGAGGCACTGGGATTGCAGCAGAGCACTGTCTGTTCATGTGAGGAGGCTTGCCCTTGCTCTCATAGCCACACCAGAGGGTGCAGACATGTGTGGTGCCAATGGTGGGTAGGGGTGAGACGCTGAGAGCACCCCGGAGCACCCGCAGACTCACGTGACAAAGCTGGGTTTTGAAGGATAGTCCCCCTTGGAGGTCTGCTGATACCTATGCACGCTTTGAAGGAATAACGTGTTTAAATATATAAAACAAAACAACAGGGTTACAAGGGGAAGCAATTACAGTGAAACTCAATGATCGCTATATAAAGAAACATATTTTATGGTCACAGATGTGCTTTCGGATCAGCACGTTACAGAGTAAGCTCCAGCAACAAGTCTCCCATCTACCATGTCCGCCATGAAATGTGTCTGTGATTTCCATTGGGAACAAAAGAATAGATGCTGCTTGGATTCCTGTGGTTTGTTTTCTGCGCTAATACTAGAAGGAAATGCTAAATTTCAGGTTGAAATTGGGAAAAATGAGGTATGATTTTTTCCACCCAAGTTTACAGAAGCCTCCACAGACTCCGGGCGGGGTGCTCAGTGGACCTCAGGATGAGACTCCCCACCGGAAAATTTCGTATGTGTCCTCTCCTTAAGTTCCCTCATGATGGACCAAGGAGCAGGCTTGCCTTTGCTTCCAAATCTGATGAAGACATATTTTGAGCAGAAACCCTCGATGTGGGTCCTGGGTGTTCCTAGGACACAGGTGTAAATCCTTCCCCTGGGGCCCCTGCAGCCTCGTTCCTGGACCAAGCCGTGCACCTGCCGTTCGCCGGGCGTGGATGTCTGAGGAGGCCCCCTGGCTGTCAGATCTGTAGCCCGTCTGTCCCTTGGGTCCTGCACACGTACCCAGATGTGTCATTCCCAGGAGCAGAGAGCGAGCGCAAGCTGGAAGCCTGGCTGCAAACGTTTAAACAACAAAGGAAAAATGGATGAACCCTTTGTGACTCAGGAAAGAGAGGTATCAGCCGTGGGAAACTAATTCCCCAGGGATCTACCACGGGAGGCGAGAAGCGTAACTAACCAGATGCAAGAAACATGCTTCAGGCCTGAATATCTATCACTGTAACCACACAGCACATTCCTCAGGGGTAGTCCGGGGTGGGTGGCGCTTTATTCTAACAAATTATCTCCACCACACAGAAAATTACAGATTCAAAAAGGTGCAGATTTTAACAGCTTTCCAAAATCTGACCTATATGTGCCTCATTGTAAAACCAAATAATAAATCCAAGCAAAAGGTACAACTTTTCAAAAATTCAAAGAGCATCTCCACTTTCTTTTTTCCCTGCTCGCATTATTTCTAAAGCAACCCCAATAAACAAGGCAACTTTACGTTCGCTATTGCTTGGGCTTGAACTCACCAACTGACAAATATCAGTGCAGCGCACAATTAGAATCATCAGTCAAGCAGAAATATTTACAGAATAAAATCAATATGTGTCATTATAAATTGCTTTTTAGCCACAAGAAGTGATCTAAGATATCTTTCTATTCATAATGCATTTCATAAAAAAATGTCCAATAACATCGCATCATGTTTTCCAATCAATCAGCATGACTGGGGGCTTTCGATTAATATTTCAAGCTGTCAGATGCATCTCCACAATAACACACTCAATTTTTTTACTGTGTTACATTAAATGCAGCACCACGATGAATTATACTCAGAAACTGCTTTGTTTATGAAGCTCGGTCATTAAGAAGAGATGATTGTGTGCTCTCTAGTCATTTATCATTGCAAACAGCTTGATATTGACTAGTTCATCTACTTCTATGATATATAATCATCTCATACCTACATGTTATGCCAATAATTTGTTTTCCTGAGAAATATACCAAAGGCTACTAATTTTTCACTGTTAAAATAGCACAATGCATCTGAAACCATTTAGGGGATATAATCACATTTAAAAAAATCTTTCCTTATATAAAGAATAATTTATAGTTTTGGGTTTTTTTTTTTTTTTTTTTTTTTTTTGGTCAAAACTGAACCTCTGCTGGCAATGATTGGAGTAACTACAAACCTACATGCAAGAGTGACGGCCTTTTAATGACAGGCCTAGGTGAGCCACGTGTCGCTGGGGAAAGAGCAGAAAGAGCGGAGCACACTTAGACCATGTATCTCTCTGGTTTGTATTTAAACAAGTTTACTCAAATTGCAGCAAAATTCATAGTTGTGTGACTCTTCCAACTCCCCTAGGCCAATATCCAGTGTCTAACTGAGTTTATGCAAGTGGCCTAGAGAAGACGTGAAAGAATACAAACATGAGTCATTTGGGAAGTAGACCCAAAATGACCCCCTCCCTCATTATCCCAGACTCGGCTGATAACAAGTGATACTGCTAGGGTGGTTTGTTAAAAAGCTAAAATTCTTCATGAAAATGAAGTGATCTCTCCCAAATCTTGATTGCAGAATGATGGTGAGCCCCCCTCCACTGGATCCATTGTACCTTAGCTTTTTTTTTTTAATTTTTTAATGTTTTTTTTTTAATTTATTTCTGAGAGACAGAGAGACAGCATGAAGAGGGGAGGGTCAGAGAGAGAGGGAGACACAGAATCCGAAACAGGCTTCAGGTTCTGAGCTAGCTGTCAGCACAGAGCCCGACGTGGGGCTCGAACCCACAAACCATGAGATCATGACGTGAGCCGAAGTCGGATGCTTAACCTACTGAGCCACCCAGGCACCCCCCATTGTACTCTAACTTCTTACTGATACATTCTTCCTGGAGAAAAGTCTTTCAACCTCGTCAAACAAGAATTTGATGTTCTGGGGGCGCCTGGGTGGCTTAGTCGGTTAAGCGTCCGACTTTCGCTTAGGTCATGATCTCGCGGTTCATGGGTTCGAGCCCCGCGTCGGGCTCTGTGCTGACTGCCAGCTCAGAGCCTAGAGCCTGTTTCAGAGTCTGTGTCTCCCTCTCTCTCTGACCCTCTCCTGCTCACTCTGTCTCTCTCTCTCCTAGAAATAAATAAAAAAATATTTAAAAAAAAAACCAGAATTTGATGTTCTGTCACTAGCGGCATCAAACAATTACCGTGTCATGCCATTGAAAGTAGATCTGTAGAGCATGGGAGCAGAGAGAACACTTGGTGGCCACCTCAGAGGAGAAGGCAGAGCCCAAAGGAAGCTAGTAAAATCCCCTTAGAATATGTGATCAAATGCATCTCTTAGGTGACCCTGGAAACCATGGGTATATAACGTTTTTGTAAATTCTAGCAAAAATAGTTTTCCATCTTGTAGAAGACATATTAAGTTTCAGACAAATACTTTCATTTGGTCAGGGGAAAAGACAAATGCACAGTCACAGTCATCATATGACTTAGAAGCTATTCAACTCAGGGATGTGCTGTTACATTTTATAGGAAATAATGAAAATGCCTTGGGGGCCTGGGTGGCTCAGTCAGTTGAGTGTCCGACTTTGGCTCAGGTCATGATCTATGGTTTGTGAGTTTGAGCCCCACATCAGGCTGTGTGTTGACAGCTCAGAGCCTGGAACCTACATTGGATTTTGTGTCTCTTTCTCTGCCCCTCCCAAACTTGCACTCTTGTGCCTCTCTCTCTCTCTCTCTCTCAAAAATAACATTAAAAACATTTAAAAAATAAATAAAAATAAAAATAAATTAAAAAACAGAAAACAGGGGCACCTGGGGGGCTCAGTCAGTTAAGCGTCTAATTCTAAGTTTCAGCTCCATAAATGACTTCACAGTTCATTAAGTTCAAGCCCCATATCAAGCTCTGCACTGAAATCCCAGAACCTGCTTGAGATTCCCTCTCTCCCTCTCTCTCTGCCTCCACCCCCCTCGCTCTGTTTCTCACAGTAACTAAATAAACCTTAAAAAAAAGTAAGAACATTTTGTCACTTGAAACACAGCAAAAGGAGAGGAAACATGAAGAGAGCAAATAGAAGTCAAAGAAAAGTAAATAACAACTTAATGTGATGGGAAAGTGTAAAATTGAATTTTAAAATACTTTAATCACATACAGATATAAAGCTTATTGGAGGAACACCGGAAAAAAAGGAGCTTTTGAAAAATGAATTCTGAGATGGTAGCTTACTGGGTATATAATCTTTTCAAGAAATAAACCCTAAAATGCATACATCCAAGCAGTCACTTCTTCCACAATAAAATGACGAAGCAACTGTGTCAGGAAGCAGGACAGATGGATCAAATATCAAGACCCTTGTGAGCATGTATGTGATGCATGTGCACATGGAATATGTGTTATAAAACTAAATTGTTTTATCTCATATGTTCACTTTGATGACATATGAACACTCTGATGTTCTAAATGACTGCGTACCTGTCCTTTCTTGGGTTAGTTTAGTGTGCAGCTGCTTAGGAGAATAAATAGCAAGATTTACTAGTTTGATATCAAAATAATATTTGAATTGTATAGCATCATTCCTAAGAATTTTAAAACTTGTGTCTTCTTTGTTAGTAAAATTTCCATGAAACCAGAACCCAGCAATTAATAGACTTTGAGATCCACTGGAATTTTCTGAGTAATGTCTGACGGTCAAATCTTTTTCTGTCTGAATTCCAGCTACTTACATACCCTCACCCAAAACACTATGTATCTGTTACAGAAGCATTTCTTTTATTTAAATTTTTTAATGTTTTTTTTTATTTTTGAGAGAGACAGAGCACAAGCGAGGGAGGGGCAGAGGCAGAGAGGGAGTCACAGAACCTGAAACAGACTCCAGGCTCTGAGCTGTCATCACAGAGCCCGACGCGGGGCTCGAACTCAGAAATGGAGACATCATGACCTGAGCTGACGTCGGATGCTTAACTGACTGAGCCCCCCGGGCACTCCTGTTACAGAAGCATTTCTAAATCACCTTTGTTATCCTACAGGGAACAGAGGAAATATCTAAGGCAGGAGCTGGGGAGGGAGAGCTCTAGGTAAGGGGGACGCAGGAGGACTCGGTGTGAAAAATTGTCTCAGACAAACGTGGAAATCAAAGGAACAAAAAGAAAAGGAAAAAATAGTAGACTTGTCCTGTCCTTTTGCACAGTACAGGGATTGTAGCATGTTTTGACTCCACAGCTCAGCGGAGCCGACAGAGGCCATGTAAGGGTGGCGTTTCGGGTCACGTGGCTGCGTGGTGGCTGTGGTCCTGTGCTTCCCCGCTAGTGGGGCCTGTAGGAGCCACGCGGTTCCTCCGCGGCTGTGTCCTTCTCCTCTGCGGGTGGCGTGGCCTTCCTTCCGGGCCCGGGGCTGCGACTGTCCCCTCCGTGTTCTCTGTGAACTCTTCCCACAACGGACACCTGAATGCATGGTGTCACCTGGGTCATAGGGCCAGAGCAGGTGACAGGGCCCTGCTCCCACGTAAGCTGGCGGCCTTGTTTCTCTCCTGGTTGTACGTGGAAGCAGTGTTCCTCAACAGGGACTATTGCGCCTCCAGAATCAAGACATCCACGGTTTATTCTTCTTCGCACTCACAGCTACAAGATGGCATGAGGTGTCTATCACGTTGAAGGGGTGTCCCACCGTCTGACCAGTGGCCTCCTCGTCCCTGCACTGGTGTGGTGGCCCCCGGGTTTCTGTGAGTCTTAGCTCACATCTCACAGGCACTCCCTGTGCACCAGCCACTCCATGCCCATCTGGTCCAAATAGCATGATGCCCTCAACGCCCCTGGTTGATGTCCAGCTGGTCCAGGTCCCTGTGGGCTGAGGTGGAGGCCACAATGAACCCAAGCTGCCCCTGACCCTCTTTCTGACAGAGATGGAAAAGAGCATGTAGACGTCAGGCCAGGGACCGTATGCCACATGTCTCTGAGGCCACGAGATCCCACGCCAGCGAATATTCCACACCTGGAACATCACATGGGGGCCTGGGGGCCACATGAATCCTCAGGCTGTCTTCGGCCTATGCCAGGGGCAGCCGGGGAGTTAAATGGAGCAGAAGGCCAGCGTCTTGAATTCGGAGATGTTTTAAGGTGGCATCGGGCACAATGCTGTCTCTGGTCCTCTCTCTCGGTTAGCACGGGGACAGCTTATCTGTTTTCACTTAACCTTCTAAACAGGAATCAGTGATGGGGTTGGGTTAATTATCAAGCAAACATTTGGGACCAGGGAAAAAACTACCTGGTGGCCCTACGGGGTTGCAAAACCGCTGTAGGTACTGCCTGGGCAGGGCTCCATTTGCCTACGTGTTCCCATTCCAAAGGGGTGAGATCTCACAGCTTCAGTGTCCCATGGGCCATGTGTCCACGTGTCCTGGCAACTGTGAGAGGCCCTTCTCTACCTGTGTGCAGGTGTTCAGTTGCTCTGGGCTCAGAGGTCACAGGACGAACATCGGCCTCCCCTAGGTCAAGAATAGGCTAAAGGCTCAAGGATCCTGATGACATCAGTTTAATCCTTACTTAGTCACCGCGATTAGTAGACACAAGCAGGAGGTATCTAAACCCATTTACCAAGATCTCTGGTCTCTGCCTCTGAAGGCGTACAGGACGGGGAGTGATCTCTAAACTCAGAAACCAGGCTTGAGACAAGCTGTGGGCGGGGACCTCTGCTGATCTCATGCAGAGGACCAAACTCTGCTTGCATGGCGGGAGCTGCCTGGGATCGTGTACCAAGTAAAATAAATTGTGCTGCCCCCCCACCCCCGGCACGAGCCTCCATGCAGGGCTGACCACTCCCTCAAGTGTAAAAACATCCCTGACTCTGGAAGCGTTCCGGCAGGAGGCTTCTTATCCCACTGCGTGTATTTTCGTGTATTTGTGAATATAACAAATGGCATGCATGCACCAACATCCGATTTTGTCCTGTACTTGCCTGGGATCAGGATGCAGAAATTTTCTTCTTCCTCAAAAAGAAAACCCACTTTACAAGGCATTACTGAAAAGTAATTATTCTGCTAGTAATTCTATAGGGGAAGCTGGGAAGGGAGCCAATTATATGGTCGGATGCATCTCTTCTCCCCAAATTACCATGTAGCACAGATAGCCTTAAAGCAGGGAGATCATCTCCTCACCAGGGCCCTCACAAGCAGAGAGATGTCCCCAGAAGAAGTGCTATTTAAGGACAAGGGGGTCCAGGTTCAGGTGCTGCTCGAGTGAGGGAGTCTGGAGGCTGGTGTTGTGGAGAGTGGCCTGGCTAGCACCCATCAAAGGATGGGATGTCCTGCCTTAGCCCAAGGGGTGGGATGTCATGCCTCAGCCCAAGGGGTGGGACGTCATGCCTCAGCCCAAGGGGTGGGATGTCATGCCTCAGCCACAGGACACTCCGTTCTGCCAGCTTCCGAAGGAGCTGAGTGCACGTCCACCCTCAGGACGTTCAGACATGAGGTGGCCTGTCCTCCCCGACCCTCTGATGTTGGCCTTGAGACCCCAAGAGGAGGACCATGGAGCCCACTCCTTCTGACCTGCAGAGCTGTGTGCAATAAATGGGCTGCTTGAACTGCTGGGTCTGTGGCCGCGTGTGTGACTCTCTTCCAAGCAGTCACTCTGGGATCCAGAATCTTCCTGGCATGGAGCTGCACCCTCAGGGAAGCCGGTTTCCAAAGACAAGGCAGAAGAGGACCTGGAGGGACATTCTTAAAGGAAAGCCTTCAAGTTTATTGGGTTGAGTTCATTCATATTACTGAGAACGGGGTCTTCTTGTCCCCTGGGAAAGAGTTGATGTGACAAATCCACGGAAATGGAGACACTGTTAAGTGTGTATCTTCTCAAGTTTAATGTCCTCAGACACTTGCATTCCTTTTTTATTGCTGCTCAACAGCTTTTGCAAATGGAGTGACGTACAAAACCTCGGGTTTCCCTGGGCCAGGAGTCTGGATGCGAGATGCCAGGCACCGTTCGAGGTCTGACCAGGCTGAAATCCATGTGGGGCATATTGTCCATGTCATCTAGGCACAGGGTCCTCTCACGGACATGGCAGAGTTCACGTCCACGAGGCTGAGCTTCCTGTGTCCCTGCTAGCAGTCAGTTGCCATCGCCCTCAGGGCGTGAAGGCCATGTGCAAGTGCCTGCCTCGTGGGCCCTCCACAGCACGTCACATGTGCTTGCTTTTCCCCAAGGCCAGGCCAGCAGGTAGGTCTCCCTCCAGCGCTGCAGCAGAGACACAGATAGGCAGCAGCATCCCAGAGGCACGAGCCCATCTTCTCCCACCCCTGCCCAGGCAAGGGTCACCCAGGGCACCCCCTCCACGGCGTGGGCATCCTGGAGGCCACCGCAGAATCCTGTCTACCACACTTCTGTTCGTAACTGTCACTTGCATCTTGGGTACCAAGAAGGGTAGGTACCAAGAAGCTATAGCACCAAAAGGAATCACTTGAACTTTCCTGTCCTTGAGTGACTCCTTACACTAATGTAACTAAATGACCATGGGTCCTTGGATTATTTTCATGCTTTCAATACCTTATCTTTCCATAAATCCATCCGTCCGTCCATTCCTTCACTTATTCTACTGTTTGCAATGTGCCGCACACCAGGAGAGATGCTAAAACTACACCAGGGAACAAAACCAACCCAGTTCTTATCTTTAGGGAAACCATCTACTCATAACCTTCAAGCTAAGTACATTTCCTTTGTCTGTGCTGATACGGATGTGAACATAATCATTTGTGAACGATCCAGTGAACATGGCTGTTAGAGAGCAACCCAGCAGGGCCTGCTCTGTCCCTTGCATTACCCAGGGGCCCTTCACGTTGAATGATATGTTATTCTTATAATTTGAGCAATACTAACATTAAGTTTGAAATTAATTTTATTTGTGCTTTTACTGTATTTATTTGTGCTTTTACACCACTATTCCATTGAATTGGGCTGTCCTACCATTGAGTGGTATTCATGACCTCAAACACAAACAGAGCTACGAATTTCAAATAGCACACTTGTAAAATTACTAAAATTCCATGCGGGAAACAGCTCAACCTTACTCACTAATGTTTAATCTAAAGGAGAAATGTGACTCTTCTAACACAGGTTCAAAGGTTTGTTCAGCCCTCAGAGAATCCTTAAATGAAAAGAAAAGGAGATGGTTAAGTCTTCCTGGCCCTGAAGTTGCATCTAAGTGCTAACAGAGACTTAGGAATGTCATGAAAAAATGTTTTCAATTGCTCTTCTTCACCAAATCACCAAACTGTGTGCCATTGTTCCACGCAATTCAGTTCTATGGAGCACTTCTTTAAGAATAAGTACTACCTCTGGTACTACCTCCTACTAGATTTCTAGATATGATATCAATTTCACTGTGATGCTCTTAAAAGCACAGAAATATAAAGCTGCAAACATAGTACTTTCAAAGGAGCCCAGTAATGCATCTACTAACGCATTGTACGTTAGAGCTGTTCTGTGCACAAAACGTAAGATAATCAGTGATCCATGATACATAAGTGTGAATTACCACAAGTGTCTTTTTTGCTACAATATGAAGGGTGATTATTCTACCCCTGTCCAGGGGCCTTCATATTACATTTAAAGAATATACGTTCCTCCTGGCCCCTTCCTTCCTCTTCCCTTTATTCTTCTTTCCTTCCTTCCTTCCTTCCTTCCTTCCTTCCTTCCTTCCTTCCTTCCTTCCTTCCTCCTCTTTCCCTTTATTCATCTCTTTTGGTGTATGTAAGTTGTGTGTGCATTTTCTCCTCTGTTAGGTTGTTAATTTAGAGAGGAAGTCAACAGTGCCTTAGTAACCAGGGTGTAAAGAGCAGAGTGCCCTTCACATAATAGACATTTAATTACTACCTTCGAATAGAGGAAGAAGCTCATAGGTGGGTGAAATATCTCTTGTGATATAAAATCCAAATACCTGTTGGCAAGAAGAGTTGACAGTGTCCTCCTCACTGTAAGTGGATCCATTTGAGAAGCAAAAATGTCACCTGATCGGCAAGTGACTGGTTACTTTAATGGCATAATTCTTACGATGAGAGAGTTGGTGCTGATCTAGGCTCAGCCCTGGGGCAACACTCCCAGTGGCTTCGGGGCACATCTCTCTGTGTTTTGAGACTTTTGTGGATGGCAAGTCTCCTCAGGTTTGTACTCTTGAACTCACATTCCTGGTTCCTGGGTGGAACTCTGCTTGCAATTCAGGAAGAGAGAACGTCAGAGCCCACGTGCCTTCCAGGGTTAGACCCGACACCTAAACACACATAAATGAGGTAGCCCTTCTGTCCTATACTTCTGTGTAATCTCTGAACTTTCTGAGTTTCCTTCTTGCTCATTTGATATAAGCAAATGGACTCCATGTCTCTCCCTCATGTATAGATTCCACCCAGACTGTGATCTTCTGGACATACCGTTTAATGTTTGCTGTTATAGTGACAAGCTGTAGAATGTGACACAAGTTTCACACCTACTGCCAGTCTAGGGCCATGGCTGTCATGCAGCTTCGTGCTCTGGTTCTGTTTCTTCTTCCCTATTACTCTGTGAAGCCAGCAAGGCAAAGCCTGGCCCCCACTGTCCCATGTGCTGAGGGCCTGGTGTCAGATGCACTAACCCAGGAGAGGGCGCAGTGCTGCCGTCGACACAATCGTCTCCCCCAGTTCACACGTCGAAGCCATAACTCCCGCGTGACTGTATCTAGAATGCGGTCAGAAGAGTGGGCTTTAATGCAATAGGACTGGAGCTTTCTGATAAGAGGCAGGTGTCTCTCTTTCCCTGCCCCCCCATTTCCACCCCTCTCTCTCTCCTCCTCCATACAAGGGCCCGAGGGAAGAACAAAACTCCAACAACAAAGCTCAGAAACCACCTCTCGACAAGAGGAGACTGATCCTTCCTTGGGACCTTTCAAAAAGATGTCTTGCGTTTCTGATTTGTACCACTCTTTTTCTTAATTTAAAATATGTTGTGAAGATGGGTGAGACTCTTGATTTCAGCTCAGATCATGGTCTCACAGTTTCATGAGATGGAGCCCTGCATCAGGCTCTGTGTGACAGCGGGGCACCTGCTTGAGTTTCTCTCCCTCTATCTCTCCCTCTGCCTCTTCCTGCTCTCTCGCTCTCTCTCAAAATAAAAATAATTGAATATGATACATAATACAAGAGATATTTGCATTGTAGTTGCCAAATCCGAGTCTCTCCAGCGAACTGGGAACCACGCGGGGACTTGTGAGGGGCATGGCATCCGTCTCAGCCCTGGGCCCCTCTGCTCACCCGCTGGCAGAGGAAAGTGCCTCCAGGATGGACACACCCAGGCTGTGAAGTGTGTGTGTTACTTCCAAAGGAAGGGATAGGGAGCCATTTGTAACTAACAGATTTCTAAATTATTTGTGTTCCAACACGTTAAATTTAAAAAAATCATATGCAAAGTTTCCATCAACTTTGGGTACATAACATTGCATTAGCACAACATTCTTAATTATTTTATATTTTTATACAATATTGAATTCATTAGATTTGGTCGAGTAGGGAGTAAGAAGAATGGTAACAAAGGGAAAGTTCCTTTCCAGCTCAGATATTTGATATGGATTCCAAGCATATGTATGGACAGTAAAATAACAAATTAAAATTCCTCAGGACTCATGAATCCAGTGAATTAACTCCACAGAGTCATGTTTGCCTTCGGATTGTACACATGTAAAGACACTTTTGGGAATAAAACCTGCATCCTCTTCCCCTTGAGCTCCCTCAACTGCAAAGCAACATTTGCTCATTTTCTTTGTGCTCTTCACAGGATTTTGCTATTCTAATTATCAAACTAGGGCATCCCAAAATTAAATGCCTGATTTCAATCTAATGAGAAGTTTCTTTTTAATTTTCTTTCTGACAGATAAGTGTTCCACATTTAAAAATAAACAGAGCGCACAATAAGTCATCCCCAAGGGGAAATGATTCAGTGCTGGGCCCTAAAACCCACATCGCCCCCCCTCTTTCTATTTGCTGTCTTTTTTTGATTTCTTTTTTTAATTTTTTTTTAATGTTTTACTTATTTCTGAGAGAGAGAGAGAGAGAGTGAGCAGGGGAGGGCCAGATAGAGAGGGAGACACAGAATCTGAAACAGGCTCCAGACTCTGAGCTGTCAACACAGAGCTCGATGTGGGGCTTGAACCCACGAACCGTGAGGTCATGACCTGAGCTGAAGTCAGACGCCGAACAGACTGAGCCCCCCAGGTGCCCCTCTGTTTGTGGACTTAAGCAGGAAGCAGATATTTGCCCCATTCAAATGTCCATGTCACAGGCCATGTAGACTCTGTCTGTGGGGAGATATTACCAAGTATTCTAAAGAGTATTTATGTGTGTGGACAACAAACAGTATCTACAAAAAGGTATAAGAATACTCAGATTTCAAACCAATATTTCTTCGGAAAGGAATTAATAATTTATCTTTTATTCCTTCTTTACAAGTATTGTCACCACCAAGGTGACTGATGTCACCTCTCTAACCCTCCTCCTTGACTTTGCTTTTATTCCTATAATAAAACCCTAGTCTAACCTGGCTGCAGTGCCCTGAAAGACGTGGCCCTCCCAGACTCAGTCTTCATTTTCTCTCTGCATCTCTGTGATGTCCTTCTCATTCTTTCCAGGTGCTGGTTGATCCCCTCACTCTGTTTTAGCATCATACGCACCTGTTACCTGTGCGGCTGTCCACCCTGACCCCAGGCTCTTCACCCAAATCAATGCTGCTTATACTATGACTCGCATCTGCACCACCAGGTTGCCAGGACACAGGACCCCGGCCCCCAGCCTGAATTGCAGATTTGTAAGTTAAGGGTGAGTCTGCACATCTGACGTGTTCCACGTGAGGCTGCCACTGCTGGTCCATGGACCGCACTGAGAAATGCTGCCCAGAGCTCACTGCCTGAAAGCTGGATCTCGGCTCACCTCTCACATCCTCAAGGAAGACTTACTTTATTCCAGAGAAGCTCATGTCCCCGGTAGTATGCTTTCCCTGTCCTGTATTTTTTTTCCTCACGGCACAATAATTCACCAACACACATTGAGGGAATATTTTATTAATGTCCACCCCTCCCCTAACCTGTAAGCTGATGTGTCCCTTCTCTGAGCATCACATCAGAGGTGCCTGTCAGCAGGGGATTCCCTCTGACAAAGTCAACATGGTATGTTGACTTTTTCCAAGTTTCTTCATGGTCACTCTTTTTCCTCCTTCCCATATGTTCTCTTGAGAAGAAGCACATCACTCTGCAAGGGCACATTTCAGAAGTAGGGGGTTATGCTCAGGCCTTCCTGCATGGAGCATTCACATGAATAATTTTGAATTCTTCTGCCCAGGGATTTGTAGAATCTCTGTTTTAGTTACTCATTCCATCATTTGCTCATATCAATGTGGACTCACAGATGTTCAGTTCATACACTGGATTATAATCTGATCCCAGTTGTTTTCCAGCTCAAACTCTTCCACACTTGGTCATTCAGAGCTCTTCAACTGGCCCATGGGTCTCTGACAAATGGCGTGATTGTGTGTGTGTGTGTGTGTGTGTGTACACATGTGTATGCATGTGTGTGTTGAGCATTTCCTTGCCTTCTGGAACTAGTGTGCTCCAACATCATTTTGAACGCTTCCTGCCCCAGTTCTAGAATCATCCATTCCTCCAAGATCCACAGTTTCTCTCACTAGGAGACAGTGTCAGAAACCAAGATCTGGGTGTTAGGAGTACTTGTTTCCCCTGGGCTATCTCAGCCTCTCCTCGGATGGAGCCCAGGAACGCATGTGTGCACGAGCCCATGCAGATACACGTGCCAACATACTCAGATGACTCCACGGGCAGCTAGAAAGTGTAAACGTGTGACACACTTGAAATGTTAGGATACAGGGCCTTGATGTGCGCGTGGTCAACCATGGCCCGTTCAGCCCACAAGTGCAGTGTGAACCGTGTAGTCATGTGGTTTTACCCTCTCCAGGACGCAATTCTGAACTGGCAACTTATTCCCCTCTTCTATTCTACTTTGCTGAGTTTGTCCAAAGAGCAATGCAAGATTATTTTCCTAACGAAATGGCCGATGTTGTCACCAAAACCAGAGACAGGGACCTGAAAACTCAAGTATTAGTATGAATACCAGTAGCTGCATGGGCCTTTTCTTAACTCACCAACACCCCCATCCCATTTCTTACATTTCTCAAGATCCAATTTCATGGTTTTGGAGTCAAAAACAACTTTCAGTGCGAGACATACCTATAAGCTAAACTTGAGTCTTAACTGGTTTTCTTGAGAAGTTCTCTATGGCCTGAGAAATGAAGATCTGTTCAACATGTTTACCTACAATGTGTCATGGAATAGTCAAAGAAAGTAATAAGACAGAGACTAGACTGTTCATTTCTCCACAGTCCTGAGACACTTTCACATCGCCATTGCCCCCACAATCTACCACATGCAGTCAACATTGCTAACCCTTCGCTGAACAAACCCTAAAAGCTACAGCTGAATGAATTATTCACTGGGTGTTTCTAACAAGTTATGGAAGCTCAGCGGAAGCTCATTACATTAATGACTGAACAAATGAGAGCCATGGAGTATTGGAGAGACAAGGAAGACTTGCAGGGAATCCAGAAGGGATGGACTTGTTTGGCTGCATTAAAAATGCATTACATTGTTCCCATATGAATTTTTTTTTTTGTAAAATTCTATTTGCACATAGGTGGCCTTCAAGATTTGGATGAAAAAGGTGGACAAGATACCTGCCTACTGATGGAAATTTCCTTAGTATGTTACTCTTCCTTATTTTTCCCTCTTCATCTTAGAGAATAAAAGCAGAGTTATATTAATGTTTAGCTTCAAATAATAAGTATGCTTTGGCTCCAAGATGTATCATAAATCAAGGATAACTGTACTTACCAACATGACTCAGTCCAAAGAATGTACTGATTTATTCAATTTTTGTCCCTAAATAAGTTACAGTAGTTCATTCAGGGGTAATTAGATTCTCACATTTTTTATTGGATCTTAGGAGAACATAAAATCATGTGAGATAAGCATTCTCCTCCTGCGATAGCCTTCTGTGGGGGAGGGGAAGCCGGGGGTGGGGGAGGGGAGCACACACTGCGTGTTGGGTCCCGGCTGCAGAGAGGAGCTGCCAGTGCACCTTTTACTTAACCAGGAAGACTGAGCCACCCGGCCGAGCATGTACCCAGCCGTGGACTAGTCCCCGTGCGGGAGGAGCTACTGGTGTTAAAGTTGTCTTTCCCACATTTCTGTCTTACCTTGGAGTGGGAGAAGGGGTGTCAGGGAGCTGGTTTCACTTCAAGCCACGTTTTCCCCTTTAAATCTGTGCCTCTCCAATCAGATACAGTCTGTCATCAGGTGTCTGGATTCTCCCCCATCTGCGGGTCTTCACAGCCTGTGGCCTCCTCTGTCACCTGCGCTGTGGTGTCAACACCCCTGGGCTCCCTTCCCGCCTCGCTCGGGGGAACCCGTTACATGTTACTGCAAACCTCCTGATGTCTCTTCTCTGCTTTGCACACCTCACTGGGGTCCTGTCACACCGAGGAGGAGGGTACAAACCGTCCGTCTGCCCAGTCTGCTTCTTCCCACCTCCTGGACGCGGAACCCCTTCCTCCACATCCAGCCGCCGCCACCCAGGTCTTCCACCCTCCTCCCCAACCCATACATTACTAATGCCTGCCTGCCTGCCTGCCTGCCTGCCTGCCTTCCTCCCTCCCTCCCTCCCTCTCTCTTTTCTTTCTTTCTTTCTTTCTTTCTTTCTTTCTTTCTTTCTTTCTTTCTTTCTTTCTTTCCATCTTTATTTGAGAAGTCAAAGCTATAGATGGGGTAACATTTTGCATTCAAGTGATGATATATTTCAAGCTTCCTGTACAAAAACCAAAACCGCACCAGCCAGCCTCCCCACATACCCCTCTAACCACGTCCAAAATGTCCAGTCTGTCCTTTAGCCACTTTCTAACTAGAAAGCCTTCATCTCTAGCTCACCAGTCTTCTTGAGTTCTTTTTCCAGGACAGGAATTTCAGCCCCCAGCTGGAGATGAGGTGGATAAAAGACCACATCTCTCAAGGCTCGGCTTAAAGGCTCTAATCAACTCAAGTGAAAGTCCGTCAAATAACACGAGCACCAAAGAGCAAGGTCTTCACCAGAGCTGGTCTTCACAGCCCCCATCCAGGCAGAGCGCCGCTGAAGTTTTGTAAGACAGCTGAGCTCAGTATTTAAAACAGAGAAAACAGCAGCATTGGAAGACTAAGAGCTTCCAGCCACAGCTGATTGATCACCTCCACATGAGACAGACAGGAAGTAGGATGAGAGCTTCCAACACAGACCCAGAAGAAAGGGGAGGGTGTTCCTTGGCCACTCTGTAAAACGCAGAGGGCTCTAAGGCACCGATTCAGCCAGCATTTAAGTAAAAAGTCATCAAAGCTTCAGCCTGTGCTTACAATCTTTATTGAAGTCATACATAAAGAATCCCCCAAAGTGGAACACACATTATATAAGAAACCGTCTCACCCTCTTGTAGTGTGCAGAGAGCCTTCACCTATAGCTGCGGCCTCCTCTGGCCTCCTGGGAGCGAGCTCTCAGCCTGATTCTGGCCCCTGCTCCTCCACGTTTCCAGAGGCCACATTTCCAGAGACCACGATTCCAGGGCAGACCACAGCCCCACGACTCCATTCACCTGCAGTCCTTGTTTGACTTCGTTTGCATCATCTTTTTGGAGACTCTCTTCCTCTGCTCTCCTCTTGTTCCTGACTGGGTAGGAAATACCACATTTCTTGTTTCCGCTGAAGGACGGCTCCCTCTGTCACAACGTCCTCCCTGCCCTCACTCAGGAGGAGACTCAGTGCTGCAGTCTTGGCCACACCGTGTGCTTCTCCTCCAAGGCCTGTTCCACAGCTTATTTGTGTGGCTGTCTGTCTAATGCCCATCCCCCTTGTTAGGAGGACCGTCACCATGCACCATAGAGCCCACCGTTATCTCCCAGCACCCAGCATGCCCAGCTCCTGGGTTGAAGTGTTCTTTTCCACCAAATGTTGTGACATGAATTATGCAAACCACCTGAAATGTCACCTGGTCAGAGAACCTTAGTGTGGCAAACATCAGTTGTGACCTGAAACCCACTCACGGACAGCATGTCCCTTCCTGCCCCAAAAATGCAACGTTTTCTTTCAAATTTTAGGGTCAAATGATGCATGATTCCTAAAACTTCCAATTTTACATTTGATAAAGTCTTCTACTTGTGAAGCACCAAAAATTTAGTACTATTAGGAAACAAACAATATTTACAATTTATATTTGAATGGCCACTTTACCAGAATTTTCCAAAACGTCAGCTTAAATCCTGTCCTAGGAAATCGGGCAGCTCTTCAGTCATTGTAAATACTGTGAACCAACCCCCCCGCCCCACGGATACATAGTCGGTATCCCCAAGTTTTGCAAGGATTCTTTACAAAAATCAGCTTACTACCACTGCTGTCTTAGCTTGGCAAGGGATTTCAGGTGCTGATAGTCTTGGTCTTTAAATGGAAATGAATTGTGTCTTTTATCACACCACCTCACTTTCCTTTCTTTTTTTTTAATATTTTTATTTATTTCTAGGAGAGAGAGAGAGAGAGCGTGAGCAGGGGAGGGTCAGAGAGAGGGAGACACAGACTCTGAAATAGGCTCCAGGCTCTGAGCTGGCAGTCAGCACAGAGCCTGACGCGGGGCTCGAACCCACAAACCGCGAGATCATGACCCAAGCGAAAGTTGGACACTAACCGACTAAGCCACCCAGGCGCCCCTCACTTTCCTTTCTTGAGTGGTGTTCGGTTAGCTGAGCTGCTCGGGAGGCAATATATCAGTGTATCAGCAGGATTTTGACTCGTAAAACAATCATACACATAGTTGTGGAGTTCATATGAAGCCACCCATTCTCCAACTGCTAAAAGTATTGCCTACGTCATCCAAACTTGCCTTTCTCTTTACTTATAAAGTGAGGACCCTATCAGTGCTAATTTATTTCCACTTCAGAAGAAGCCGCTGGGCTGAGCCATCCACTGCATTTCCTCTCCTGCCTTTAATGTGAGTTTTCTAAGGAAATAGGTTGGAAAACACAGCCCCTCCATGTCTCCTAGAGCTCCTAGGATTATTTAATGTGTGGTTCAAAGTCATTATTAAGTCCGCAAAATGGATAAAATAATCAAGCACGGATGATGCCTTCAGAATTCATAGGGGGTTTGTGCTTACGTTTTGCTCTGCTGTGTAAAAGGACGTAGAGAATAAGGTCTTTCTCTTTGCAAAGAGATGGTGAGAAAGTGAAGCGAAGTCAAGATGAGGCACCTGAAGTAGCAGGAATGTTTGTGCTGTTGTCTTGGGGTAGAGGGGTATCGCACAGTTTGGAGTGAGCTGCACAGCAGCATCTCAGGAAGTAAGTTGTGTGTGTCTGCACTGGAATGGGAATGGAACCTGAAGCCAACTGGAGGCAAAATTCTAGAATGTTCCCTAGACATATCAACAACAAGAGTGAAAAGCCACAGTTATTGCTGGCAGCTTTTAAAAAAACAATTGTTCAGCAACTCCTAGCCATGTCTGATGAAAGAAAATACACACAAGCATTTCAAAACTCAAGCACTGCAGGTACCACTGGAGGGTCAGAGAGCCGACATGGTCCTGGACCCCGAGACAACTATCCCATACTGGGGGGGTCCGGCTACAATGGCTCTGGAGAAGAAATTCCTGCTTCTTTTCCGTGTTAGGATTTGGTAGCTATGCAAGGCAGCCACAACTGGAAAGCTTCAGAAGAATCAGATGGAAGCATCTTGCTATGTAGTGAACATCAGTAGAGTTGACATCAATTTCAAAGTGTTTATACAATATGGCTCTCAATTCCTTTCATTTCAAAGTGATTCCTTGCATAAAAATATCAAGAAATAGCATTCTTGTGCGCAGCTGTTCTCTAATGAACACAGGTCAAGCCACTGAAACAAGTTTCTTCAGATAAAGGAAATAATCAAAACAGAAAGAGTGGCATCAGAAACCCAAGATGCCACGTGAAGTGAACGAAACACTAGAGCAGCTTGAACCATGGCACCGACCTTCCATCGAGTTGTCCAAGCAGGGCTGGTGGCCAGAGAGAAGCGGGGACACTCAGGACCACAGCCTGCAGTCAGGAACGAGACGGGAAACTGGCAGAAGCCACCCTAGAGACTGGCACATGGAAGTCGAGGACACTGGATCTGTCTTTTCCACTCCAGGCAGGGACAAGGTGGCCAGCAACTCAGATTATTGTTTTCCTTCACGCAACAGCATTCGTGCCGACATTTAACTGCCCCACATCGGCCGAACCCCTCCATGCCTGAACCGACTCGGTGCCAGCACCAGCCCAGACCCCTGGGAGCCCCCCGCCCACTGGTGCTATTATGTCCTTTGCAGTCAGAGCCCACCTGACGGTCAGCAGCTCACTGCCCACGCTCGGGGATGAGGACATGGACTTCAGAGAGAGATTGTAAGCAGCATCGCAAATAGCCTCTGAGGGGGATGAGGCAGTGTCTGGGGGGAGCCCTCATCACCCACTCAATACTGGCCCCTGGACCTCGTCTCCACCGCCTCTGGCAGCCGGTGTTGGTCTCTGGCCCCAGTGCGATCATCATGGCCCAGCTATCACCTGTTGGGGCTCGCTGCCCAGTCAAGGTCACATCTGCGTGACATTCTGCTATTTTCCTTTCTTGTCTTTCTAAGAGGTTCTCCTCTGCACCAACCCCACGGTGATCTTCTAAAATGCACCTCTGCTCGTGTCCGTCCCACCTGGAAATGTCAGAACGTCTTCATCACCCATGCTGAAGCCAAACACCAAAACAGGATTTATTTATTCTTATAGGACTCGGCCCACTTGCATATTTATTGCTATTAAAACAATCACTGTGAAAATATCATAAAACAAAGTTTTAGAAATTTAGAAAATATAGAAAAACAGAAAGAGGGAAACAAAAACCACACGAACCCATTAACCATAGATAATCATTGTTAATATTTTCACATATTTCAGTGTCTTCTCCTGAGCAATGAACTCTTCTTTCAATTTGGATCATATATTGTATGAATTGTTTTGTAACTAGTTTGTTTTGTTTGTGTGTGTGTGTGTGTGTTTTTTCTAAACAATGGATTATGTCAGAAAGTCTTCTTCAAACATGCCTGCTTTGGACAATGAGTAAATACATTTTGCCCATGTTGAAATTGCTTGGTTCCCCCTAGCTTTTCTAGCCGTCTATACACACACACGCATAACACGCACATATATACACTCAAATCGCATATATATACTTGGATATGTGTGTGTACTCACACATACGCATGTATATTTGTGTGCACAAATGTGTTATGGTGCAGAGGAAGAATTAGGTTTAAACATTTTTTATTGTGACTATCAAGGCCACACACAGAGCACATAAGAATACAGAAGAAAAACTAGAACTTGACTTCTGTTTTAAATCGTAACTCCCAGTGCCTAAAGCATCCCAGGTGGGCAGCATCTGCGGCTGGTTTTCCTCTTTCTTTACACAAGACTCCGGCTTGTCCATGATGTAAAGTCTTGCAACTGAGGCTTTTCTGGCCTCCACATGTGCACACCCTTCCCAGTCCTTTGGAACTTCCTCTCCGCCTGAAGTGTCCCTTTCCACATTCCTTACATAGCTGTCTTGCCTGAAGAGCGCCGGCTCCCACCGGGCACTGTGTTAACTTAAGGTCATGCATGCAAGGCCTTGGGAGGCAGGAGAGGGGGCCAGCTACACCCTGCTTCCTGATTGCTTGGCAAAAGCCAACAGAGTAAGACTCCCCAGCCTTCGTGTGCATCAAAGGGCTCAGACGCCTGAGGACCTCTGGAGGAGCAGGTCCATAGGAGGCTCCCTACAGCCTTGTGGATGGCTCTGGAGCACGTGATCTAACAGAGAAAACCTGCCACGGGGGGGGGGGGGGGGGGTGCCTCCAGCACTCTACGTGTAATTTATGCACCATAGAAAGAGATCTTATTTGATTGTAGCTCATACGGCCATATCAGTGCACATGAGCACAGCACGCACAGAGATGTACGGAGCCACTGCGGGAAGCCCACCGTTAGCTATCCTGTAGCTCCCACGGAAACCTCACTCCCCAATAATCAAGCCTCTTGTCTCATTATTTGGTCTCTAGTAAAATATGTTTAAAATACTCCGTGGTCTATATTTCTGAAAAAAATGTGCTTCTTTTTCTCCTAACCTCAACAACCAGACTGATGAATCTCTCTCTCTCTCTCTAGTAATATTAAACATTCTCTCAAGGGTCTGTGAATAACTCTTTGAATCTTTATAATCTTTAAATGTGTATAAAATGGAGGACACATTTATGAATTACAATCAGCTCTATTTTGCTGTGTCTTCAGCGAACAGGCCTGGTGTTCAGATCATTTCATCAAAAGAAGTAACAGGTAGTTACAGAGAAATGGTCTCTTTAATCAACCTCAGCTATGTCGTTACTATTATTGTCACTATTTTTAGTTTGAGAATCTGAGTGCCTTGAGGGAAGGCAAAGGGGAAAAGAAGGAAAGAAATTAAGTTGTATCTTTCTCTTTTTCTCCTTGAATCTTTATAACAACTCCAGGATACTGATATTATTACTGTTTTGAACTCACGAACCATGAGATTATGACCTGTGCTGAAGTTGGATGCTTAACCAACTGAGCCACCCAGGAACCCCATCTTTAGTTCATTTTTAATCTTTCACCCATCCAGAGGCAGGAAGGTAGCCCTTAGAAGTCACACACTATCAAATATATGAATCACTAGCTATCTACGTGGCAGCAAAACCAACACTAATGTTGAAAGGGATCCTTTCCTTAAAGACATTGGGGGAGATGGTTTGGATTTGGTCCAAGTGAAAACTTCCCATGTGCGGTACATTCTGTCCTTCAGCCATTTGGACAACAGTGCATTAAACTATTTAAAAGCATAAATGCACTTGATGGTTCACGCACAAGTGGACACAGGGTGATGCGTTCACATGTTTTGCTTACATGTGCATTGGCCTGAAGCCCATCTTGGAAAATAGCATAAGTCCTCTCGGACCATGAGATTAGCACATGGCACAGATAGGTTCAGTCTTTATACTTTTAGCAATATGATAAACTGAGTAATACATTTTTATGCACTCCTAAGCAATTTTATGTCAAAGTTACATATTCATAGAATTATAACATTTTTAGTAGCCTTGTGGAGTAAATAACACTATATAAAATCAATGATCTTATAAATTTAGCAGTTCTTCCAAAAGAGAGATCTTCAGAAAGCTAGAGTTCACCGGAAAAAAATCTTAAGGGTGCTTATAAGGATACAAAAGTTGCTTAAATTAGTTTGTCTTTAAAAGAACTTATAATCAATTACTTGAAATGAGGTTATACACCAAGTGTTTGAATGTAATCTTTAGTGCCTCAAGGATACTTATAGGAGCACATGCTACAGAAAAAAATTTCAGAGTCTATACAAACGCTTTCTAGCAATCTGCCCTCAAAGGATGTCAAACTACTTGTTCCTCTGTGACTGTGTCTTGGAATTGGCTTGGACATGTGGGCTCTCACAGATGGTAAGTGGGAGCTTAACATGTCAAATATTTTTTTTCCAATGGGAATATTTCTCTCTGCCTGACAGCGGTCTTTCTTCCTTTTGTTTCTGGAGATCGGCAGTAATCTCCACAGCCTCAGACCTGAGCTTTTATCAATAATAGGAATGTTTCAGGGAGCCTGGGTGGCTCAGTCGGTTGACCGTTCGATTTTGGCTCCGATCATGATCTCACACTTTGTGAGTCTGAGCCCCATATCGGGCTCTGTGTTGACAGCTCAGAGCCTAGAGCTGCTTCCCATTCTGGGTCTTCCTCTCTCTCTGCTCCTCCCTAACTCGCGCTCTGTCTCTCAAAAATGAATAAACATTAAAAAAATTTAAATAAAGAATAACAACGTTTCAAGCTGCGAGTGTTTTGGTGAAATAAAAAAAAATTGACATGGTGTGGGGGAGAGGAAAAATAAAGGGCAAAGTATGTCCCTCCAAAATATCTTGTCCTTATAAAAAGTTGTCAGTTGAGACATGATATTTCAGAGCTTTGGCTGGTAGTACAATTTTCTGTTTAGTATCAGAAAAGGAGAACTGTTACACCTGAGACGAGTTTTGAATAAACTGCAGCATAAATTCATCTTTTAAAAATTAAGATCCTGCAAATGTGTTGTGCTAAATGAAGGAAGCCGACAAGTTCGAACAACTCACTGGCCTAGAAAACCAGATGCAGGAAGCCCATTGGGAAGATGTGTGTGTTGTTAGGTAATGAGGGGAAATCTCAGTGTTGTGTTGCAGAGATTATAAATGAATCATTTAGTGTGCAAAATATTGTAGAAACTTTCAGAAAGCTGAAGGAAAATCTGATTTACTGACTACCTAATAAATTTTTTTATTTTTTTTATTTTTTTTAAATTTATTTCTGAGAGACAGAGAGACACATTATGAACAGGGGAGGGTCAGAGAGAGAGGGAGGCACAGATCTGAAACAGGCTCCAGGCTCTGAGCTGTCAGCATAGAGCCCAACGCAGGGCTCAAACCCACAAACCGTGAGATCATGACCTGAGCCAAAGTCAGACGCTTAATCGACTGAGCCACCCAGGTGCCCCTACCTAATAAAATTTTTAAAGAACTCTTTTCAGGCTTGCTTTCACAACATCACCGAGACTGTTGAGAGCACCATATTTATAAAAATCAAGTGGGAGTTTCTATTTTATCCCAAGACATGTTTTTTTGTTGTTGTTGTTGTTGTTTTTTGCAACTTAGGGCATTTTAATTTTCTTTCTTTTTTTTTTTTTACAAATAGTTTATTGTCAAATTAGTTTCCACATAACACTCAGTGCTCATCCCCATATTTTCCTTCTTCTTTTCCTCCCCCCCTCCCCCCCACATCCATCAGTCCTCAGTTTTTGTCAGCATTCAAGAGTCTCTCATGGTTTGCCTCTCTCCCTTTCCCCCACCATTTCCGCCCTTCTTCTCTCCCTTGTTCCTCCGTCAAGTTCCTCCTAATCCTCCTATACGTGCAAGACATGTTTTTAAGATTTTTCCAAGATGCTTTTCCTGTACCCAGCAGCCTTATCCTCAGAGGGCAAAGAGCAAAGTTTGAACATACACCTTTTTAAAACAGTGTCATTGAGGTACAGTGTATACACTGTAAAGTCCATCCAATTAAAGCGTTCAGTTCTATGGGTGTTAGTATATTTACGAGAAGTTACATTTAGGGAATATTATCAGAATTGCAAGACATTCCATCATTGCCAAATTGAGTGAGGTTGATATCAAGTAAAGGAAGAATCTATTCAGAAAAAGACTTACTATTTTGGCTTTGTTGAAGCACCTTTCAATTATAATCAACAGCCTGTCCTCTTTTGCCATTAAATGGCCCTAATGAGCTATTGTGGAGCCTTAGTCATGAGGTTTTGGGTCTCAGTTGGTGCCACACAGGACTATGAGAGCTTGAGGATGGAGGGTGTCTGAGAGCTTTCCTCCTTGCCTAAAGGACCTGACAACATTCTGAAATACTAAATGCTGTAGCTCATGTCTACACATATTTTTTAAGGATTACTCTTTCTTCTGTTTTCTAACCTGTTCGTTCTTATTTCATGATGTTCTCTGCTTATTTTGTGGGGTCTTTTCTCATCCTAAACTCTTCAAGCATGGAATACACGCTGTCTCTAGGCAGTGTTCAGACTGCCCATTTATCTCTACTTCCCCTAGTTTCCTTCTTGCTTTGAATATTTTTGTGCATCCTTCAATTTTTGTCAATGAACTCACTTTTAGGGTTTTTCCATGAGCCGAAAGACAGTTTTCCTTTCGAAGGGATTTCATAGAGTATGCAGGACTAAAGACATGGTTATGTTGATTTATTGGCTTTGGGTTTGCCAGTAGACCTGCCTTGCAAGAAATGTTAAAAGAAAGAAAAGAGAAAGAAAATAAAAAGACCAAAAACTTAGATTTACATAAAGACAAGTATCGAAGAAGGACTAAGTAAAGGCAAAATAGAGATTTTCATTTTTCGTACCTTTTATTGCTCTAAAAAATATTAGTCTGTTCACAAAAAGAAAACTGACAGTGTAACTGATTATGGATGTTTATGCATATATCTCTATATCTTATGGGTATACGAATACTCACATATAAACAAAGTAAATGACAGCAATGATACAAGAGATGGAGGAAAGAATTAGGATTATTTTGTTGTTATAACGCACTGACATTACCCCTGGAATGGTATAGGGTTATCCTAAAATGATTGGATAAGCTATAAATGCATATTGCAAACTCTAAAATATGTTTTTAATTTTTATTTTTTAAAGTTTATTCATTTATTTTGAGAGAGACAGAGACAATGCAGAGAGAGGAGACATGGAATCCCAAGCAGGTTCTGTGCTGTCACAACAGAGCCCGACACAGGGCTCAAACTCATGAACTGGGAGATCATGGCCTGAGCCAAAACCAAGAGTCAGACACTTAAATGACACAGCCAACAGGTGCCCCTCTAAAACATTTTGTAAAGTAAGTATAACCAATATGCTAAGAAAGAAAGAAAACTGAATCATAAAAAATATTCCATTAAAACTACAAAAAGGGTCAGGAATACAAAAAAGTTTGAAGATAAAAATAGGAACAAAAAACATGGGATGCTAACAAATACGGCTTTTTTAAAATCCAACTAGAAATGCCTGAGTGACTCAGCTGGTTAAGAGTTCGACTCTTGATTTCAGCTCAGGTCACGATCCCCGTGTCAGGCTCTGTAATGACAGTGCGGAGCTTGCTTGGGATCCTCTCTCTCCCTCTCCTTCTCTCTCTGTCTCCCTCTCTCTCTCTCAAAATAAATAAATAAACTTAAAAAAATAAAACCCAACTGTATCAGTAATCACTTTGAAAGTTAGTGTTCTAAATGCACCAATTAAAAGACAGATTGTCAGTGTGGGTCAAAAAAAAAGGACCTAAAAATAAATGGAGAAAAATATATCATGTTAACCCTAATCAAGAAGGCAGAGGTGGTGGGGCGCCTGGGTGGCTTAGTTGGTTAAGCATCCGACTTTCGCTTGGGTCATGATCTCACGGTTCGTGGGTTCGAGCCCCGCATCAGGCTCTGTGCTGACTGCCAGCTCAGAGCCTGGAGCCTGTTTCAGTCTGTGACTCCCTCTCTCTCTGACTCTCCCCTGCTCACGCTGTCTCTCTCTCTCTCCTAGAAATAAATAAAACATTAAAAAAAAATAAAAAAAAAAAAAAAAAAAAAAAAAAAAAAAAAAAAAAAAAAAAAAAGAAGGCAGAGGTGGCTGTGTTAATTTCAGACTAAGAAGACTTCAAAGCAGCAAGAGCTATAAACACATAGGGGCCAGTTCTCCAGGAAGACACAATACGTGTACGCATCTAACAACAGCACATCAAACTACTTGGGGCAAAAACTAGAGGAGGTGCAGGGAAAACTAGATGAATCCACTATTATGGATGGAGGTTTCAGCTCTCTTCACGCGAAAGGGTCAGATCGAGCAGACAGAAGATCAGGAAGGACACAGCTGAAGCCAACAATATCATCCGTCCACTGGACACTAGTAAGTGACATCGACACTACTTTTCCAACCACAGCAGAGCACGTCCTTCTCACGCTCACATGGAGCGGTAAGCAGGAAAGAACACATTCTAGGCCATAAAACACGAATTCTCATATTTCTATGATAGACATCCTACCATGTCTACTTTAAGACGTCACTGGAATTAACCTAGAAATCAGAGAGATGACAGGAAAATCCCCAAATGTGTGATTAAACAAACACTTCTAATGAACACACGAGTCAGAGAAGAAATCTTAGGAGAAATTAGAATATATTTTGGGCTAAATGAAAATAAAAAGCCTTGAAACTTGTACAGGGCATTGAAAGTGGTATTTAGTGGAACACATATAACATTGAGTACATGGATCAGCAAAGAAGAAAAATCTAAAACAAAACATTTAAGTTTCCAGCCGAGAGAACTAGAATGAGAGGGTGAATTAAATCAGAAGTAAGCAGAAGAGAAACAAGAGTCAGAGTAGAGCAAACATCAGTGAAATTGAAAACAGGAAATCAGTAGAGAAAATCAATGAAACCAAAAGCTGGTTCTCAGAAAAAATCAGTAAAATCCATAAGCCTCTAGTGAGACGGGGAGAGAGAGAGACAGAGAGAGAGAGAGAGAAGAGCCCCAGAGGAGCTGGGTGCTGAGACCGGCAGATGCTGCTCTCAGGACATGGTGATTGTCCAGATTCTGATCTCTGATGGCAGACCTACATCCATTCGTTCATCCATTCATTCATTGAGCAAAGCTGTGATATTATAGCAGGTGTGGTCTCTGCTTAAATCTTTGCTTTCCTTGGTCTTCTCAATGCAATAATCATTTTACTCCCACGACGTGGGGATTAGCACAGCAAAGCTAATGGCGGAACCGACTGCATCCGGTTCGTTATATTTGTAGAGAGTAGAAAAGGCACAGGATTCATTTCCACATATCCTGAGCTTTAGTTATCAATTTCACTCCTGCTGCAGCATCAAAGCCATTTACTGAGACCCACATGTAAAACACAGAGCTGAGGGAGAGAGGGCAAGATGGCGGAGAAGTAAGGAGCTCCGTACTTGCACTCGCGCCCATACATCACACAGAAAAGATCTGAAGACATTGGAAACCTTACAAAACCTGAGAGATTGGGAGAAAAAAGACGCAGAATCCACTGAGAGAGCCTTCTAACG
>NW_024080903.1:85976-100952 GCF_003009895.1 Hyaena hyaena | reverse complement strand
CATATGTTTGCACGTATAGGAGGATTAGGAGGAACTTGACGGAGGACCAAGGGGGAGAAGAAGGGCGGAAATGGTGGGGGAAAGGGAGAGAGGCAAACCATGAGAGACTCTTGAATGCTGACAAAAACTGAGGACTGATGGATGTGGGGGGGAGGGGGGGATGGGCATGAAGGAGGGCACTTTGGGGATGAGCACTGAGTGTTATGTAGAAACTAATTTGACAATAAACTATTTGTAAAAAAAATAAAAATAAAAAAAAAGTAAACTTAAAAGTAAAAAAAAAAAAAAAAAAACACAGAGCTGACAGTAGCACAGGAAATTTCAATCAATACAGCCTCAGAATCCTAGAAATTTCTCATGTTCTCTAGAAGGAAAGCATATTACAGTTTGTAAGAAGGAAAGAAATGTCTTTTATTTGGATTTCTGTTGTATTCTAAAAGAGATATTTAAAAATCCAACATATTGGTCCAGATAGTAAAAAAGAGAGAAAATATTATAATGATATGAGTAGCTGTGCTTTGTAAATATATTTCACATACTTACAATACATAGAACATCATTCTAGGAGCTAGCTACAAAAGAGATGAGATGAGAACATATGCAAGGGGTGTGTGTGTGTGTGTGTGTGTGTGTGTGTGTGTGTGTGTGTTAAATGAGTTGAATAAGTGGCTTTCACTCAAACATCTGATTGAGGAGTTCAAAGAAGAATGTTATCACCAAGGCAACTTTTTACATGAGAAAAATAATACATGATGAGATTGAAGAAGACAAAGTTAATCTCTCTCTAAAAAAAAAAAAAAAAAACCAGCAACAGAGTCACAGAGCAGCCCAGGACGGCCTCAGGCGAGCAGGCCCGGGAGCAGAGAAGACGGATCTCTCTCAAATTCCGTTCTTTCTTGTTTTGGTCCCAATGAACGTTTTTAAAGTTTTTTAAAATTTATTTTGTGAGAGAGAGAGAGAGTGAGAAGCCAGGTAGGGGCAGAGAGAGAGGGAGAGAGAGAATCTCAAGCAGACTCCCTACCAGGGCAGAGCCTGAAGCAGGGCTCAAACCCACAAACTGTGAGATCATGACCTGAGCCAAAACCAGGAGTCAGACGCCCAACTGTCAGAGCCGCCCAGGTGCCCCAAGTCCCAACACACACTTAAATAGAAGCAAAAAATAAAGAACACCGTTCCCTTGAAAGTACAAAAAAAAAAAAGGAAAGAAGAAAGAAATATTTTCTACAGCAGCTTTCATCAGGGATGATATGAGAAAAGCTAAATCAAAAATGATAATAAGTTTTCTACAAACATTCAGATGATTAAACACTAAATTATTTTCAAAAGTATCTGAACTCTGAGGCTCATGAAATTTTACTAAGTGCTTTGTTTACATCTTATTTCACATCAGTTTATTAGGGAAAGTTTCCAACAGGGGCAGCAATGACTATTGAGCGACATCCACTCTGCAATCACTGAGACGCTAATAGACCCTTCCAGCACATTTGCTTCACGGGCCCAGGGCAGGTGAGAAGCACAGACTGCTCGGAGTGAGTCACCCGAGGTGACTGCATGCGTATGATGACTCATCTAAACCCTGTTCTAACAGACTTCGGTGATCTGTGCTCCTGGTTTTGGCTTAGTGCTTTATTCCTGCCACACAAGGACCCCAGTCGGGGTCAACGTCCCATGCTGCTTTGCTCATGGGTGTTTGTTTGTTTTGACAGAGACAACAGAGAAATGGTACAGCGTTTCTTAGCACTCTCGAAGTGGAGAGAATATTTACAGATTTAAGTAACTCATCTTTCCTTGACCCGGAAATCTTGTGGGAAGGAGCAAATCAGGATCTGATTGAGCACTTGGTATGCTCCCTGGTGACTCTGGGAATCACCACTGCCCCTTGCTATCTGGGGTTGGGGTGTGGGAGCCAGGAAGACTTCTCTTTTCCCTTCCTGAGGGAATGCATTGATACCGCCTCTCATCACAGGCTCAAAATAACAAAAAATCAGAGAAGTTCAAGTGGGCTCATGGAAGACTGGCCTAGAGAGAGAGGTCAGAGCCCAAGGCAAGGAGAAGGGTGGTCCCAAGGATGAATATCTGGAAGCAGTGAGTCAGGACCCATGGGGATAAGGGAGGTGCTCAAGTGGGGCAATGGGTGACTGGTCACAGATGAGGGATTGAGCATATTAATAAATATTACACAGTATATACCATATTACTAATATCGTGTAAATATATCCAAGTAAAGGGGAACCAGTTTTCTCAGTGTTAGAGAAGACCAGAATGAACACTGTAGTATTGGATTAAAATCCATGTTATTGGTGTGATTTCACAGATTTCAAATAGATAGGAGGGTAGATAAAAAGATGGATAAATGTTGCAGCTGCGTAATGATATATATATACATGTGCTTGCACATTATGTTCATACATACAATCCCCAGTTCCGTCCATCGAAAGGGCCAATAGCAATGAGAAACCCAGAGATCATCATTTTCACATGAGCTTCTCCATTGAAGTGAACCAAGGTTCCCCGGAGGAAGAGCTGATTCTAAGCCAGCACAGAAAGTTCTAGATGAGCCTGGGACATCTGGGGCCAGGAAGCAAGAAAGTGCTCCAAGAGTAGTGGAACATTCCAGGAGGACCCAGAAGCCAGCTCAGAGGGGCTCCCACTGGCTAATTATATGATAAGGTAAGCATCAATGAGAAACTTTAACCTATTAAGTAAAATAGGCAAGTAGGGGTCCATATTTATTTAATAAACGAATAATTGAAAATTTGATAAGGAATGGGCTCTTTCAATAGTTGACAAGCAATGACCCACAAACATCTTTAATTACAAAAGTAATAAAAGCCATTTTAGCATAGAAACTGAAAGGCACCATGTTGACTGAGTGATCAAAGTGAACATTGGCAGTAACGGGAGGAAGAGAAATCACGGGCCCCCTGGCAGAGTGGAAGAACAGAACGTTGCCTCTGAGGCTCTCTTGGCAAAGGCGGAAATACAGGAGAAGCCCAAGTTGAGGGATTCTCTACAAAAACCTTGTTCTCTAATGCCCCACTGCACCAAGGTCACAATGGTCAAGGGAAGGCTAAAGAATGGCTCCAGACAGAAGGACACGGAGGACTTGTGATATCTGCCTCCATCGGTCCCCGCTGCTGTCACAGAGCAGGCTGGCGGCCTTAGACAACAGACACGTGGTTCTCAAGGCCTGGAGGCTGCAGGCACATCATCCTGGCTCCGACGGATTCCGAGTCTGAGAGCCCTCCGCCCGGCTGCGGACACCTCTCTCCCTGTGCCCTCACATGGCAGTCAGGGCGAGGGAGTGCTCCCATGTCTTGTGTATGGGCACCTGCTGACCCATTCATGGGGCTCCACCCTCACCACTCACCTCCCAAGGTTTCCCCTTCCCAGCACATCACCTCGGGGGTAGGGATTTCAGTGTGAAATTTGGGGAGACACAATCCAGCCCATAACAGCAACTAAATGCAATGTGTGACCCTGTCCATGGCCACAGACGACGTTAGTGACAGGAAGGGCAGAACCTGAAAGTGGTCTGACGGCCCAGAAGTGTTCATGCTACTTTCCTGGTGTCGTGGTTACACGGTGGTTAGGCGAACACTGTCCTTGCCTTTGGCAAATGCACGCTGGCGAATCTGGGGAGGCTCCGGCACCCTGTCCTGTACTCGCTCTCGAATGATGTGGGAAATAAAAGGTTTGGGGGCTATATGTGTATCTTTCCAGTATGGTTAAAACAGGTTAAAAATGTAAAAGCAATTTATATTACTGACAAAAAGAATGAGAACAGGAAGATGTCTTCCAATAATAAAACTCTGAGTTTATTACTAGGACCTCACAGAAAGAACTTCTAAAAGATGTTCTTGGAGAAACATGGAAAGCCACTCCTTGGGGAGGCTTCGAGCTGCAGAAAGGATGGTAAGAAAATTGGTTGGTGAGCATGTGAATAAATCTAATCTCACACTGACTGTACAAAAAATATTTAATTTGGAGGAAAAACAAGCAAATTAGAATTAAAATCCAGATAAACTTAACAGTTAAGAAAAGTGTGACTGGATTAAAGCAATATGAAGTCCTGTTGATCCTCAAGAGGAAGTTTAAGACGCTATATTTAAATTTTGTGAAGTACATCTTTTAAGGGTAACTAATGAAAAAAATATTGCTGATGGATCCTTCACATTAAACTGGCATTTAGGAAACTGAGGCTCCAGGGTGGAATCCAGGAGTCATGAATACTCGAGTTATATGACTGAAATACATGTGCAATTACATTGGCAATTTCGTGGAGAAATGGTGTCCACTAACTCTTCAAATATCCATGGAGTCTGTGACCATTGGATGAGACCACGTTCTACAAGAGAAAGGTCAATGTCAATGTTGTTCTCCCTTCTACGCTGCCATCTGTTTTTGAACTCCTGTATAAAGAAAAAGATTCAGGATATTGTTCTTCTGTGGTAATTATTGCGTCTTACCAGGTAAAATGGATAGCCGATCTCGGGAAGACAGGGAGTGACACAAGAGATTTCACACAGATAGAGGATGTCCTGTCACATGGCCCCACGTGAGCCCAGGATTAAGGTCAGCCAGCCTGGCAGCGATACATTTGCCTCTTTGGAACCTCCACCCACCACCCACAACTTGTGTGACCACCTTGAGTGCCCCGTGCCATGGTCAGTCTTACCCCTTGCCTTTGGCTCTTTCCCATTGCTGCACCATCTTATCTGGATATTTGGTTTTACTTTATCCTTGTTTCTTTTTCCTCCCTGTTTTCTTACTCGGGTTTCCAGCAAGCTGACCTTGTCTTCATGACTCGGCCACCACCTTCCCTGGACCACCAGATTCTACTCCACTCTCCAAGCTACAAACCTTCCCCATAACACTCCCACGGAAGCGGTCATGAGGGCAGCTCACATCTCTAAAATGGTTGCCAGTTTCCCCACATCATCCCCATTAACTTTCTTATACGAGATATAAGACACAAATTAAGATTTTTTTGTAACTAATAAACTTCAAATGAAGATCCTCTTAAATCAAGCTCAAGGAGAAAACAAACACTTTGGTGCACATCATGATTCATGATGTGAACTTACTATTCAAAAAGTATATTCAAGGATCAGAGGCAACCTGTCCTTGACGTGCTGATAACTGAGTAAGGGAACGAAGATTTGACATGTCAGTCACTCTTCGCTCCTTCAGGATGAACAATGAAATCGTCATAAAGTGCATTTCTTTGCCTCATTTCATTTTTTAATATGTCACTTCTACTTTCTTTGAAGTATACCTCTGTCTTCCTCTTAAGGCTCAATAGTCTAGAAAAAATGAGTGCCAAACAATAGTAGTTGATCTGCAGTGAATACTTAAATCATAATTATTATTTCATTTGGCATTATTGTTGTTGGTATCATGAATTTTTCACATCTTTGTGTACCTTTCTCATTTTCTAATTATTTGCTATTTCTGCTTGGGTCTTTTTAGTCATTGTCTCAAAAATTACAGAAAACAAAACACATCAGGCTGCATTGTTCACACTCGCACTAAAATTTCTGTGCTGTGTTCACTTGCTATTCATAACAGTGTCTGACACAAAAATTACATTTTTATGCCTATGTTGTTCACATAATTTCCCATACTCGTAAGGAAACCTGACTCACCAGATTTTTTAATAATGTCATCTCCTTTAGTTATTCCCTCTCACTTGCAGTTTTTCTCTGTCCCCCAATTTACTGTAACCTGAAATCAAACAAACACAGTTGCTAAGTAAGACATTTTTGTCAGTGTCTTGAAAGCTTCCTTTCTCCCAAGTTCATTACTGTGGTAATTATAGACCCTTCATCCTAGATAAACTCATGCAATAATTTTTAAAAAGCTAATTCAAATAGTGTGTTTGGTTTTAGAAACTCTCACTGCTTTTCCACCTGAGGCATTTGCGTAAATCGCAGCAGACTGTGCTGAGCATTTGGTGCCTGTGCAGGGGTGCTCTCAGGGGGAAGGGACTTAGCAGGGGCCCCAGGTGCTGAGCACCCACAGCAGCTGGGGTGCTCCACTCGAGCTTGTGGCCACGACGCCGCCAGACAAGGAAGGGCAGCGCGGACGGAGCCCATGGCCACGAGGGACAGCGTCTGTGCCGCGTCCTGAAACACAGACACACTGAAGCCAGAGGAGGCAGTGTCCACCCAAAAATGAAACATTAGCCATTTACAAGGGCTGGTCCTGTCAAGACTGTTCTCTCCCCCAATAAGCGCATTTCAGTCAATGTGTTGAAGGAGTCCTCCTTCCACCCCTCACATTGTGTGGAAACCAGTCTTAGGTTGTGTGTTTATGCGCACAGGAAATAAGTACACAGGAAAATAGAGATTCAGTGCGAGGCCGCTCCGTGACACTACATGCCTCTTGCACAGAGCGCTAATCAGTGTGATGTGTCTTTATAGCAGCTTAGAGCTGGTGGGAAATGCCCGTGGAAATCACTATCCAGTCACATTTTAATTTCTTACCAATGTGCAACAGAAAATATCAAGAAATGGGTGATTTTTAAGGTAAACTGATTTTTCAGTTTTGCCCCTGGCGTGTATGCTTTCTAGAGGTGGAAGTGCGGCAGGTGGACTTTTCACCAGCCCACCCAGCCCCAGTGTCCCTAGAGTCTGTGTTTTGCAAGAGTGCCATGGTCACTCGGTCATTGCCTGACGAGTCTGACTTTCTAAGTCAAGCCTAAACCATGGAATTTCCAATCTTTGAAAAAATATATATTTATTAACATTTGATTTTTAAATAAACATCTACACATGTTTAAGCCGAGGCATGGGAATATTTAGTGATATGGCCAATGATAGACAGAAGTCTCTTTCTGACACAGAAGCTGTGTGATTTCTGGCTGTGACATTGGGAATTGGATCACTAACTGCTAGAATAGCATCACAGCAAGACAATAATAGAGAAACATCCCCATTAAAAATTTTTTTTTTAACATTTATTTTTGAGAGACAGAGACAGAGCATGAGCGGGAGAAGGGCAGAGAGAGAGGGAGACACAGAATCCAAAGCAGGCTCCAGGCTCTGAGCTGTCAGCACAGAGTCTGATGCAGGGCTTGAACTCATGAACTGTGAGATCATGACCTGAGCTGAAGTCAGAGGCTTAACCGACTGAGCCACACAGGTGCCCTGAAAAAACCCCATTTTTAACAGCACACCATATAATCTTCAAAACTGATTTTTACCACTAACTGGCAATAAGGAAATATTTTTAATTCAGCAATTAACAAATGTGTTCTGTGTCCAGGTTGTACTGAGTCATTGGAACCCCAGTAAATTACTCTTCTCCACTTTACTTAGTAATCCAGGTTGAGATGTCCAGGAAATGGATTCAGCATTTTAAAGGTATTCATTTGGGCTGCTTTTCTCTCAGGCAGAATCACCTATTTGGGCGTAACAAATAGATGACATTCTACTGTTAAAACGAGAAGGATTCCATTCCATTCAAACCATATCTGGAACTTTACGTATCTCGCCAAAGACCTTAATGACCAGGTTATTCTAAAACACACTTAGTGCCAAAAATAGCCTTTGGTGCCAGCATCAGACGAATCAATGTGTCAGGAGAGCCCGTTTAATCATGTGACTGAACTGCCCTCCTGGACAATAGGAATGAGACTCTGGAACTCAGCAAGAGGGCAGCACATGAAACGTGGACCGGAGTCCAGGCGTGGGCTGCCAAAGCCCATCTGGTCCAAACCTCCTTGTGCTCCTGGGTAGGATAATTAATAGATACATTCTGAAGAAAACCTATTTTCTCTGCTTTGCCCTTTATGCACTATTACATGCACCTTCACGTTCCTATGGGGGCACGGGCTCCATGAACACTCAGAGTGTGTCTCGCGCACTTGACAGCCTGATGCCTCAACCAAGGCAATGGCTTGGGAAACACCTAGCGGATGCAACGTGGTGTGGGTCCATATTGTAAGTTTCTTAATAAGCTTATCCACTGAGGGATATAGGTTAGTGTATTACAACTGCTCTAGACCTCAAAAATGGACATCCAGGGAAGAGACGAATAAAAGTTTTATTAACTGTGTAAACTGGGCATTTAAATGTGCATATAGACATGCTCGTCAGTTCTACTGATTGTTGAAGTGGCTACAGGTGGTTTTAACTGTTACCTACAAAGTTATTATCACAAAGAAATGTGTTCTTGAGGACCAATCATTAGTTTGCATGAGAATGTGGTCTGTTGGCAATGCATTACACATCTTTTTAAATGCATTACACATGAGTTTTTAAAACACTTCTTTTTTTAACTTTTTCTAATGTTTATTTTTGAGAGACAGAGAGAGAGACAGAGAGAGAGATACCATGAGCAGGGGAGGGGCAGAGAGAGGGAGACACAGAATCCAAAGCAGGCTCCAGGCTCTGAGCTGTCAGCACAGAGCCTGACGTGGGGCTTGAGCCCACGAGCCGGGAGATCGTGACTTGGGCCAAAGTCAAACACTTAACTGACTGAGCCACCCAGGCGCCCCTAATTACTCATGATTTTAGCAGCTCACTTTCTACTTGCTCCTTTTTTTCTTTGAACTCATCTCCAGGAATATGTGTTACCCTGCTATACATGCTACTTTTTCAAATGAGAAATACAGCTGTTTCTTGGCTTATTCTGGTATTACTGTGATACCAAATGGTAGATACACATAGGCAAATGACAGGTAGAATCCTTATCCTAAATCTATAGTAATCTATTAACAATTTGCTTTAAATTTAAAATGACTTAAGGAGGGGGCACCTGGGGGCTCAGTTGGTTGAGCATCTGACTTCGGCTGAGGTCATGATCTTGCAGTTCGTGAGTCCGAGCCCAGGGTCAGGCTCTGTGCTGACAGCTCAGAGCCTAGAGCCTGCTTCGAATTCTGTGTCTCCCTCTCTCTCCACCCTTACTCTGCTCACACTCTGTCCTTTTCTCTCTCAAAAATAAAAATAATAAAAACATTGAAAAAGATTTTAAAAATAACTTTAGGAGACCAGAGTTCTAGTCTCAGTGTCCCAAACCTTCCTGGAAGTCATTTTAGCTCTCACAGGTGAGCACGAAGCTCCTGTTAGTTTACAAGGATAGACATGATAGTTATTTCCGTATCTTTCTATCTGTAACGTAATCATAGAACTAGAGAAGACAGTGGAATCAGATCATGTCATGTGTACATGAAAACGCTTGCTTGCTGTTGAATTTGTTCAGACACTAAGCAAAACAACTTTTTAATTTACATCTGTCTCCCTTAGACTCTCATAGAAAGAGTTCATTTTAAATTTCAAACTTGTGTTCAATAGGCAAGCAGATAGCAAGTGAGCCCACACTGGCGATCCCAGGTACAGCCTTCAAGTTAGCCCCAGGGCTTCTAGTGTGGGCAGGGCTGTAGGGAGGGCCAGGAGGTGGGGGGAGGAGGGGAGATGGGGCATCGCGGAGACGTGCAGTGTAGATGACGCCCCCTCAGCCACTGGCCGACTCCACAGGGAGATTCTGCCTCAGCTTAAAATTCACTGCTCATGGAAATGTTTAATTCTTTTCTAGGTCATTATTTTCTAAACTCCACAGGGTAGTGAGCCTGCGCATAGAAACCACCTCTGGGGGTAGGATGTTAGGACAGGTGTTGATAAGCTAGCTGAGCACGGCCGGTAAAGTTCACAAAGACTGTACGAACAGCTCCTCTCCGGCGGCTGGACGCTCTCTCCTGTCACCATCATGCCATTAGCGTCTGTCCCGTTCCAGCTGTCACATGTCCGTGTACCTATTTTTTCCTGTATTTCACGAATGCCTTAACAATTGCTTAATATGTGTGCACCTGGGGGGCTCAGTCAGTCAAGCATCAGACTCTTGGCTTCGGCTCAGGTCATGACCTCACGGTTCATGGGTTTGAGCCCTGCATTGGGTTCTGTGCTGACAATGTAGAGCCTGCTTGGGATCCTCTCTCTCTCTCTCTCTCTCTGTCCCTCCCCTGCTTGCTCTCTTTCTCTCTCAAAAATGAATAAAACTTTAAAAAACCAATTACTTGATAAGATTTAAATACACACAGTGAAGAATCATCCTCTCAAAGCTGCATTGAAAAGGAATCTGGTCAGAAATCATAAAACTTACTTTCTTGCTCATAATTTCAATATTCTACTGTCTATCAAAATCAGTTATTTTATTGATCATATATTTAAAGCACCTTCCTTTAGGGAACTAAGAACATTTAACATTGTAGTATTATATTATATTTACCCAGGATTATATTTAAACATTATTTGGTTTCATTCACTTAGTTTATCGTAGTTAAGGCTGAAAAGCAGATACAAATTTGCACACGGGTGTTCTCTTTCTAAAAAAGGAGTTCAGGAATATTTTTTTCTCATAACAACAGTTTGGATCATTTGGATGGGATGCAGATGAGATTTGTAAATACCTTTCTCATTTTGGCACAATCGAGGATTTGCTTTAGTAGTTTATTGAGCTGTTCTGTGCTCTTCATGTATTTAAATATTGTCAGCAGTGAGTACAGACAGGGTTCCCATAAGTCTAACTGGACATGATAACTAACTGACATATCTGCTAGCATGAGAAGAAGACGGATTTCCCCCATATTCTAATTGTAAATATGACACACATTTTCTTCCTGGGTAAAATTGCATCTATTACACACCTAGTGTTGCCCTACGGACTCGGCACTCACTCGGGACCTGCCTCAGTGAGCCGGCTGCCCCTCCCTCTCACCTTGGCTCCTGGTCGAGGTCCAATCCTTAGTGAACGTCACCACCTCCACAGACTGGTGTGTCATGGTCACAGCTGCAAAGCAATGGAGAAGGTGATTTCTGCTTTAACACCTGTACCCGTCTCTTGAGAAAAACAGAGCCCCAGCCAAGGTGAGGACCTCGAAGGTTTAACCTGGGGAAATATTTTAAAGAGTTCAGTGTAGACTGAACATATAACTCTGAAGTTTTTGGGTGGTCACTCTTGACGATTATAACATAAGGACAGCATTGGGACTCACTTGTCTTACGGGGACATTACCATCTGTTCAATACGAGTCAGATTTCCACAGGGCCCTGTGCTGTCACATGTATGCTAAGTTGATTTTCTCCTGATTTGTAGGAAAGGGGACCTGGGCTGGAAGTTGTACAAGTTCAAATCCTGGTTCTGAAAGGTGCTATTTCTCAAAGCTTGTCTGATGCCAAGGTCCCCAGAGTGGAAATGCGTCTGGCCTACTTCACAAAAGCATAGTGAAGACCAAAGTATAAAACATTTGGAAATAATTTTGAAGCCACAAATGTCTATAACGAGGCACTCTTATTATTATTATTATATTAAAATCTTACTGTCAGAGCACTATTTTCAGAAAGTTTCAGAGACCTACGAGGTATTTTGCAGGTGAGAAACAGTATGAAACCACAAGCAGTAAAAGGAAGGCAAAATGGCAGTGCTTTTTAAGAGAAAAATGCTACCCACAGACTGAAGGCAGAAATCTTGAGACCTGAAAGCAGGAATATATATGAATCTCATGTTTCTAAATGCACGCAAGAAGCTTGACTAATTGGCATAAATATTAATGAATACTTTTTCTTATTAATGCAGAAGAAACATTCTTTTCCATCTTGCTTCTCTGTAGTAAATTATATTTATTAGTGGAGATTTGGGCAAAGCCTCCATTCCGGGTCTTAGTTATATAATCGGTATCTTTTTGGCTGGTGAATCTACTTTTTAGAAACCTTACCGAATATTCACCTATATTTTTGTAGTTATGGAAACATGTTTTCACTAGGAGAGTTAAATCCTAGTTACAAAAATCCAAAATATAGGAGTGGACCCTGTACAGTACTCTCTAAGCAGAAAACAACTGTGTAATTAAAACAACGATGAAACACCGTAGAGCCCATGAACTTCAGTTACGTTCCACTGAAGGTGACTTTCTGGGAATGGCTGATGGGACCCCTGTCATCTCTGTTGGTTGGCAGTCAGCCTGAGGACAGAAAAGTCTAAATGACCCGAGGGCTTTAAGGAGATGGAAGATAATCGTGAACAGTTAGTGCCAGGAGAGGCCGGCCTCTGTTCCCTCCCAGCCTCCTCCAACCCCACAGCAAAATCTTGTTTCCCATGCAGCAAACCGTCCAGGAATCTGGCTGAGGAGGAAACGATTGACAGCAGAGATCTTGGAAGACAAACGGTGAGCCAGAGGGCAGGTCCCGTAGAACACGACGATGTTTAAAACGGTCTTCTTGAAAGACACGTGCTTAGAAGACAGTAAGTCTGCCTAACGTCGCTTCAGTCATTAATACAGTTGTTGAAAGCGCCAGCTGGCTGATGGCTTTGCCAAGTGACTCACCCCTCAGGGTCTCTGTGTCATCGCTTATAAATGCTAAGATGCGTCACATGCCCTAACTGACAGCCCTTGGCATCTCTGCCCCTCTTTCAGAGCCACATTTCGAGGTCCTTTCCCAGCCCCACAGTGTATGGACTTCCTGGTCTCCTCAGTAAGTTCGGTGCCCCAGGCAGTCAGCATTTTGCAGGAAACTGTGATTAGAAGGGCGGCCCCCTTGCTGTGTGATCCGTGTCTGTCCCAGAGAACAGCCCTCCATCCCACCAGCACTCAGAAATGAATCCTTGGGACGCCTGGAGGGCTCAGTAGGTTAAACATCTGACTCTTGATTTCAGCTCAGGTCATGATCTCCTGGTTTTTGAGTTCGAGCCCCACGATGGGCTGTGCTGATGGCAGGGAGTCGCTTCAGATCCTCTGTCTCCCTCTCTCTCTGCCTCTCCCTCGATGTTCCCTCTCTCTCTCTCTCTCTCACACTCTCTCTCTCTCTCAAAAAATAAACATTAAAAAAAAAAGAAATGAACCCTTGATTGATAGAAAAAAGGAATTTCCCAAAGTGTTATTTAGGGTAGGTTTGCCTCCATCGTCCTGTAATACCTGTGATTACATCTATTCTCCTGGTTCACAGCGCCTTTTTTGCTCACAAATATCGTTCAATAATTAGTGAATGAAAAAAAAAAAAAAAGGATAAAAGGCCTTTTCTGGAAAACATCACACAATTAAGTGTATAAGAAAAAGTAGGAAAAAAAAAACCTCCAAAGCAGTAAAGGCTAATTAGTCTTTTGAAAACGATCAAACCAAAGAAAATGACACCTTATTTTCCTAAAATTTTCCATTTTAGTTACAGCGCTTGATATTTATTCTATCCTTTAGAATAGCCAGTGCAAAGAACAATGAGATTTCTGTGGCGCAGAAAATCATTGTTTCAAATGAGTTCAGTATTTGAATTAAGGAACAGCACATCATTGCGGTTGGTGTCCAGAGTGCTGGCTTGTTTTGCTGCTCTAGAAATACAATTTTAAATATTTAGGAAACTTTAAATTTACCGAGGGATGTTGCAACTAGTTCTTTACACCATCCCACAAGGTGTGATGGAGCCTTAGACCCCTTTTCCGCACAGGCTAGTGACTTTCTGTCAAATTTCTGCAGGATGTGGAGCCGAGGAATCAAAAATTGTCATTTACTTTGCGCTACAGGAACTGCATGTATATTGACTCTGCCGACTTTGTCCTGAAGACAATCGGTAAAGAAGCATCAGGACCCAGTCAAGGGCCAACACTCTGAGCCCAGGGCGGGATCGGGGAAGGCTGTGTCCCGAGCGTCGGGACCAGTGCTTGGAAAGGTGGGGGACAGAAGTTACAGCTGCTGGCAGGTCAGGGCTGTTATCTTTTTTTTTTTTTTTTAATATTTATTTATTTATTTTGAGAGAGAGAGAGAGAGAGAGAGAGAGAGAGAATCCCAAGCAGGGCCCGCGCTGTCACCACATAGCCTGAATTGGGGTTCCAACTCATGAACTATGAGGTCATGACCTGAGCAGAAATCAAGAGTCAGACTCTTAACCCGCTGAGCCGCCCAGGTGCCCCAGGGCTGCTATCTTTTGACATAAAAGCAACTGAAATCAAACCCCACCCTTGTCAAGAGGCTGTCGGGCCCAGCAGCGGAGGGCTGAGCTGACCACCGATCGGGGTCAGCAGGAAACCGCGGTCGGCGGCCTCGGGGTCAGCGGCCTCGGGGTCAGCGGCCATGAGGTCAGCGGCCCCGGGGCCGGCACCGCTGGGCGCAGGCCGATGCGCATTTGCCGTCACAACGTGGGCGGCATGGAGACTGGGTGCACAGCCCCCTGCCTCCCGGGCTGGTGCTCTTCCCGTCACCCCTGGGCCCCTCTTCCCTCCCGCCGGCCCATAGCACTTCCGCCATCTCCTCCCCCAACAGGAGTGTCTCCAGCCCGCGGCCCAGGACCTTCTGGGTTCCCAGCTGGCTGGTGCCGGGGGTGTGAGGTCGAGCATTTAGAGCCACCCCCAGCCTGAAGCGTATCGTGTTGATGTGGGAAACAAAGGCAGACCGAATTAAACGTGCTCACCTGCAGCCCCTGCACAGACACGGGGGCAGGCGGGCAGGGCCTCCGGGACCCCCTACTGTCTTCGTGCTAACGCTCTGCCGGGGGGACCGCAGCCGGGCCTCCAGGACCCTGTGCGTCTCTGGCAGACGAAAGTCCTTCTGGAAACTTCCCTGGTCTTGATTCCCCAGCTCCGTAGTATAGAGCCCGTCACCCCTCACCGCCGCAGCGGGCTCTGTCGGCCCACGGGTGCCGTCCCGGGCTGTAATAAGTCACCTCTTTCACCCACGACGTCTTCACGAGCTCTTTCTTGGCCGCCGGCTCTGAACCCCTCAGCACCGCGAACCCCGTCAGCGCCGCGAACCCCCTCAGCGCCGGGAACCCCGTCAGCGCCGCGAACCCCGTCAGCACGCGAACCCCGTCAGCGCCGCGAACCCCGTCAGCTCCACGAACACCCCCAGCACCACGAACCCCATCAGTACGTGAACCCCCTCAGCACCGCGAACCCCGTCAGCACCGCGAACCCCCTCAGCGCCGGGAACCCTGTCAGCACCGCGAACCCCGTCGGCTCCACGAACACCCCCAGCACCACGAACCCCGTCAG
>NW_024080903.1:0-85173 GCF_003009895.1 Hyaena hyaena | reverse complement strand
AGCACCGCGAACCCCCTCAGCGCCCCAAAACCCCCCAGCACCGCGAACCCCCTCAGTGCCGCGAACCCTGTCAGCGCCCCGAACCCCGTCAGCACCGAGAACCCCGTCAGCACCGAGAACCCCGTCAGCACTGCGAACCCCGTCAGCACACGAACCCCCTCAGCACGCGAACCCCCTCAGCGCCGCGAACCCCCTCAGCGCCGCGAACCCCCTCAGCGCCGCGAACCCCGTCAGCGCCGCGAACCCCGTCAAGGGGCAGGGTCTGCGGCTCCAGGGGCCGTCCTCCCGGCGGTGCCTTGGTTTCCAGAGCCCCCAGCGCTTTGTGCTTCCGGGGACACCGCGGCTCCACTCAGTCTCTGCTGGTGCCACCGCCGGGGGGCGAGCACCTGCGGGGCCCCCAGACGTCACCGGGTCCCCTGAGCCACCTGCTGAGGACCTGGGACACGGGTGCGGCTCGCAGGCGGGGCGCCCGCACCCCGGCGCCCTCCTGCCGGGCCCCCAGGGACCGCCGGAGCACCCCTGACGGCGCGGCTCTCAGGGCTCCCCAGTCCCTCTGCGGGGCCCCCCTTCCTGGCCCTTTGGCTGCAGACAGCAGACTTGCTTTCATCTCATTTGCCAAAGCCCGTTGGCGGCTGGCGGCGGAGGGCCTGTCGGGACCCGGCGGGACGGCGGAAGCCCGGAGTCCCTGCGCGTCCCCCGCCGTCCGGCCCGCGGCCCCGCCCCGTCCTGCCGAGGACTCGCGGCCCGTGGTCGTGACGGGCAGGCCGCCAGGCAGAAGCAGCCCGCGCTCCAGCCCCCGGATGTTCATGTCCGAAACCTCAAGGGATTCCAAGCGAGGTGTCAAACAGTAACAAATGCGGGAAACGTCGGGGTTCAGAGCCGACGGACAAGAACAGTTCGGGAGATGTCTTCAGGGCAAGAAGGTGGTTTCACTAACGCAGGGACAGGGCCGCTGGGCGGGAAGAGCTGCCCTGGGCTCTGTCGTGGCTGATCGTGCACCTCCCGGGGGGGGGGGGGGCAGGGACAGACAGCGTAGGTCTCTAAGGAATGTAGGGACCGAGTTTCCAGGACGTTGCGGGGGGCCTGTAGCAACTCGGAAAAGGTCAGCTACTACTGCCTATTGACACCTCAGGCAAGAGACCCTTCAGATACTTATCAGTGGGCCTTGAGCTTAGAGGGCTTGTCAACGTAAATCTGAGAAAAAGGAAGTTTTAAAGGGATTTCTACATGTTTGAAGTAGACTCACGGGACCCTGGGGGATCAGGACGATGTCAAGCTAAGATTGACTTTTGCCTTCGCCAAGCGTCGTCACTGAGGCAGCTGGGCTCCCAGAGGAGCGGCCGTAGGTTGTAAGGATGTTTAATGTATTCTTTGGCCTTTGTTTCCCACATCATAACCAATTATGCTATTGCATTCACACTGTATGGTTGCTTATTTTCTGGACCTTCCGCTACATTGTTTGCATGTGGAGAAGTTCACAGATGAGACAAAAATTTGTTCTGGAAAGCTGAGATAGAGCCAAGGAGCCCTGGCACACGGCAGTGTCTGGTTTTGTCCGCCTCACACCCCAGGGACGGGGTCTAGATGTGTACAGTTTCACAAAGGTACACAGGCCCAAGAGAAGCATTCCTTTCCCCAAATCCTAGGGTCAGGAGAAAAATGGTCTTCTTAGCCTTGGTATTTAATACATGGCGCCCTTGCTACGAGCATTAGCTCATGTACCTTAACGTGCCCAGAAACCTTAGAATATAAGTATTATTATTCCCATTTTACAATATGAGGAAACAGAGACTCAGAGGACCTTGCTTAAAGACTCAGCCCAAACTTGGTGAAGGTGGGATTTGAACCAAGATCTTCTGACCCCGAGTCTTAGAACGGCTTCACTTTGTTTACTCTTGGCTAAAGGCCTATGATTCTGCAAAACCCTAAGAGCAACACTTGGGATTCAATAAACAGAATTATCAGTAAATTTGGCCCATCTGTTGGGAAAGGAAAAAAGGCTTTTAAGACCTGACATACAAGCTGATTTTATTTAAAAAATGCAAGATACTTCAGAAGTCATCTTCCTCCCTCCACCAGGCCTTTGGTAGATGAACCAGCACGTGATTCAGGAAGAGAAAGGGGAGCAAAAAGAAGGCATTCAGGGCCACTTGATGCACAGAGGAATCAACTGAAAGACTGTTAAACTTTTGGCTTCTGAGGCCCCATCCACAGAGTTGGCCGAAGTTGCCCGACAGCAGGGCTGGAATCTACCATTTTTCCAGGAATCCCAAGGAATAGGCAACCCAGATAAGACACTTCCCAAAGCTGTGCTCTGAGATTCAGAGCAGAGGTTTACATCCAGGATGCAACTAATCAAAACTAAAGGTTGACAATTTCTGACAAGAAATAAATCTAAATAAAAGTTTTTTTTTTATTTCTTCCATGTATGCCAAGAATACTTTTTTCTGAACACCACAGGCACAATTAATGCATGATTAGTGGGTAGATAACAAGAAGACAGGTTGAGGGTCACTTGATTTTTCCTTTCTGTCCAAAGCGAATTGTTTTCAAGTGGCTGAGTAAAGTTGAGCCCGGTTTGCACTTGGACTCCGGCGGCAACACTGTAAGGTCCTGTGGGAGGCATTTGTCTGCAATCGTAGGAGAGAAACAACCATCAGTCAGTCGCTGCCATTGTCATGTTTCTTACAAACCAGAGCCACCGCCCGAGCCCCCGCTAGAGACAGGAGCCCGCTGCAGTCAGGGTCTCCGCCTCGTGTGTGGCTCTGTCCGTGTCAGTTCACCCGCCCCTACCGATTTCCTAAAGCTTCGTCCTCTGCTTTTTCTCACGTGGCTGATGCAGGACATGTGCCACCAGGGACAGCTGCTCGATCCCCACACTATTCAAGGATTTCCTGAAACACCAGCCAAAATGACCTTCTTAATACGCGACACGTGCCACAGTCTTGCTCCAGCCACGCGGCGGGTCCTCGCGTGGCAAGAGGGAACCCAGCACCAGTGGCCAGCTGTCCCTCCTGCCCGTGGCTCCGGGCCCTCCTCCTTCCACTCAGACTCCCTGCCTCTCACACAAACCTGCAGGCAGATCCCAGAAGAGAATACCCAGCAAGAAATCAGCAAGTGCTCAAGGTCCTAAAATATGGGCATCTAGCATCTTTGACAGTTTCCTGGAAAAAAAAATCCAGACAAATGAGAAAGGAAATGCTTTTAAAATAATTGATCTCAGAAAGGAAGTTTGGCATAAAAGGATTTCTACTGAACACAGAACATTTACTAGGTTTAAAGTCAAGTGTAGGAAATTGAAACTTTCAAGTACATCAACACTGTAAAGAACAGAACAGATAAAACTAAGGCACCTGATGGACTGAAAAACATCAGCAACATATAGGACAAACAATAACTGGAATGTATACCATTAACTTATCAAAATATATAATTAAAATATTAATTTATACTTGTGATACACAGGATAAGTAAGCATTCAGTGAAACGGGTCTACTCACACACCCCTGGTTAACAAAAAATATTTCAAAGCTTTTTGAAAGCAAGGGAATATGGATTTGTCTTAAATAAATAACAGGAAAAATATTATTCATGCATTTGTGAAACTTTACAACAAGCTACTAGAAAAAATGCACGAAGCCCCAGTGCAGTAGATGGTCAGGCGGGCATCAAAATTATAGTCATTATGGAAAACGTGTAAGTTTTCTTGTGGGGTAAGGAAAGATGCATGTTTATTTATGAGCGGGCTTCGTCTGGTAGCTCAGGAAGCACTCCATAGGGGGCACATGCAGCCAGGTCTCGTGTGCAGAGGACACCTTAGCCAGGTCACAGGGACCCTGTGCCGCTGGCTGCCTCCCAGAGACACGTGCATCAGGTGTACAAGAGAAGCTCATTTTAATCGCATTTCAAGTGTCCACAATGTACATGTATTAACTTTGTAAATGTTCTTTCAGTTAGCGTTCCATGTAGAATGTTACACGAGAAGGGAGCCGGTGTGGTTCAGTCAGTTAAGGGTCCAACTTCGGCTCGGGTCACGATCTCAGGGTCTGTGGGTTCGAGCCCCGTGTCGGGCTCTGTGCTCACAGCTCGAAGCCTGGAGCCTGTTTCAGATTCTTTATCACCCTCTCTCTCTGCCCCTCCCCCACTCGTATTTTCTCTCTCTTTCTCTCTCTCTTTCTCTCTCTCTCTCTCTCAAAAATAAATATTAAAAAACCATTTTTTTGTTTTTTTATTTTTATTTTTTATTTATTTATTTTTTACAAATAGTTTATTGTCAAGTTGGTTTCCATATAACACTCAGTGCTCAAGAATGTTACATGAGAGGGGTGCCTGGGTGTCTCAGTCAGTTAAGGGCCCAGCTCTGGATTTCCCCTCAGGTCATGATCTCATCATTCATGAGTTCAAGCCTCATGTTGGGTGGGCTCTGCGCTGGTAGGAGGGGCCTGCTTGGGAATCTCTCTCTCTCCCTGCCCCTCCCCTGCTTGCTCTCTCTCTCAAAATAAATAAACATTAAAAAAGGAAGAATGTATACGAGACCTTACCACTGTGACCTAGCACTGCCTGATGCAAATCGACTTTAGCCCAGATAAACTTAAAAAAAAAAAAGAATTTATATGAAACCAAGGGGCATATATACTATACATTCAACTAAGTTAAATTTTATATATATTAATGCACTCATGACAACCATCTACTGAATCAGTTTAGTAAGCTTGCTATCCAAAATATATGAAAAAACGTATTTTATTTTTCAAAAAACATTACTGAGGCACCTGGATGACTAAGTTGATTGACAGACTGTCTCTTGACTTTGGCTCAGGTCAGGATCCCAGGGTCACAGGATTCAGCCCCGTGTCAGGCTCTATACTAAGCATGGAGCCTGCTTAAGATTCTCTCTCTCTTTCCCCCTGCCTCTCTCTCCTTCTCTTTCTCTCAAAATAAAAATCAAATAAATAAATAAAAATAAAGAAGCATTACTATCAAATACAACTAAAATGAACTCTAGACAAATAAAACATTTGAGGTATTTCATGAATGTATGACATCAAAAACATTTTTATGTTTTTTATTTATTTTTGAGAGTCAGAGAGAGACAGCACTAGCAGGGGAGGGTCAGAGAGAGAGGGAGACACAGAATTCGAAGAGAAGCTACAGGCTCTGAGCTGAGCTGTCAGCACAGAGCCCGATGCGGGGCTCAAACCCATGAACCATGAGATCATGACCTGAGCCAAGTCGGACGCTTAACCGACTGAGCCACCCAGACGCCCCATCAAAAACATTTTTTTGATGTTTTATTTATTTCTGAGAGAGAGACAGCATGAGCAGGGGAGAGGGAGAGAGGGAGAGGGAGTCACAGACTGAAACAGGCTCCAGGTTCTGAGCTGGCAGTCAGCACAGAGCCCGACGCGGGGCTTGAACCCACGAACTGTGAGATCGTGACCTGATCCGGCTTAACCGACTGAGCCACCCAGGTGCCCCCATCAAAAACATTTTTAAAAACCTCCTAAAATTCCCAAGTTATTCCACCAAACCAGGAATTGAAATGAGATAGTTTAAGAGGAAGAAACATTTTGTGTATCTTCTTAGCTAGGAAATGCCATTAATAAAATACTGCTCATTTCTTTATGTTGAAAGGAAAAATACAGATTCAAATAAATTGAGTTAAATGTGATTTTGAATATTATTAAGGAATTCTAGTAATATTATAAGACCAAAGAAAAATAAAAATGAGTACATATTTTACATTTGTTAACAAAGAAAAAGCAAGAAAGCACAAAATCTCAGAATAAAGATGAAATAAGTAAGCCCCGATGGTAACAAAGTCAATGACATATTTCTATTGGAAAAGGGCCAGTAGTTTCAGTGTGATTTTTCTTTAATCCAACCTACTAATAGAAGGAGCCAAACGTGTAGAGAAGCCAAGGAAGAAACAGAGATGGTTGAGGTAGAAGAAGATGAAAAGTTGAGAAACATAATGTTCCTGCGGGCAATGCTTCGTGTGAATGTCCATCAACTCTTCTCAGGTTAGAAATAAAGTCCAATCCCATCAAAGAGCCTTGAGCATTGAGGGATGTGTTAAAAAAACATCATTCTGCATATAATGTGAAAAGACCTCAACCACAATGATCACAACAGGTCTTAGAAAAAGGTTAGTGGGAAGAACACGCAAGCTTTGCCGTCGTGAAACGACTTCAAAGCTCCAATCTTTGTAGCCATGCTAGTTTAAGAACCGATGGGCAGACGGACGGACGGACAGAGGGCACAGAAGGCTGAGAAACGGGACTTACACTGCAAACGCGGAGCGGCACAGTGAGCAGCACAGGCGGCGTTGTGATGGGGGATGTGTTGTCTGTAACTAGGTGAGAGCATGAAGTTCAGAAGCCTCTGAGTGAGTGAGTGAGCGTTTGTGCTTGGAGAGGAAAAGATACCGGGAGTAAGGAAGAAAAGGGAATATTTTTCCAAAATTTGTCTAAACGATGCCTTATATTCTCCTTCCCTGGACCACACACGCTGTCATAGGGAGCGCCATACATTTGTCATAAATGTCTTAATTCTGGACTTGCTTCCGTCAGTAACACTATCTGATCAGAGTCTTAGAGTTTGTGTTTATGAAATGGAAGCAATACCCTCTGTTTTCAGTTCCATAGGAATTTTGTGATGATTACCTTGTCCAAAGGTCAGGGGAGGTGTACAGATGTGAGTCACTTCTTAAATCCAAGTGTTATGAAAAGAAAACAAGAAGAATCTTATAATCCCTGCAAGATAATAGCAACCGTGTATTCTCTGAACACTAAACGCGGCTTTCTTAGACAAGACACAGCAGGTGAGCAGATCGTTATTGTGCTCAATTATGAAGACCCCAGCGAGTCCCAGGACTAACACGTGCACACACACACACACACACACACACACACACACACACACAGATTTTAAACTCTGGATAAAACAATCTTAACAATCTTGTGCAGATGGTGGCTGAGGAGCCACAGTCCCAGGAGAACCAGAAAGGATCAAGTGCTGGCCACCAGGTGGGAGCAGGTGGGTGGCACCTCCTCCTAACGGGTGCCCGCAGCACACCGGCTGGGGCCTCAGACTGTCATGCAAAGTTCATAATTGTCAGCGTGAACCTGAGTGTGACCGCTAACTAGCCATTGTCTCCAGTGGGAACGCCCTCACCACATCACCTCCGCCTGCAAGACGCCACCGTGCAGGGAGGGCTGCCTCCCCCTCGCCCCCAGGACACCAGTAAACAGCCTTGTTGTGGTGGTAAGTGCTCAGGTCTCAACCTTCCTACAAGGTACCCTCACTGGAGGTTTGGATAATCTCTTTTCTTAATTCCTTGGATGGATAACTAACGATAGAGAACTTGATAACAACAAGGTACAAAGCCATGGGAACTTTAATTGCACATGAGATTCTACCAGGAGTGAACTGTGTGTGAGGTCAGGTCAGGAGGCAGGACCTGAGACTCGGGAACAGAGGAGCAAACATAGAGTGGGTTGTAGGAAAACCAAGTCCAGCTTCACTGGCTTCCTGTGTCCCCTCTGGCCTCAGTGGGATGCACTGTTTCCTACTGAAAGGTGAGCTTTCCGGTGAACGGAGAAAACTCCAGCCAGCCGTTGGGTGTGTTTCCCAAGGGCTGCTCAGCATGTATTCATTCAGAAAGCAAGTTTCAAATGTTCAGCACGATGTGGTCTGGAATGATGTTTCCAAGGTTCTTACCCCTCACATTCAGCTCAAAATCAGGAAGAACCTCAGGGGGGCAGATTCCAAACTAAGACTTTGTTCTGGAAATATAATATAAAAAGCGTGATTTGGGGTACCACAGAGCCCCCTTTATCTGTGGTTTCGCTTTCCACAATCTAACGTGGTCCCGAAGCAAGATGAGCCTCTTTCCGACTCATCGTCAGAAGGTCATGGTAGCCTAACGCTATGTCACATGCCCGGGTCATTCACCAGCGACACCTCCTCACGGGGGCATGTCATCATCTCACGTCACCACAGGGAGAAGGGGGCATGCAGCACAATATGGTGTTTTGAGAGAGAACACGTTCATGTAGCTTATATCACAGTGTATGGTTGTAATTGTTCTATTTTATGATTAAGCCTTGTAGCTAATCTCTTACTGGGCCTAATGTAGAAATTAAATCTATGATGACTATTATGTACAGGGGGAAAAACATAGTCCACGTAAGGTTCAGTACTATCTGCATTTCAGGTATCCACTGGGGGCCTTGGAAGTTACCTCCCACAGAAAGGGGACCACGGTATGGGGAAGTAGCTTAGCAGTTTGATCAAACTATAGTCACTCTTTTTTAAGATTTATTTTTTTAAGTAATCTCTACACTAACCGTGAGACTCGAACTCACAGCTCCAAGATCAAGAGTCGCAAGCTTCACTGACTCGGCCAGCCAGGCACTCCCAAAGCATAGTCATTTTTAATTAATAAGGAGTCTCAAACTGAAGAGAGAGAGGAAGAAAGTGAATACAGCAAGTGAATATCAGAGAGCCTCGTCAAAAGCAAAGCCGTGTTCCAACCGACGTCAGGCCTGACCCCGCACTGCTAATTGGGGGTGGAAATAACTTAATAACTAAGTCAGCTTCTCACCGTGGATCCCATGGCAACAGAGCCATGCCTGGCAACCGGACTTGACTTCCTTGGTGATAAATGAATCAAATGTGGTTTATTTCTATGGCCAGTTCGGTGGAGGAAGTCACATTACCTTAGTAAATGATGAGAATTATACCCCCAGTCAGCTCCGGCAGAACACACGGACAGGTGTCTGCAGTCCTTGGCAGAGGTTGGCAGGTCCCCGCTGAGTCGGGGCCTCCCGGACAATGTCCCGTCCAGACCGTGTCCGTCACTGGTGCCCGTGGGAAGGTCACCAGTGCGCACATCTCAGTGTGCACATTCGTATGCCTCGTTCCCTGGAGCATATTTTAAATGCCTATTTAAATGTTCAAATTCTGTTAACACCTAAGGGAAGAAATAAGAAGGAAAAATAGATTAGATGCAGACTTTTTCTTTTAAGGGAATACATCACTTTTTCTCTAAGGTCATCTTATAATTCGTTCTAAGTTTTCTTTTACTTAATGTAAACTTGCACATATTCGTTCTCTAGGGAGCAAAAAACCATCTTATTTAATCTCTTCTGGGTATGGGGCGCCTGGGTGGCTTAGTCGGTTGAGCGTCCGACTTTCGCTTAGGTCATGATCTCGCGGTTCGTGGGTTCGAGCCCCGCGTCGGGCTCTGTGCTGACTGCCAGCTCAGAGCCTGGAGCCTGTTTCAGAGTCTGTATCTCCCTCTCTCTCTGACCCTCCCCTGCTCGCGCTGTCTCTCTCTCTCTCTCCTAGAAATAAATAAAAAAAAACAAAACATTAATCTCTTCTGGGTAGGATACTTACCTAGAGGACTTTGTCGTTTTTAATGTAAGTCACAGGAACAAAATTACTTTGAGATGCTTGGTAGTTTTTAAGGGTGAAAAGAGATCCTCAGACCAAAAAGTTTGAGAGTCATTGCCGTAGATCATCACCTAATTTCACTGTCTTTGGCTTCTTGACCGAAAGAGCAGGGGCAGTATTAACACATCCATTCAAATCCCATCATGAAACATTTTCTGGTGTTGAAGCAATAGATTACCCCCCTCAAGTACTGGAATATAAAATTAGTATCAACATGTTGATACTCATCTTGGAATCCTCTTAATTGTGCATGAAAATTTAACAGTGTAACACATTTCTCAGCATTTACTTGTTCCCATATCAGAAGCCTGCAGCTAGTTAACTAAGGTGCTGCCTTTTAGCTTCAAAGCTAAACTAGTTTCCCAGAATATTCCCTGCATCATTAATTTCTGCCTATGTTTATGTTCCTTCCATTTTAAATAAGAAAATGAAAAGAACCAGATGTACCTCTTTATAAAAGATGCTGTGAGCATTTGCTTCATCACCTGCAATGCCCTCCCATCAAATTGAGCGTTACATGATCACAGCATGACAGGGGTTCAGTCTCACTTGAGTTTCACGTGACTCTATGGAGGAAACATCTGATGGGCATCTGGTGGTCGCCACACCGGACTTGGGAGATCTTAATAGCAATGGTTCATTATTTCAGTAATAGTTTCTTAGCATTAGTCCGCACAAGTTATTTACAGCCAGATTGTGTAAGCCTCAGGAAGCTTCACACGACAGGTGCTGGTATAAACTCCACACCACAGATAAGGGGACTCTGTGGATAGGCTGAGTGTGGCTCACTAATTTTCTCAGTGATGTAAACCTTGTTTTGAATGCAGCCGTTGGATGCCTAAGGTCTAAACCATAGTATCATCCTGCTAGTAATAGTGACCATGATAACTACTATTATAATATGTAAGTTGAGTTTTTTTTCTTCCCAGGAGAAGCTCGTCTAGTCTGGAAGGGAGAGAAATAAATAACAATAAAAACTGGAAAATACTGTTATTGTGTTTCCTGAATAGACTTAATAAACATTTCCTAATGTGTCATGCAGTTAACAAGCTTGTTAAAATGGGATTTAAGGCATCTTTCTTTGTGAGCAGAGGAAAGCAGAGTCTCTCCATCGGCGCCCCTGCCTCCTGGGCACGCTCTAGCACCTGGTGGCCCGCCAGATTTAAGCTTAAGTCCATACCATGTACTGTCCATCTTTTCTGCTTCTGCCGGTCCCTAGTTTGAGTTGCAGGAAGCTGATGGATCATCAAATGACCTCCCCAGTGTGGCACTGGCTCATTTTCCTTCCTCGTATCTTACCCTTATGCCTCATGCTGTTGGGACGTATGGGGCCATTTGCTCTCTGGAAATACAGTGGTCATTTCTCTCCACATTAACTTACTAAAGCTCTCTTGATACCTGGTTTACCGTCCGCCATATTCTGTCTAGTCAACCCCTACCCATTCCTTAAAAAGCACACTAATTATTTCGTCCATTCATTAACTGTCCCCAAACCCAGGAATCTTTACTCCCCAAATTTGGACATTGCTCTTGATTTTCCTCACTCACTGTCTCAAAAAATTAAGTTATTTAAAAATTGAGCTCTTCATAAGTTTATCAATTGAAGAGTGGTCTTGAAAGCATACGTCAGAAAGTGCTGACAGCCCAGGAGGTGGACAGCAAGTGCCCGTTGAATGAGAAAACAGCCCAGAAGATGGAAAGTCCTAGAATCATCTACCACTTTGGGTGTTAATGATCTTCTTCCACCCCCGCCACCCAAACCATGCTCTCCACAGTGGCCTTCCTTCCTGAAATTGGTTCCGGAAAGGCCTGCTACATGCTTCTTGAGAGCAGAGATCACAACAGTTTTTTCTTTACCCTACAGCATTGAGGATTTTGTCTGGCACAGAGTAAGACCAAATACAAGGTTGTCGGTTGATTGAAAAGCTTGCACTATGTGACAAATGGGTACAAACAATGGCTTCCGTATTGATGAACTGTCGTTCTGATCTTGGCAAGAGGTTTCCATGGCCAGTGTCAGTGCTTCTGTGGAGACCCAACTGTAGTTAGGTCTGTCCGGAGCCTGGCAGAGTGACAGAATGCACATTTAAACACTTGATAAATACTTTTAATTAGGATGGTGGATTCTCCACCCCTGGCAGGGTTAATGGCTGGGAAAATTGCATCTAATATAATTACTCCTACTTTCCTCTTTTGTGATGGAAAATAACTAGGGTCCAAAGGTTGAAGGCAGCTAACATTAACCTTTTAGAAAATTCAAAAAAGGCACTGACTTCACAGGTAGCGATGACTCAGCCTGGTTAACAGAACTAAGAGTTCTTTCAGAAAAAAAATGAGCCACAGAAGGAATGTGGGACGTTCCCATGACCACTGTAAGCCCACAAGTCCTTGATTTCTTCACCAATAGGAAGAAAGCCACTGTTTTCAGTTTACTCGGATTTTTTTCCTGACTAATTTCATTACGTGGCCAATCTTTGAATTGAAAGGTACACTGATAACCTACTAAGTTCCTTGTAAAGGGCGGTCTCCAAGGATGGCTTCAGGGGGGCCCGGCTTCTGACTCAGAAGCTTGGTTTGCTTTTCTTTCACAAAAGGGGGGCAGCAGACACTCAGCTGCTAGTGGCTGAAACAGAATTAATGATGTAATGGCTCTATGCATCTGCTCTGCTTCCTCTAGATGACATCCCGGCTTAACCATGCGGCTCACTGGAGAGAGCTCTGGATGCCTGTTGCCAGGGAAACCAGGTGTAAGTAAACACACTCACCTCTCCTCTCTTCTTGGTGGTGGTTAGAAGCTGGCTTCCTGGACGGGGGTTCATAAGAGGACACATGGAAGACTTCCGAAAGTCTGCACACGTGTGAAATATGAAAAGCCTCATTGGGAAGCCTCTGAGAATCTGTTACCTTGAATCAAATCTTAAATAATTCTGAAGTATGTTGACACCTTTGAAAAACAAGTTTAGTTGGCCTACGAGGGACCCACGCTGGTTTTATCGCAGAGCAGATGTGTCTTCTCTGTGCAAGGGCACACTGTGTAGCAGAATGGGGGCTCAGAGTCCCCGAGGGGTGACCCAGCCCATAGCCACAGAGCTCACTCGCTGTATGGTCCTCCCCACACATGTAATTCATTCTCCACAATTTGACTTCCTTGATGACACCATAAAGTATACACTGAAAGGGACCCAGCCCGGCTAGATAGACAATCAGTCATAAAGGTGTGTGACTCAGCCACATGGTTTATTAAATCAGTCCATGAGGGCAGTGTGTGTACGAAGGACACTGTCACTACTTCCACAGGTGGAGAACTGGACAGTAGTGTCCTCTGATGCAGAGCTGGGAAAAGTAAGGACATCCCCTCCCCCAATGGCCGTCTTCTCCTATTTTTCATTCAGCAACCAATGAAAGCCCTGCCCTCTTGAAGAATAATTTTAGCGGGAGCACGCGCTTTATTCTGCACGCAGTCATACAAATGGATGGAAACACGATGTCTGGTTGTGGGAAGGTGATGTTTCCTGTGCGGAGCTAGCCCATCGGGAGGCCTCAGCAGTGCTGGACCTGAGCCACTGTGGTCCTGAGTCAGGGATGCCGCCGTCAACAGGTGGGAAAGGATGGGCAGAGTTCAGTAACCCAGAGTTAGTGCAGGTGGTCCATGAGGGAATGGAAGGAAATGCCAGAGAGAACTCAGGAAATGGGAAGATGCTAAGAGGTTATGTCTTTGTGTTTTCATGGTGGTGCCCACAGAGGTCATCATTCTGTGAAGAGGGGCGTGTTTGTACCCATGCCAGAGTGGGGCAGAGGGGGGAGGAGCGAAGCCCTTTGCAAGCCAGGCCCGGGGGAGGGACTGCTCACCACGAAGGAGGGGGAGCCCCCACCCCAGCCCAGCCCCCACCCCATCCCTGGAATCCAGACTCAGCCTCCTCATGTTGAGCAAATGACTAGAAAAGGCATCTGACTCCAGTATTAGCAAAGACCACCACCATTACCAGGCTTATGGAGATTTTCTTTCATCGACTCATATAATGAAACAAAATTTTAATCCAAACATGAAAATCTGTTTCACCAAAGGGGCCTCATTATTTTTGTATAGAAGTTTCTTTTATAACCCATATTATCATCATAATAACAACTATACGCAGAATGTACATTTGTTTAAGATACTGTCATGAAGGTGGCAAATATTTTTCAAGCCCCTTCTATGTGTTGAGCACGGGAATGGTTTTACCCCATTCAGTCTTCACAAAATCTGCGCAGACATTATAATTGCTCTTGGCAGGTGACCTTGTACAGTGCTCCTATGTTCTAAAATGTCATTTTATTGCAAGAACTGCCCTGTGGGATGTATCACATAACTCAGGGAGAAGGCTGCAGAAAGGAGAAGCCGTAATAACACATTGCTGCTGTCTGACTTTGAAGCTGTGTGAGATTTTCCCACATACATCTGGCTATCATTGTCTTATCCCTCACATCACAGGACATGGAAGAAGAGAATGCAATGGCTTGAGAGCATGGTGAAATGTTCTTTTCTTGAATCTAACCACAATGACAACAGAAACAAAAATAAAAATACAATTTTTAGTTGAAAGTTACAAACTATATATAACTTGATTAGCTAGTGACTATTTCTATATGGAACCTAAACAATCAGTCCAGGTAAAAATGTTGTCAACCATTGTTTTGGGAAATTAATGGGCATAGCATTCTGATGGTGGGCTATTTATAAGACAGTGGGAGATCAGATCGAGCCTAAGTGCTATTCATGTGTGTGTGTGTGTGTGTGTGTGTGTGTGTGTGTGTGTGTGTGTGTCCCTGGTGTGGGAGTGTGTGGGCACATAGCTGTGTGCAGCTGGGTGTGTGGAAGACAGGACAGAGGAGATGGGGAGGAAGGTACCCTGCCCCTTAGTAAATTCTAGTATCTGGGAATCCCCAGGGGTGAAGCATTGAGTTTACTTGAGAGTCTTACTCAACCACATAGACGTCTGACAGCATCTTTAAAAAGGAATGTTATCTCTTTTTAATTTAACAATTAAGATCCAGCCCAACTGAGCCCAGGCAAGGGGCAGGAACAAACCACCCCATGTCCTCAGGTCCTCATCTCACCTCCAAAACACAGAGAGTGCTCTGTGCCAGCCTGGAAACGGTCTGTGCGTGGTTTTCAGCGCTCCGTGTCACCCTGGAGGAGAGCCTCAAGAAGACAGAAGGCCAGGTTCGTATCAAGGACTGTTAGAATAAGGGTTTCCCGTGCAGACCCCAAGGGGGAGGGGGAGCAGCATGGCTGGGGTCTTGAAGTTCCCAACCTCTGAGAAGAGAAAGTGGGTGAGCTTTTTCTGAAAGATTTTAACATGAAAGAACGGTTGGTTTTTTAGGACAAAAAGGTGGATAAAACCAAAGGCTTGAGAGCAACATACCAGATGGAAGGCCCTAGTCTACCCTTTGGGATCAGAAAGATGTGGGCTTTCTGCCACCGGGCTCACTTTACATTCCAGGGATCTTATCCTATTCGTCCGTACGCTTGGTATAATCCAACTTGACCTGAAAGGATTCTGGGCAAGACGTGATCATGGCGCTGTGGGGAGCAAAGGCCTTCTCACCTGCAGCCCACTGACAGGCTGGTGGAGTAGAACACTCCTCTAGAACTCCCAGTCTTAACGTTAGTGTTTTGCTAGAGGGAAAAACAACCTTGGCTTGACAATAGCCAGGCCTCCATGGTGACTTCACCTCCCCCAACTCCCAAATATAAAATCAATTGCACTTCACACCCCAGTGCAGCTCTTTCTGCCCACAGGTCCTGTCCCTGTGCTGTAAGATAAACACATAAACACCTTTTGGCAACAAAAACGTCTCAAGTGTTCTTTCTTGGCTTCCTTCTTGGCTCTGGACCCCAACACTTCAAACCACATCACTGACAATGGAGACACAGCTTGTACACATCGATAGAATGAAGGCTAGAGTGTTGTGACACATAGCTGTAACCACTGACATTCTCCAAAGCTGGACCATACAATTTTACCATCCCCCAAAAAAAGAAGAAGAAATGAATAGAGGTGCCAATATTTATGCTAATATTTGCTATGAGAAATGGATCTCGGGATGAGGTAAAGATTAAGAAGACACTGTTAACAAGCATGCGTCGGCATTACTCCTGAGTACCTACCTGCCTTTTTTCCCTTTCCTACGCAGGACAGAGTCCTCTGAAATGTCCGCGTTCAATGTGGCCACAGCCAGCAAGAGTAGCTTGCGCTGTTCCGTGCGCTTAAGCTCTTGGTCCAAAAGACTAGTGTTTCATGAACGCAGGCACTGTATTAAGTTCCCTTTGTCCAAACATCCCATACCTAAGTATGTCCTAAAGATGAAAGACTGTTAGAAACAAAGAAATTGTTGCATGAAATTTACAAATACTATATTTGCAGAATAAAGGGACAGATTGAGGACAATGTGATCATGCTGATCTGTGAATTTTCTCTCCTTGTGAAAAAGTAAAAGTGGCATGTCCTCTGGATGAAGGTGCTTCTAAATGCTAACCTCTGTAACGTTTTGTAGCTTGATTTACCAAATTGCAAGAAATGTGTGCATGAGGAGTGTAACTTCCCAGCTCTGCTGCTTGGGGTTGGAGGAAATCTAGGACACTGCACACATGCAGTCCCAGAGAACAAGTAGACTCATTTTGAAGATATTTAAATGGTGTCCAATTGCTTAATGCCTTGAGCTATCACTTTTCGAGGCTTTAACACACAGCGTGTTCCTCAATAAAAGGAGGCCAGGATTGTGGAGGTGAAACCAGATTTTGATGTTGACATCCCTACCACAGGCCAGTGAAGTGTCACAATAGCAGTGGCCACTGGCAGCTCCCACAAACAGAAGAGAAAGTGACAGCTGTCATTTGCAAACCTCTTCTGGGACATAGCGTATTGCATAATGCACATGTGAACAGTGGAACCATGTTGAAAGCACACACGTGTGCACACACACACGTGCACACACACACACATCGTAGCATCTTTAAGCAGCTGCTTGGCACACATCCATTGGCTCATTTCCTACATAACGAGCCCCCCCTCCACCTGCTGACCCACTCTGCTCCTCCTCCAGCCAGCAGCTTCCGGTGCTCCTTCCTTAGAAGATCACTGAGCGTCACTCCAGCCTGTACTGACCACCCCCTTCTCAAACTCTCCTTATACATTTGACTCTCAATTTATTGGCAACTAGAAAGCCCAGCCTTTTGAGGAATTATAAGGCTCTACTTGGATTCATCTGAGAGAATTGATAGTGCAGCCTCCTGGGTCACAGGGCGCGCAAGGGGCAAAGGAGGCTGTGAGTCCCTCATGCTCATGGGAAGCATGGCCTCCTATTCATTTGGACATCAAGCATTTGCTTTATTTTATTATGCAATTCATGTGTACAAGTTGTTTCTTCTCCGATGAGATTTTCACAAATTTCTGAGGATTGACATAGAGATAAGCATTTTTCTTACACATTCTCTCAGTGTCAAATTAATGCTAGGGTGTGGTGGGTGTTCACCAAGTATCTGTCAACATGAATTGACTTAACAACATAAAAGCCCATCTGAACGGTCTGATAGCATAGAAGAGAGAGCTATATTGTAATGTAAATCCTAACATGGAATAACAGTGCAATCAATATTTGTTTGGGATGGAAAATTCCTCTTCTTCAACAGATATGGCATTGCTGGGTCAAATGGATTCACAGTCGAGGACAAACCAATACCTCATAGAAACCTACTGCATGGAGGTCTCTGCCTCAATACTGCATATTTATCTTACTTTTTAAAAATGGTTATTTGTTTATTTTTAGAGAGAGAGAGAAAGAGAGAGAGCATGTGCATGACCTAGGGAGAGGAGCAGAGGGGAGGTGCATATATATATATATGCATATGCGTATATATATATATATATATATATATATAGAGAGAGAGAGAGAGAGAGAGAGAGAGCTTCTTGAGCAGGCTCCATACTCAGTATGGAACCCAACATGGGGATTAATCCCACGACCCTGGACCTGAACCAAAATTAAGAGTCGGATGCTCAACAGACTAGGCCACCCAGGCACCCTAATACTGCAGATTTAAAATAAATTACTAGGGGCTCAGTAGATTAAGTGTCTGACTTTGGCCCAGGTCATGATCTCCTGATGCTGACAGAGCATCAGAGCCTGAGGCCTGCTTCAGATTCTGTGTCTTCCTCTTCGTCTGCCCCTTGCCAGCTTGTGCTCCATCTCTCTCCCTCAAAAATGAATAAAAACATTTTTTAAAAAAGAAAAAAGAAATACATCAATAAATGTGGTTCAAAGTAGCGGGCGCCTGGGTGGATCAGTTGATTAAGCGCCTGACTTCAGCTCAGGTCACGATCTCACGTTTTGTGGGTTCGAGCCCCGCGTGGAGCTGTGTGCTGACAGCTCAGAGCCTGGAGCTGCTTCGGTTTCCATGCCTCCCTCTCTTTCTTCCCCTCTCCTGCTGGTGCTCTTGATCTTGCACTCCCTCTGTCTCTCAAAAATAAATAAATGTTAAAATGTTTGTTAGGTAAGTGTGTTCCAAAGTAAAGTGGCACACAAATGCATGTGATACGGGAGAAGGAAGAGAGTGTAATCTACAGAACACCGCTTCACAGATACACCTCATGAATCTGCATTCAGGGTCCTCGGGAAACAAAACATGGATATTTCTAGAAGCATTTCAGGTCTAACTGCATTTCCTGAATTACCAGTGATAGCCTTGAGTGGAGGCGTGGAGTCTGGGCCAGCAGCACGGAACCCCGGAGGGGCTCCGTGGACATAAGCATCCCGGTGTCCTCTCCCAGACCCGCAGACACCCCCTGGGGCACGTGCCCACTGACATAGGCCGAACAGGAGCCAGGCTTCAATGTCAAGTATCAGAGTAAACGCCCTGCCGTAGTGCTGCTCTCACGGTAATGGAGACACAATTAAGGAAAATGGATTCACTTCTGACTTAAAGTCCAGGAATACAGGAACATGTATTGTGTCGCAAGAGTGAGTCAGGCCACCTTCAATCCAATAGGTTTGAAAACAAGGTGCTGTCTTTCTTGTGCTAATGGAACTCAATTGCCTGGATGGGTCCTCATTCCCACTTGGCAGGAGGAAATGTAATCTTGTTTGTCTTTTCAACGCATCCTGGTTACTTACGGGTGACGGTCTCTTTCCAGTAAGCCTTGGCTCACATGCACGTGAGCATGAGGTCAGTGTTCCGTTCAGAGCACAGTGGCTCCCAGCCTGCCCTCCCCTGCTCTGGGTCGGGAATCTGACCCTGAGCAGGGTTCTAATCCCAGCAGTCACAGAGCATTGAAGGCCGACCTAAGAGTCCACTCTTGGGAGCAGCAACACAGGAGGGCCGGCCTGGGCTCTGGTCCTGCACACAGCCGGCTCTCTCTTCTGCAGGAGCAGGGTGTCCAGTGACAGCCCCTCGGCATGCGGGGTGCTCCCCTCCCCTCCACTCCCAACGGGTGCTCTATCTCAGCCCCGGCCCCGGGTAGCCCGCAATGGGACCTGCCAGCGGGCTCAGGGCCCAGCCTTGGCCACCAGGCACCATAAGGACGAAGGGCTTAGGGGTCCGGGCCAACCCTGTCCCCATGGACACGGGGCTGCTCCGCTCCACCCTCCCGACTCCGGTGCATCCCAGCTGGGCCTCAACAGGGCCGTGGTCGTCCGGGTGTCCCCTCTGCAAACTAGTCTGGACAGAAGCAGAGACCTCATACTGAGACCCATTCTCCTCTTGGAAGGGTCTTTGCTCTCCTGCCTCACGCACTTGGGCTCAGGCGCCGGTGGGAAGGAAGCTGGCTCGATGGCTGCTCAAAACCCAACTCCCCGTTCTCTTTCCTCCAAACTGGGAGCTACATTTCCTTCCCACCGGGACCACGGTGACCAGTCGCTCCTGCCTCACCAGCGCCGCGGGGTGGACTGAGGCTATGCCAGGTTTGCGTTTAGCTTGGCCAGTTACAATCTTAGCCTCTTTGTTCTCAGCAATAAATGTCTCTTCCATCATTCCCGGGCCCCATGATTCCCGGGTCCCCATTCACCCTTGTCGTTGTGGTGCTTGAGACACAAGGAAATTTACCTCCTTCAGGATTTGTTAGCGCCTTGTCCCACTGCTCGGAGGTCAGATTCCCAGAGCCACCTCTTCCAAGCTGTGCCCCTTTGGACAAGTTACTTAACCTCTCTGTGCTTCGGGCTTCTCTGTTAGCCAGAGCTTACTGTGTTCTTGTGAGATTAAATTAGCTGTTCATATAAAGAAAATGAACAAGTTTTGCATTCAGAGTGTGAATATTTAATATATAATTGCAGGATTATTTCAAAGAGGGGGAGAAAGAAGAAGAGAAGTAACAAAATGGCTTCCGACCTGCCTGAGAACACGGAACAGAAGAAAAGCACAAATATGCTTTAAAAATCCCACAGAGTCACACAGTGATCACAAGTTCAGGACAACATCAAGGCAGCTGCTGATGTGGAGGAGGGAGAAAGATCAAAAAGACAGCTGTACAAACATCATGAAAGAATTTCACGGTCCCCTTCGGGTTGATTCCATCAACAAGAAGTCACATGGGCTAAAACAATGAAGTGGCCAAACTGTTCTTGGTGGATTCTCTGGAAAGAACCTGGCCCTTGTTGTATGAGATTCCAGCATGGATGAAATAAAACTGAAATTTCAAAGTACAGCATGGATTCTGTAAATACTCAAATATATTTGTGTGAAGATGATAGTTCATCCTGACTGGAAATAGAGACGTTTCAGTTAAGGTCAAGCCCACCTGGGATTATGACTGATTGTCCTGCATTAAAAAAAAAAATCTAAAATTGCCTACAGTTGTTGTTAGAAACTGAACAATATCGGGTAATTTAGGAAGACCCCAGACTTCACTCTCTGAGTGAAGGAATGAGGCCCAGGGTTCAGAGCAGCAGGTGACGGGGGCCCAGCCACACTTGCATTTTGTCCACTGGGACCCTGGAATCACCTGACTAGCCTGTGCTTCAGTATCTTTATCCAGAAAATGGGCTATCATAGCACCCATGACTTGAGTACGCTGTAAAAACTGGATACAATTCACTTGAAATTCTGTACTAATCTGAAGGACCAATGTGATTATATATAGCTTCATATAATAAACCAAGTAAATTCAAACTTCATTAGCAGAGGAATAAATTTTAATTATAGATGTTCCTTCTTAAAAAGTGCATCTAGGGGGCACCTGGGTGGCTCAGGCGCCTCCCGTAATCACACTCTGTCTCTCTCTCTCAAATATAAACATTAAAAAAACATTTTTTTAAAGTGCATCTAAAAGTAAGTAAGTATTCAGGAAATTATGATTTGAAGTAACAATTTATAGTCTTCAATTTCTTCTCAAACATAGCTATCAGCCCCCAGTGCACTATTTAATCATTCATGTGAATTATCTGTCCATTTGCATTTTAGATGAGGCCTTCTTTCAAGACTCAAAATGTTGTTGTAACATTTTAGTGATTTAACGTTTAACGCTCATCGGGACCCGCTAATCTGAAGACGAGCCTCTCCCAGCCTGACCGGAAGTGACCCCCAGTAAGCAGGAGTGTGTGGAAGGGCACAATTTCTTTTTTCAAGGCTCACTCACTTAACATGGGACAAAGCTATTTGTATCTAAATGTACTTAATTGGTACAAAATCAGAAACCATAGAAATTTGGAACATGTCGACCTTTAACATTAGTATATAGTTTACCATCATGTTGTCACGTCAGTTAGATGATATTTGGCCACTTATTCTGGTTAGATTCCTTTCCTGTTTCATTTCTAGAGAGGACAAAACAGGTCATTTTATTTACTTCCGTATAATATTGGCTTAACTACAGTAACTAAAATATACTTATAAAGTTGTAGAAATGTTTTCTCCCTGAAAGTGACTCAAACACTTTACTTGTAGTGTAGACCTGGTGGTGTAGGCTGGTTGCTAGAGAGGCAAGGGAGTGGATTCACTGAAGGGAAATAGGAAAGGAAGGAGAACTGAGTGCATTCTGTTCCCTGGGATGGGCTCCCGGAGGCAGGGCCCTCCAGCCTCTGACTAACTGCTTGCAAGGCCCAAGTTCACAAATAGCTTTGATTTTCTATAAAGACAATGACAAATGTGGGCAGAGGGGGGACCCTATGCTGGAGACATTTAAAATGATGCAGGCATCTTTTCTTTAAGGTTATAGGGAAAAGGGATTTGGAAACTACAATCTCGTGCCCAACTAACAGATTCCTCAGAACAAATAAAGTCAATCTCAGACATGTGAGATCCTAGATCATCTGCCTTTTCCACTTGAAAAAAAACCACATAGTACATACTCAAGATCCCTCTAAAAGCCCAACTAAGGAGACGTGAGATCCAAGATATGAGATCTTAAACCAAAAGAAATGCATTGAAAAGCAACTGAAACAAAAAAGGAAGAAATAAAAACAAACACAACAAAAAGACTTGGATTATAGAGGAGTGACAATTTCAAATGAAACCTCTCAAACAATAAAATGATATTTTTTTTAAAAAAGTGATCTTATTCACATTTAGTTTCTCAATTATATGGAAAAGTAACTGGAAAATGATGGGGAAATGCCCAAAAGTTTTTATAAGAACTCTATGGTCCATAGATAAATAAGATAGCATAAAATGTTACGATCTGGGGAAACTGATGGAAGGTTAGGCAGATCAGGAGGGAACAAGAGGGAGTAAGGAAGGACCTATTTGGTTTTGACCCTTTAAATAGTCCAGAATGACACTGATTTGCTGAAGTTTAATTACATATTTTTCTCCAAGATTCTCACGACATAACTTGGTTCAATAATAGAATATATCCACATATTCATGTGTTTATGCTACGATCAATTTTCTTAGAATTTATTTTATTTATTTAAATTTGTTTAATGTTTTATTTATTTCTGAGACACAGAGAGAGAGAGAGCGTGAGCAGGGGAGGGTCAGAGAGAGAGGGAGACACAGAATCCGAAGCAGCTCCAGGCGCTGAGCTATCAGCACAGAGCCCTGCGCGGGGCTCGAACCCACGAACTGTGAGATCATGATCTGAGTTGAAGTCAGACGCTTAACCGACCGAGCCACCCAGGCGCCCCTATTTTAGAATTTAAAATCAAGCACAAAATTACTAAAAAATTAACATGTTAAGATACTGATAATGTTTAAAAGGATACAAATGACAGAAGTTGTGTAGGAGTCGGTGGGGCAGAACAGGTGAAAAATAAGGTAGAAGGGAGGCCAGTGTCTTCATTTCACTTCCTGGGTGTCGAGATACTGGGTACTTTTGATAGAGTCAGAAATACAGATAAGTACTTAAATCCATAAGTGGACGCTGACCTAGGTGCACTCCCTTCCTCACCTTGTAAGTTATTATATAAGATCTGAAGCCAAGAAATAAACCGTATAAACACCCAGTTTCAGTCACTGTGGTGACTGACGATCTAAAAACAAGTATGGAGATAGTTTCATCTGAGAAGTGATTAGGTTGAAGACCAGAATATTTTATTTTCTATTTAATATCATTCTGTGATTTGGGGGGTTATTCAGACCACATTTATGTACCACAGACTCACCGTCCCTTCACTAAGCTGCTTGGGGATGGATGTGTTTCAGAATCAGATGATTTTTACCTTACCTCACATCCCCGTAGGGTCTGGGATAGCCTCGCATCGTCAAACACTCTACACGTGGGGCTACACGAGTAGCCTCACATTAGTTCAGGACAGATGACTGTAAAAGATTTACAAAACTGCCATCGCCCAGAGCCTCGTGGGTTTTGCACTTGTGCCCAGGCACGGTGGGGCTCTACGCAACCGACAGAAGGAAAACACCCGTTCGCCTCCAAGGTGGAATCGCAGTGAAACACACCTGCTGCACCTTATCCCCAACTTTCATTTCCCCTTTCAACTCAAGTGAATACCTTGGCGAAGTAAAACTAAGACACGCTGACCAAAGGCATTTCCTCTTTTGAAAGAACAAAGCACATGTATTTATGTAGCAATAACTACAGCAATGAAATGCTGGAGCAATTGTTGAAAGAACATTTGGTCTAAAGCATGATAAAGCCTCTGTTTAGATTTTGATGAAAGGATTTCCGTTAGTTTGGACAGGAACATACATGGTCCAGCAGGGCCCTGACTCTGACGTGCGACACAAGCAGCCAGGAATCCGTGTCCTTTGCAATTTACCAATCTTTCCACTCTGCCTTTTGTCACAACTAATGTTATTCATGTTTCTTCTGCTAAGGATTATAATTTTTATTTCCAGGAAGGACAAGAAAAGGTCATGCTCCAGGTGAACTAAATCATGGGATGTAATGGGGAAGGGGGGGCATCACTCAACCTCAACCACGTTTACATTATGGTGAAAACCAGAGAACAGGATACACACCGTGGACACTAAGGTAACACAGTGATCACCTCACTAAGTCAGGGATGTGAGGTCAGTGACGATGACAACCAGCAGGTCACGTTTGGGAGCTCACTGGGAACGAGGTGGTGTCACAGGACAGCTGAACGGGGAGCACAGGCGGGACATGACGCAGGCGCTCACACTGACTATGAAGGAGACCGCAGCCCTGATGCTGGCGGGAGAACAAAGAGACTTACTGTTTACGTAAATCTTAGCGCTTGATTGCAGTTGTTTAAAAAGGGCAAAGTTTGAGATCGTTGGTGTCAGGATGTCTCATCCGACATTATGGCCTCATCATGAATCAGACCTGAAACTGGTCCAGTTGCCATAGCAACTGCATCCCTGAAGCCTCACTGAAGTTTTGTTTGGCTGTGAAACGTCAGCCTTGAAGATGGGGCGAGGAGGGTCCACCAGGCTGCCGGCCAGTTTGAGGACATAGAGGAGCGTCAGCTCTGGGGACCTGGCTGCCACTCGCTCCTCAGGTCCCCCTGCATCCAGGGTCCTCTTCATGACAGTTGTGGTGGCCACTGCTCCAGGGAAAGGAAGGGGGATAAACAGCCAGCATGAACCATCCCACGGGCACGGGGCCTGGAGTGTTCGGAAGGGGGTTGAAGTCAAGAGGCCTTCCTCTTGGAAGGAAGAGGGAAAGGGTTGATTTAGAATGGATTGTGGTCAGATTGTGGGACCCCATGCAAGACAGGAGGCGGAGTCTGGAAATTATTCTGTAAGGAACAAATACTGGCTAGTGGTGCAGGTCATGAAGAACAGAGCTTAGCAAAATGAATGAGATCACGATGTGTAGATTGTAAGAGCAGAATAAAAACATCACGGACAGAAATAATAGGCTTATTAGTCTAAGTTTGAAGGGACGGAGGATCAGCTACATGAGGCAACTGGAAAATAAGTAACACCAAATGTGGAATCAGCTTCCAAGTAAGCCCATGATGGTGTCCCAGGGACCCACTGTGGAGCCAAGGGGAAGTCCCAGGTGGCTTCCAGAGTCCTTAGGCTTCAAGACAGAGCCTTGGCAATGACAGGTTTGAGGACAAAAGTCCATTTGGGTTTCCAGTGCGAGGTCAGTCTGGTATGTTCGGCAGGACGGTGAGAGGCCAGGGAGCAGAGCCCGGGCAGGGGGAGAGCCAGGATCCAGGCGCGGATGGCTGGCAGTAGAAAAGCTGATATCATCACCAGGAAAGGAGCATCGCACAGAAGCTGAGCGGGCTGAGGGGTGGGCACAGTGGAAAGAGAGCAGGAGAGGAAAGGGAAAGGGACCGAGACGGAGCGAGAAGAAAAGGCCAGAGGAGGAGTGAGAACACGGGAACATCGTGGGACCACAATGCCGGGGAAGGAGAACGGCCAAGGCCGCAGAGCTGGGGCTGCAGGTAGTCCAGGGAACGACAACTAGCTACACACGATGAGAACAGACCGTCACCACCACCCCCAAGAGGAAACCCATCACTCGTGAGGACAGACCATTAGAGTGAAAGGTTAACTTTTCATGTTTAGGTATATTTTCACACGCTTCCTCTGCTGACACCTAATACAGTATTAAGGCTTTATTTCAAACAACTCCTCTAGCAGGTGTATCCCCTAAAACATGTTGGAAAATAAAAATATCTAAGATTGTTATGAAAGCAGATTCAATTTCCACTCTGCCCCTCCAATTATCAGACACTCCCAGCTTGGCCCCATCCCCACCAGATAGATCTTGTAGAACAAAACTTTGTACCTACAATAAAATCCCGATTGACCCAATAAGGGAAGCCATAGATAAAAGGAAGATAAAAAGCAGAGGAAAAAGTTCTCAGAAATTTTGAGTCTATATCTTATATCACATTTTGAAACCACATTAAAAAGGCAAAAAATGAGAGGTCCTCTAAAGCTGTGAAGCCAGAAATCAGAACTATATCCTGGTTCAATTCTCTATGGAAGGACTGAAGGAAGGAAGGAAGGAAGGAAGGAAGGAAGGAAGGAAGGAAGGAGGGAAGGAAGGAAGAGGGAGGGAGGAAGGAAGGAAGGAAGAGGGAGGGAGGAAGGAGGGAAGATGGAGGGAGGAAGGAAGGAAGAGGGAGGGAGGGAGGGAAGGAAGGAAGGAAGGAAGGAAGGAGGGAAGGAGGGAAGGAAGGAAGGAAGGAGGGAAGGAGGGAAGGAGGGAAGGAAGGAAGGAAGGAGGGAAGGAGGGAAGGAAGGAAGGAAGGAAGGAAGGAGGGAAGGAAGGAAGGAAAGAAGGAAGGAAGGTAGGAAGGAGGGAAAGAAGGAAGGAGGGAAGGAAGGAAGATGGAAGGAAAGGAGAAAGGAAAGAAGGAACTCATTTCACTTAAAATTAAATAAAAGAAAAGATCCCAATAAATTGTCGTAAAAATTATAAGGAAAAGAATTAGGTACAGAATAATTTCCCTGCATACAGTATAAACTTACCAGAAAGACTTGTCCACAAAACAGTTGTACCAAAAAGGAAAACACAGACCTGTCTTACTCAGGGGTTATTAATGCAAAATCCAAAATAAAATATGAACAATCACAATGTTATAACATATGAAAAAGAATCACCCTGTGAGCAAGGAAGTTTCTTCCCGAAATATGAGTGCCTCAGTATTAGAAAGCCCATTGACAAAGTTCATCATATTAGTAAAGGTAAACAAAAGTCGTATGGCTTTCACAGGTATATAAAAGACATTTGACAAAATTCATCACTCACTCATATTAAAAATACTCAATAAGTAAACATGGATGACTATTGTTTCTCGATTTGCATTAGGAGCTCGAGGCTTCCGTGGATGTTAGAGACAAGGCATTAAAAAAGGAAAAGTGACCAGAGACATATCAGTTAAGAAGGAAGAAATAAACTAACTTGACTCCGTGATGGAAATACCATACATAAAATAAGAGGATGTAGTACAGGAGCAGATTTTAAAATCAATATAAAGAGGGGTGTCAGGGTAGTTCAGTCCATTGAGCGTCCAACTCTTGATTTCAGCTCAGGTCATGATCTCAGTGTCTGGGATCAAGTGTACGTTGGGCTCTGTGCTGATGGTGAAAATTGCTTGAAATTCTCTCTCTCTCCCTCTGCCCCTTTCCCCTTTTAACACATTCTGTCTCTCTAAAATAAGATTAGGTAAATAAATAAGTACATAAAATCTATATACAGAAATAGCCTTCATATATACAAACAGAACACAGGCTAGAAGATATAGTGAAAGAGATGCCTGCATCAGTAACAGCAAAAAAAATTTTTTTAAAGAAAAGAAAATGCCTAAAGTTTTTAATAACAAGAATTCAAATACTTTTCTCATAAAATTAGAATTTGAAATTTTAGAAATACTGTTTCCAGCAGCACGGAGAAATGAAGTACTGAGATAGAAAGCCAGGAAAATATGCACGTAGACCTGCAGGTGGAAAATTGTTAGGCTCTAATAAAAGAATCAAATATGTAAAGAAATGGAGAGCAACTCCCTGCTCACGGACTAGAAGATAAATATGAAGGTGTTAATTTTCTCATTAGAATAATTCCAAATAAATTATGCGCTCATTGCTGCCTCAAGGGGGGTGGAGCATGATTCTCCGCTTAGTAACTGGACTGCATGTACTTCATTCCCTCCAAAGAATATAAAGTGGAAACGAGGGGAAAGAAGGTGAATGTGTGGTGGGAAAATATGAGAAACATTAATCCAATGAGGCATTCGGTTAGTAATGTCAGAGGTGGATCATATTACTATCATGTCCCCCTGATACGTTCTAATGTGGTAACTGTGGAAGGCATGGGTACAGGGAGTTCCCATTCGGGGGCTCAAGTACTCCCTAAGGTGAAAGTCTAAAATAATCTGATAATACGGGGCACTTGGGGGAGCTCAGCCACTTAAGCTTCTGACTCTTGATTTCAGCTCAGGTCATGGCTTCACAGGTTCGTGAGTTTGAGCCCGAAGTCAGGCTCTGTGCAGACAGTGCAGAGCCTGCTTGGGATTCTCTCTCTCTCTCTCTCTCTCTCTCTCTCTCTCCCTCCTTCTCTCTGCCCCTCCCCTGCTCACCCATTCTCTCTCTCTCTCTCAAAATAAATAAGTTTTAAGAAAATAATAAAATAAAATAATGAGACAATAGAAACTAGACACATACATTGTATGTAGATGGAGCCCCTTGTCAATATATACATGCATAAATTTGTTATAATAATTAAATCATTCTCTAAAATTCAACAAATTAGTCTCATTTTAAAAAATTAAAACTCATAAAAGAGAATGAAAATAATATAAAGAATAATTAATAGGCTATCAATAGGAATTGCTGATAACATATTTTAATAAACCGACTGTTAAAGAAAGCCATACAAATTACCACTCAGTAGACTTAAGGCGATTAATGTATGCTCATGTTTAATTTCCCAAGTAACCAGAAAAAATAAATCTGAAGTCTGACTGGCAGTGTTAACAGGTGCAAACCACCCGTTGGCTGGATGTGGGGGAGGGGCGCTGTCGCTCCAGCTCCTAAGTGAGGCTCCAGCTTTGTGAGCACTTAGGAGCGCTACTTTCTGCCTCGCCCACAGGAAGTGGCTTCCGGGATTGAAGGAGGGCCACTGGGGGTTAGAGGCCAGCGGCCTAGGGTTGTGTGTCCCCGCGACCCGCAGGAGTGAGCGCTGGCAGGCTGCCTGGGCTGCGCACTGGCTTCTGCTGTTTTGATCCAGGTACATTACAGACAGCAATAAAGACCAGAGGAGGTTCTGGATACGCTCTGGCCCACCTTCCACACTGGTTGATATTTATCGCAAGAATTTACAGGGCAGTGTAACTGCTGACTTCCTGTGTCTTCTACTCCCTCCATCACTCATAGTGACCAAGCGATTTCTTCTCTTCCCTTCGTGGCAGCTTGGAATGAACAGCAGGCAGCACTCTGGGGAGTGACCGCACAGGTGTCACTCAGTCCGTGCTCGCTTCGGCCCCTGTACCGCCTCCTCACACGGGGGGGAGCCCAGGGCACCGGTCACCCTTGTATCCTCGTCTCCAAACCTTTCCAAAGCCACGGTCTCCGGCCACGCTCCCACCAGCGTCCGAAATCACCACGGTGTGGCTTGAATTGTGTCCCCAAAGAGATACGTTCATATCCAAGCCCTGGTATCTGTGAATGTGGCCTTATTTGGAAAGAGGGTGCTGGCAGTTGTGACCACACGAAAATGAGGTCCCACCAGATATGGTCCGTGGCCTCCTGAGGGGGGGAGGCACCCGAGACATAGCGGGGGAAGAGGTCGGTGGGACAAGGAGGCAGAACTGGGGAAATGAGTGCACAAGACAAGCGGCCAGACACTGCTGGAGGCAGCACGGGATTCTTCCCGGCTCCGTGGAGGGCACAGGGCCCTACTGACACCCGCATCCGGTGTCTGGGTCCGGAGCTGTAAGCGATGAAGGCAGGCTGTCCCAAGCCCGGCGTGCGGGGACTGGTTAACGGCAGCCACGGGCACACGTGCAGCCACTAACAGCCCTTTCTGTCCCAAACCATAGCAGCCGAGTCTCTCTCCAGAGCTCACTCTCTTCCTGGAACTTGCGTAAGATGCCCATTTCTCCTCTTATTTTAAGAACTGTAAAAGCTGTAAACGAACACAACAAAGTCCCTATTTAAAAATTAATTAATTAATGTTTATTTTTGAGAGAGACAGAGAAAGACAGAGTGTGAGCGGGGGAGGGGCAGAGAGAGAGAGGGAGACACAGAATCCGAAGCAGCTCCAGGCTCTGAGCTGTCAGCACAGAGCCCGACGCCGGGCTTGAACCCACGAACCGTGAGATCATGACCTGAGCCAAAGTCGGACGCTAAACCGACTGAGCCCCCCAGGATCCCACGCAAAGTCCCCATTTTGTAGCATAATCGAGATTTCAGCGCACGCGTGTCCTCTCATGAGCTGGAGCCTGAAACACGTATGAGAAGAAACAGGGGCAGCGCCACTCATCCGGACCCGGCGAAGGCCTGACAGGGGCCCTCTAGCAAGTAATGCCTCAGTCACGCCCAGTGCCCTGAAGGAGCCAGGAGCCCCTCCCCAGGGAGCAAGGAGGTGCCAGAGCAGGACAGCAGGGGGCATCTCCCGAGGCCTCGGGGAGGGAAGGCGGACGAAAATCAAAGGCAGACGGACCTTGGTCCCAAAGTCACGGACCGCACTCTTCTGGTGACTGTTCAGTTTCAGTTTCCCCAGGTTCAGACTCGCTGCTCCCTCATCACACATCCCTGACGGGGGCATTTGGGGAAATATATAGAAGCTGCCAAAATACAAAACCCATTTAGTTGAAAAACCTTTGAGCAATTTTGTTTTGCATGTTCTCGTGTTGTTTATTATCTCTTCTACGGATGAATAATGCAGCGAATGTTCCACCCAGTGTTACGGGGCACGGACTAAGGTTCTGAATGGCTGTTTTTCCCGTATGTGCTTTTCCCTCTCAGCTTTCAAAAAATTACTGTTCCTATGGAAACAGTAATGATCCCACTTTGCCCTAAAAGCAGTACATAAGAAAAAATGATTGTATATAAAAATGGCTCTTAGTTGTAACTCTTACCCCCACAATGACTATAAATACATCTCCATTGTTATCCATAATATCAAAAAATTAGAAAAAAACAATCCAAAGTAGGACTGCTGTTTAAATTAGACTCAAATATTTTTACAAGTTCTATTTCTTAGTGAAATAGAAGTTTCTATCCTCTTCTTCATCGGTTTGCTAATTCGGCCACTCAACAATCATTTATTAAATGCTTTCTCTCCGGCAAAGATAGAGAATTTGTTACAGCACATCTTCTGTTCGATACGAAGAGACTGAGAGGGAACAGGGAATGCGTACTGAGTAATGCTTTTGTCCTTAAGGAATTAGAATGACAGACGCATCTTTAACATTTTTCACATTTTCCAAAGGAATATTTAATTGTTTAAATTTTTTGAAAATGTTTATTTATTTTGAGAGGGAGAGAAGGATAGAGAGAGAGAGAGAGCAGGAGAGGGGCAGAAAGAGAGGGACAGAGAATCCTTAGCACAAACCCTGAGATCAGGGTCTGAGCCAAAATCAAGAGTGGGACGCTTAACTGACTGAGCCTCCCAGGCGCCCCTCAGAAGGATTATTTAAAAAGCCTAAATGCCAAAAATATTGATGGAAATTATTGTAGGAAAACTCAGCTCCCTCCTTCTGTCAGTGGCTGGATCATTCCATCTCGAGCCTGTTGGTTAATTATTTCTCATCTTCAGAGCTCAGAGGTAAGTGGGCCGAAGTAGCTAACAGACGAAGGCCTGGATTCAGAGACACTCAAGGCAGGCTCCTTGCTGGTCATTTATGAGGAATGATAATGATGATTTCGGAGAAATGGGGCAACTTCTATACTTCATTCTCCAAGTAGCATTAAACCCCGAATCAGTTTGATTTCATTGGAATTCACAGAGATGTTTTACCATCAGGTGAGAAATGACTCTTACCTTTACAGCTTGAGGTTCTTTGTTTTTCTCACTTAAATAATTCTCATTTATCTTAATAAGAATCTGTAATTCAGGGCGAATGACAGGCCCTCATTTAAATGATAAGCTTTTTTCTGTAGGCTACATATCCATTTTAATTGGCTGTCCAACTCTGTGTTCTTGGCATTGTGTAATTATCCTCTGTGCAGAGGCTTACAATTTAATTTCCAGGGAAGTAGGGAAGGAACCAGGGGAAGCAGCTTCCACAGAAGTGTTCCTATTAATCCTTTGGGTGAGTAAAGTGTACATAACGTTGGCTCAGGTCATGATCTCAGGGTTCATGGGTTCGAGCTCCAAGTCAGACTATATGCTGACAGCATGAAGCCCCCTTGGGATTTTCTCTCTCCCTCTTATCTCTGCCCCTCCTCCCTCCCCTCCCCCTCTCCCTCCTCTTCCTCTTCCTCCTCCTCCTCCTCCTCCTTCTTCTTCTCTCTCTCTCTCTCAAAATAAATAATTAAATTTGAAAAAAAAATCTGTGCTGTCAGAAATACTTGACCCCTTGGCCCCAGCTTAACCTGCCCGGAATCTACCATCCGGACTCTGTGGGAGCACCGGCCTCCGGTCTCTGGCCTCTGGTTGTGTTCCAGCTGCTGCCCTGGGGACCGCTGCCCAGTCGTCCCTCTTCATTCAGGTGGCTAATTGCACTTTTAACCTTCACTCTGACATCACCGACATCACGTCACCGGACTTGTGCCTCCAGCCCTGACCTCTCTACCGCCCACTAGACAGGCACATGCCCCGCAACGCGCCTGTCAACCACACTTGAGTCCCTAGAGTTCAGACCCCCCGCCTGCTCCACTCAGCAAGCTCTCCTCCAACCCACTCGGTTGCTCGGTGGTTGGAAGGCGCCCCGGGTCCCTCCCTGTCCCGACGCCCGGCCCTGCGGACACCTGCCCTGTCGGGCTGTGCAGCCAGACTTGGCCCGCTTTGTGTTCATCTCAATGTGGGGCCGCAGCTCACACCCTCACTCCCTCCCTCTGATAAGCCGCTGTCCTTACGAGAGCCAAAGGTAAGTCTCCCGCGTGACGACAGCTTACAACACCCTCTGTGGTGCAGCATAAAATCCGGGTTCCCCTTGTGATCGCCCCGCCATCACCTTCCGCTCCGGCGTCTCGGACCTCCCGCCCGCCTGCTCGACGTGCTCACGATGCACCTTTTTCTCTCACGATTGTAGGCCTTGCCCTAGAAACTACCGGTCTATAGATGGTCAGTCCTGATTTATAGAGAAATGTATTCTCCACAGATGCAACAGTGCTTTCCGTCCCCCAGGATCTGTCATCTTCTCGGGAGGAGGTGGAGTCCCTGTTCTCTGTCCTCGAGCCTGGGTGGATTCGGTGACTGGCTCCGGGGGCAGAGTGACGCTGTGCCCACGCTTAGGCTGGAGTGGCCTGTGTCTTCTGCTGGGCTCTCTCTGGGACACTTGCTTCTAGAAACCGGCTGCCATGTTGTGGAGACGCGTAGGCCACATGGAGAGACAGGTGACGTGTAGTGCTCTGGCCACAGCAAAGGTCCCAAGGGAGAATCAGCAGTAACCACCAGAAATATGCGGGGCAAGCCTTCAGGTGATTCTAGGTCACAGTCCAGTCAACCCCAGCTACAAGTTTTCCAGCTGACGCCTCGGATATTCTGGGGCAGAGACAAACCATCTGCTGTGTCCTACTTAAATTCCTGACCTTCCACGTTATTTTCTGAGCAATTTTCTCAGCGGAAACATGAACATGGTCCTCCTCAGCTTAAAATCATTCAATAATTTTTCACACAGTTCCGGATACATTACCAGTCCTTACTTCACACACCAGAGCATCCTGGCCACTCCAGAAATCCATCCGGAGACTTCTTCACATGAGTTCTAGACTCAACTATCAGTAGTCAGTACCCTGCACCCGGGCACATCACTCCTTTGCTGGAAATGCTTTATCTCCCCCTTTTCTAGCCAACCACCCTCTGCGTTAAGCTTAGATAGCATCCAGAACTCTTGTCCACAGTGATGCTCGGCTCTGTGCTCCCATGCCTCTGGCGGTCCGTCCGAGGCAGCACGTATCACTGCGCTATACTTGGAAGTGTCTTTGCCTGTAAACCACCCCTCAGTGAGCTGTAACTTCCAGGGGTACCATGTTGTATTGATTCTGTATATCTAGTAGCTCTTTTGCATGAAGACACAAAGCAAATATTTGCTGGTGGAATGTGTATGTGAGCCATCCGACCAGCTCGTAGCTTTGCTGTGGCACATTTCCTGGAAAGCTTTATGTTAGAACTTGTGCTTTGCTGAGTCTTAAATCATTTTCTGTATCCACTTTGCCATTTGTCCCATGGACAGCTCTCTGTAAGCCCCGCTATTTGCAAACAGAAAGCTACATCTACTGTCACCCTGAAGTCAGGCAAATGGTGCAGATTGGGGACATAGACACATGTACAGTGTCTGATTTAATCTCATGATATCAACAAAGCACAGTCCTAGAGGGTCTACGAAGGCAGTATCAACCCATTGCAATGGCCTTTATTTTACTCTGAAGACAAAGACAACAGGGAATAGGTAATATGAACATTTTATGCAATAACTGGCAAAGGAATTGTTTCACCCAAAGCGTAACCCATAGATTTAACTTAGATTTCTCTACCTGCTAAATCACTCATAGTTTTAATCAGAAAAATTCAGCCTAAGCTTTTCCTCAAAAGGGTGTTACCTCAAAGTTAATTGGGAAAAGGAAACTATGATATTTTATTTTAATTTTTTGAGTTTTTTAATCAATACAGTTTTTTTTTTAATATGGGAGACTATAGAGAACCTTGGAGAGACTACTGCTTATAAGACAAACCATTATCTTTCAATAAGAAAAGATATGAAATTAACCTTGAACTTGAGTCAGCTACTAATACCATAATGGCTTTCCCCAGGGGTTTCCCCTAATGGTTTTGCACAGGTCCTTGAGAGTTTTAAAACCACACCAGCTCACCCCCTTCACCTCCTGGCTCTCTCCTGCTGCCTTTGTGTCAGTAGGACTGGGAGGTCCTGAGCAGCAGGTGGCATTTTAGTGTCCTGAATTCAGCAGTGCACCTACTGTGTGGTGCTTCCTGTGCATTCTTCAGGCAGGAGATTGCATGTCATAATCACATCCTAGAGGGTCAGTGGATCCCTGCTGAGCAGAAATGACTCCTGGTGAAGTTCAATTTGCATAACAATTTAAAGAAATTACCTTCCCCAAGTCCCTAATAATGTTTGTTGACTAGGTCCCTCCCTTTTGGTTGGAAGAGGAATGCACCTGCACAGCGCACACTAAGGCAAAGGCAGCGAGCTCAGGCCTGGGGTCGCTCCCAGCAGGTTGAGGGGGCTCCGGCTTGGAATTGTCCTTTTCCCTTGTCATCGGAGTTGGGATGAGAGTGGTATAGGTTGACGACAGGTGACAGCACTGAAGACGGAGACAGGTTGGGGGGTTGGGGTTTTTACCATTTCGAAGGACCATCCCATGACTTATGCTGACACCACGGAGGGGCAAGGGCCCAGAAGCCGGAGCCTGGGGTGTCTGTCAGCTACCAACCTTCTGGGGAAGAAGGGGAGAGAGGAGAGACCAAGAACAAGTCAAACGTCAGAACCCCTTGTGTTCACTTCACCAAGAAGCCCCCTGGTCTGGCTCGGGGAGACCCTCCTCCAGGTGCCAAGGTGGTCGCACAGCAGTCCGTGTGCAGCACTGAGAAAGCCGGCATCGTTCATTCTGCGGTAGAAAGGCTTTTTCTGTGCCTAGCTCTCAAGGCTCCCTGGAGTTTTTCAGGCACTATTTTGTTGAGCTGCAGAGAGCTCTGTGAGGGGGAAGGGAGGTCTGACACCTCACACGGATAAGGTTTCATCAGAACACGTTTTGTGACCTGCGAGCCTCATGTGCCACACGTACAGTCACCTCCGCGTGACAACCACTGGCTCAACAGACCAAACAGAAAGTTACGACCTCAAGTCATAACTGAGAATCCTGACCGCCACAAAGATCCTCCAGACCCACCCCCCCATGCCTGTGTCATTGCGTGCAAAGGGCCCAGCCTCTCTGAATGGCTAGTCCTTCGCCTGGAAGTGAAGGTGGACCAGGAGGTAAACTCCTCCCGGCCACACCAGGGGCCACGCATCCAGGAGCGCTGACATCTCAATGCGGCAGCTGGTTACTCCACTATGGAAAAGCTGGCAATCCTTCCTGTTTCTACCTTCCACTGTTTATTTATTGACTTACCTGCCCTTTGATTGCACAAGGGACTTAAAAATCACTCCAGTATTTGTCTTGCATTTTTAGTCAAATTCAACCGACATTTCTTGCTAGATTTGCCCTACTCTTCTCATTAGACTCTTGCATGTTTTGATGCGTTCAAATTAGGACCATTGCCATCTGCTCCTGTTGTCCCTTGCTGGGTGACAAACCACTGCACACGCTGTGACGTAAACCAACGATCACAGCTTCTGTAGATTGGAAATCTGAACCAGGCACGAAAGATGGTGCTCTGGCACTCCGTGATTTTGAGGGACCCTGGCAGGAAGACAAGACCAGCTGGGGGACGTGAGTGTCCCGGCTACCACAGCTGAGTCGGGGACCCACTTTTGAGATGGCTCCTTCACTCACACACCTGTGCTCCGGCCAGGAAGGCGAGGCTCACCAGGTGCCCCCCACGGGGGAGTCTGCGTGGCCTCTGCGTGCAGCAGTTTTGGGGTAACTGGAATTTTTGCCTGGTGGCGGGCCTCCTCTAGAAGGAGTCCCCACAGAGCAGCAGGCTGAAGTAGGGACAGTGCATCACCCAGCTCGGGAGTCAGAGCATCAGGGAGAGCCCTCTCTTTGTGTCTAAGTGCATGTGCCAATGGCACTCAGTTCGCATCATCCTTGGGAGTTCCGTTCCAGGACATCGCCGTGCGTACTGACATTGCGAACACCAAACAACTATTCCCAGGGGAGTGTGGGGGTAGGTTCCTGTGAGCCTCTGGTCACAACATTTCAATAAGCCAATAAATACATAACTTTGTTTGTTGTGTGTTTCTGTTTGAAGACACCTTATTTAATTTAAATGGTTGATTCATTAAACACCAACCTCATAATCAGCAGCTCCGTGACTCGGGCCTGAAGGACACTCATCTAAACACATGTATTTCCTCCCTGAGGCACCCATCAGCCTTCTTGCGCTTGGGAGTGTTGGATGGCGCTGGAATACCCCCTGCCCCTAGGTACATTGTAAAAGTGACATCCCCAACAAAAAAGCACAAAAATGCAAAACAAAAAACATATCACTTAATAGATGGCCAAAAGGAGAGTTGTCTCCCGTCCGAGATCTGAAAGGAGAAAGCAGAGCGCTGCCCTCCACAGACCCAAGTCGGGGGACAAGGGTCTGGCACCCCCGTGGGTGTCTGTGAACGGCTGTGAACGCATGCCAAGTGTTGACATCGAGATTACAAATGAAGTCTAGTGAGTAGCCAAATTCGCAGCTCTGGAACCCACAAATAAGGACCTACTGCATTTTTCCAAATCACCACTTCATCTTAGCAATTTATGTGTGTGCTCTTTCGTGAGCCTTCTTGAAATGATCTGCATCAGTATCCCTGTAACAAAGAGATATTTACACAAATCAGACATCGGCCATAATCTTCTTGAAAGTTTGCTTCATACAACTTTTGATAGCCACGGGTGAAGTGTGACAGCAGAAGGTAGTTTTCATGTAGCTCTTTATTCTCCAACACCCATCTTCTGGTTGCTGCAGCCTCCTAACTGTTCACTCAATACTGTTTGAATAAATAAATTGATATGTACTTTTCCAAAGCTCAAAACGTCCATCTGTTTTGGAACTGCTGGCTGCAACAAGGGCCCTATATTTCTAGAAGTGACAAAAATTACAACTGTACCTGGAACCAGATCTCAGAAAAAAAAGACTTATATCTTCACCAAAACCATGAGTTTCTTTGCTGAAATCTGAGTTCAGGACAATGTTGTAAATTTGTTAGATAAAGACAAATAGATGAAATGAAAACAACCAGAAAAAAAAAAAAAGGTTGATCTTTTGTTTGAAAGTATTTGAAATTGCAGGGATGCATCTACAGAGAATAAACAAGAAGCAGTTCCATCATTTTCTGGAAGAATAAGGAATAAATAGCACATGAGGGCACAAAGGTCTTCAAGAGGTAATTCTCCTGTGCGTCATTTCAGAATTCAAATTAGAAGTAAAAGGATACATTTTAAGAATAAAGACATAAAAGTAGCTCATAATCAATCTTCACTCCGTTCCCACATCAAATCTATCCCTTTGTTCTTACTCTTTCTCATAAACAGTAGGAGATATTATCACTATATAAATATAGACAATTATTCCCTTTTTCATTTTGTTGGCAAATAGGAAACAACATGAATTTTAGAATCTGATGAACATGCACTTGGAGCTATGTAAACTGCAGCCAGTCATTCAGCTAATCCAAGTCTAGTTCCTGCCTCTAAGCCCCCATCTGCAGTGGCTTGGAAAGTACTCTCCTGGCCCGCCACAGCTGCTAAGGAGCCCTCTTTGTCCCTACGCACAAAAACACACTCGATGTGTTTATCTCTCTACCTCTGGTGACGTGTCTCTTGACACACGCAGATTTGTGGGATCACACAGCTGAAGCCCACATGAGGGACCCCCCCCGCAGAAGATGTGAGCCCCCCTCCTTCTCCCAAGAGCCCCTCCGTCTTGCACCAGCCCCTCCCTTCCTCAGCTCAGCTGGCTTCTCTGATCCTCTACAGCATTGGGTCCCTTACCCTGGTCTTCCTAAGCTGCTCCGACACCCCCGGCACGTTTCTGCCCTGAGTCCTGTGCACAAGCTCTTCCCGTGTGTGAGTCCTTCCCTGCTGTCCACACACCCGCACTCTCGTTTCCACTCTGCCTGTCTCACCTCTGGAGAAGCCCCCTGCCTCCTCCTCCACGGGGAACCTGTCTCTCAGTCTCTGCTGCAGGCCCTCCTGTGTGCTTCCTCATGATGTGTGTGGCCTCTTTTGTTTCCCTGTCTCCTTGGCTTTTGCTTCCCTCACCCTCCAGCTCAAGGGCTGGGCAAGTATGGCCTGGGGGCAAAACTCCAGTCACTCACTGGTTTTTGGACAGCCCAGGGGCTAAGAATGGGTTTCCACATTTTGAGGTGGATGAAAAATATCAAAATAGGAATAATACTTTATGACACATAAAAATCATTGGAAGTTCACATTCCAGTCCATAAACAAAGTTCTGTCCACACAATCGCACCCTAGTAGTGCTTATGGTTGCCTTCACGTTATAGACACAGGCCTGAGTAGCATCAGTTGAACAAATTTCCAAATTTTAAGAATCTTAAAATGAGGGGAAAAATGAATATACTAAAATAGGCAATATATGTGATAATTGGCATTTTGAGCACTTACGACATTCCAGGCCCTTATTCAAGTCTGTTATATCCATTAACTTATTTAATCAGATAATATGCTGAGCTGTTTTGATGGTGGTTCATTGGCCCCGTTTTGTAAGTGAGGGATGAGGGGCGTGCAAGCAACGAGACGCATGTTATGCCCAGACCTTCATTCCAGTTCGGTCTGGGCAGCGCTGCCCCTCCCTTGCCAAACACAACACGGTCTTATTGAGAAAAGAATAAGACCTCAGAATAGTCCAAAAAAGCAATAAAAACCATCTTTCAATATAATCCCACACTAGGGTTGTCAGATAAGGTACGAAGCACCCAGTTAAATTTCAATCTCAGAAAAGCCATGGCCAATCTTTAGTATAAGTACTTCCCAAATACAGCATGGACACACTTATACTAAAAATTATAACACTCATTGATTACTGAAATTCAAATTTAACGGACTATCCTATGCTTTTACTTCTAAATCTGGCAAATCCATCTCATATTGGAGTAAAGTGCTTCTTTATACATCTTTCCAGTACCTCGCTTCCCTTTCAGGATAGAGGGAAAAGCCCACATATTTTAAACTCATTTAGGACACTGTACATTTTTACAAGAGTATACACAGCACTTTCCATGGGCCACATTCCTTATGCATGTTACCAATGGTCCACAAATCAGCCTGGCAGGGACAGTATCGCTAGCCACATTTTATAGATGAGGCCGCTGACAGGAAAGAGGTGAAGTCGCATCTTCAAGGTTACACAGAAAGTGTGAGGTGAAATAAATACACATCCATTTCTGTCTGGCCACAGGGCGAGGCTCTTTGCAATTAAAACCAGTTTTGTGTTGTTCTCCATATCGACTCTTTAGAACTGTTTTTCCTAAATGGGCATCACGGGTCCTGTTCCAATTCATCTAAAACAGTGGGGATCATTGTCAAAATGAGGGAGTCACTGCACGTACTCTGCGTCCTCTGTCTCTGCCATCCACAGTGACCTGGGACTGCATGACCAACTTGACGCCAATTCATCCCCTACTCGTCACCAACAAAGAGTAAACAAGAAATCCATGCTAATGTCACATTCCAAGGGAAAGCTGGGTGTGCAGATCAATAGGTGTGCATTTTCCACATTGACTAGGGATAAAGTAATTAAGCAAAAACATTCACCTTCAGATGATAGAAAATGAATAGAAAGTTTTCACTCCCAAGTTGTTGATTACAACTATGCATGGAAGATACCAACCCAAATGTGGCTCAGGCTACATGCTTATTATCCTCAAGACAATTTGGCATTTTGGATGTATTTAGTTTGTTCAGATATTTAGTTTTTGAGGTTTAAGATTAAAGTCACTGAGATTTATCATACTCCATTTTAGTTGAGAATTTTCATGAAGTAATTCAACCGTATTTTTCCAATGATGTTTTAAAATTAACATTGAAGGTGAAGACATTCTTTTATAAGAAAAAAATACTTTAATATCTCACATTTGTCACTGGGCTTTACTTTCATTAGCCAAGTCTCTACCTTCCTACTTTACTATTTTGGAAGATTCTCTCAGTCTGTTTAACAGTGGTGGTCCTCATCGGGGACAGAAAATGGGCTTTGCTTCCCTGGTTTTAATTGCCATTGACAATGGGAAGTGCTTTTTGGTGGATTAAAGGAGGCAAGAGAGAAGGAAAAAAGCAACAAGGATAAAGCAGTTTGCAAAAGTAAAGGAAGAAAAAAGCTGGGACTGAACGAGGGAAGGAAAGGAAAAATGTAGGAACTGCATTGAAGAATGTTCAGAAAATCACATTCAATTAATTGTAACCGGTTTCCACAAATCCATTCTTTGCAGTGCTGAACAGAACATCTGCCTAAAACACAGCTCCCATTAGATCAAAAACTTTCATGACTTTCCACTGACTGCGTTGTAAAGGCCAAACTCCCTAGAATGTGCGCATCTGTCACCCTCCATGGGCTCCCTCTGTGCCCCTCAATGGCCTCTACCTCAGCCTGCTCTGAAATCCCCACCATAGACACCCACAGCAAGCTTTCTGGGCTTTACGGGCCTGGTAGTGGTCTCATTCATCTGAACCTGACTAAGGCAAAAATGACTTTATTCAGGCTGAGGTCATAAGCTTGAAGTGAATATATAAACTGTGGTATTCCGTTAAAAAAAAAAAAAGAGTGCATGAAAATATCTGAATTATTTCCCTTTGAATCTCATCCGAGATGAGACAGCATGGAGCATGGTATCAATGGGACTGAAAACATACCCCTAGGAACATGATCTTCATGGTATTTATAAACTCATGCATCCCAGTCATAACCACAACAGAGTGCTAGCAGTTCAATGACAAGAGAAAAAGAAACAAAAGCCATCCAAATCAGAAAGGAAGAAGTAAAATTATTTCTGTTCACAGATGGCATGATCATGTATAGATCCATAAATAAACTTATATATGTACAAAACCCTAAATGCCACACACACACACACACACACACACATTTATTCAAACTATTGAACAAGTTCAACAAAGTAGCAGGAAACAAAAGCAACACACAAGTCAATGGTGCTTCTATTCACTAAGGATAACCAAGTCAAAGAAGAAACTCAAAAAGCAAGTTTATTTATTAGACCACAAAGAATTACATCCTTAGGGATAAATGTAACAAAGGGGGTGAAAGACAGGTACACTGGAAACCTGGAAACATTGCTAAAAGAAATACAAGATACACATAAATGGAAAGACATCTTGTGCTCTTGGATCAAAAGACATAATACAGTTAGAAGCCCATACTACCCAAAGTGACCACAGGTTCAAGGCAATCCTTATCAAAATCTCAATAGCATTTTGGCAGAAACAAACTTGAATTGATGTAACGCACGTGCTCCCTCATCAAGATATTAAATAGCAAGATCTACTGGTTTGAGTATTCGGAAGTTGTGATAAGCACAAACAATACGTCGATACCCATCTCTGCACTGCAGTGCCTTGTGAATGCCATGTTTCTAAAGCGAGGGGAAGGACTCTGGTAAAGGGTGACTTGAAAACACAAGAAAGAAAGGAAACAAATGGACCCGAGGGGAGATCAGAGAGGAGAGGAGATGATACAGAAGGAGCCTTGAGCCCGGGGCAGTCGGTCTCCCTGGGAAGGTGGGAGGGGAGCAGACTGCTGGGCACGGAGGGGTGGGGGGCAGCAGCCTCATGGCTAGGGCAGCCCCATGATGCGGCACGGGTCAGCAGCAGCCATTCACTTTGTTACGAAAAAGAAATGATGAGAATAGTATTTAGAGTACAGCAGAATGTAGTCAGAGGATCCCTTTAGAGTGACAGTCTCCCTGTGCTTGATGATGACCTCAGAAAATTTCTTAATTCTGCATGCTCTGTTCTTCACCTTTATTTTGACATCTGTTGTCCAGGTGGGAAATCACAAACGTATTTTACCCATGGATTAATGAGTTTCAGGTATTACCAAGAGTAGAGATCATTGGTCTTTAGAAAGTACTACAAGCAATAATTTCTGGAAACTCGTCTCAGGGGCATGGAATGTCACTATCATCATCATCATCATCACCACCATTGCCATCACCATAATATCACCACCATCATCATTGTCTTCATCGCCATCATCATCACCATCACTATCATCATCATCTTCATAATCTACCTATTATTTCTGAATCCTTTCAGCACTCCAGGAAATATTCCAAGTGTTTTCCGTACATTAGGCTATTTAATCCTGGTTACAACTGCAAGGTGGGAAGCTCCGAAGATGGGGGGAGGGTTGGCCTGGGGCCAGCCCAGCCTCTGGCAGCTGACAGCCTCCACACAGGAAGCAAATTCTCATTTGGAATCTGTGTGAGCCCAAAGTCCACAATAGGTGTCCTGGCACATGGGATCTCCCCACATTTAATTATTTGGGGGTCAGTTTTTTAGGTAGTTAATATTTACTACAGAAAAGTTTCTTTGATTAAATCAAAACAAAGCTTGAAAAAAGTGTGTTGGTTAGTTTTTGTATGGACCATTTTTTCCTGTGATAATACTGATATAGATTTTCTCTCATTCAGAGCAATACTCTAACAACTCATTCAATATGGTAAATTCACAGAAAATTGAAACTTTATAATATCAGAAATTAATATTTGAAAAGAAAAATAATTAGGAACACATATTAAGCAAAATAATCCATAAATAATGATTAATGATCAGAAAAGATGGGATTTAATACCATACTTCATCCGTGTAAAAAAATTCATTTCCTCAAAAACACAACTTTAAAAAGAATGTTGTTATGTTCACTAGAATTCATTCATTTATCCTTTCAACAAATAAATCTCAATATTATGCTTCAAGATATAGAAATAATTTACATAATAAAACTTAATATATTTAATATATTTGGTTTCAAATAGTTGCTATGCTCAGAGCTTTGTATTCTTTTTTTTTAATGTTTTTTTAAAGTTTGTTTATTTTTGAGAGAGAGACACAGAACATAAGTGGGGGAGGGGTGGAGAGAGACAGAAACAGAATCCGAAGCAGGCTCCAGGCTCTGAGCTGTCAGCACAGAACCCGATGCAGGGCTTAAACTCATGGACTGACAGATCATAACCTGAGCCAAAGTCAGACACTTTAACTGACTGAACCACCCACGTGCCCTGTACTCTTTTTTTAAGCTTATTTATTTATTTTAAGAAAGAAAGAGAAAAAGCATGAGCAGGAGAAGGTCAGGGAGAGAAAGATCTCCAAGCAGACTCCACGCTCAGCTCAGAGCTCAATGGGGCTCATGACCTGAGCAGAAATCAGGAGTCAGACGTTTAACCAACTGAGCCACCCAGGTGCCCCAAAGACCTGTGTGTCCTGAAAGACTGCACCCCTGGCCCTGGGCTTGTGTGCTGCAGGACAGAACAGAGCCAGAACTCCACCTGGGTCATGAGCAGGCTATGAAGTCACACACATGAGTTGTGTCGTCCTATAATGTCAGCTTTATTCAGTCATAAAGCAAATTTAACACAATTTGCTGGTTCAGGATTCCAAACTCAGTGATATTTCACCACGCATTTAACTTGGCTTCATACATGTAACACAAAGCAAAGCACAAGATGAAGTCACACAACAAACAAGACGCAACAAGGTGTGGGGAGTTAGCAAACCAAGCGTGAAGTCAGTGGGTGGGTGCCCAGCTGAGGCGAGGCTTTGGCTGTCCACACTCCCTGCTTCCTGCATTCAAGCAGTGGAGGATCTCTGTTACGTTCAGGGATCGATCAGGCAGAGCCTTGGGTGGCAGCTCTCACACGTGGCAGGTGCGGGAGGGTCATGGAGAGTCTGAAGGTGGCAGCAGACCCCGCGCCCCCGACTTTCTAAGCGGGTTTAACCAGCCTTGGGTCTTTGCCGGCCTCTCTGGCTCCAGTGATTGTCAGCCGCTGGTTCTTTCAGGCTCTCTGGACTTTGGTGGTTAGCAGTTCCGGGTCCCTCCAGCCTGTGCTGCTTTCCGTGTTGACTGGTCTTGGTTTCCACACCCTTGGCTGCTAATGTCACTGCTTGAGTGATGGCTCCATCTTTCTCTCTACAGCCCCAAGTCCCCATAAAGCCAGTTACGTGGATGAGAAGTCATGAACCGGGTATGACAACTCACTTTTACTGGGCTTTTCCTCGGGTCCCGGCACAAATATGAAGACGGCAGGGAGGGAAGGAGGTCCGCCTGGGAAAAGAAAGGGCTGGAAGGAGTCGGTGCTGAGCGGTACCTCCAGCCAGGAATCTTGGAGTCTGCCCTCAGCACCTTGCAGTGACACACTGGTAGTAATGCCCCTGTTTTTGGAGGGTTCGAAAGAGTTAAGTAAAATTTCTAAGACAACAACAAATAAGTGGTACAATAAAGCCAAAAAAGGAGCCTTTAGAAAAGTGCCATGAAGTGTCTGCTTCAGCACAGAATGAGCAAATTCATCAACATGGATTTTTGGACGGTTTCTAGGAAGAAGCCAGTTCCCTGCCAACCATGAGATGCATTATTGTTTAGGGTCTGGTGCTGGGAAGTCCATAAAGGAGAGATATCACTGCCATCAGTTCCCCAGGAGGCCAACGGGCACGTGAGGCTGACTACAGTCTCCACTTATCTCAATGAGCTCACGCAAAATGGGCATTAGTTCTCATCCAGTCAAGAGCTAATAAAATAAATTTCATTACATTGTATAGGTGCTTTCGCTGAAAACTCACACTTTGGGGTTTTTTTCTGGTGCTTTTTAAAGATCTCGATGACATAGAAATACATTGCTTTTCTGAACTGAAACTACCACTTCAGTTATTCGATGAAGGAAAATATTCAAAATGAGAGTAATGGCAAGCATTACATCGCCCAATGTCAACGTTAAAGGACTAAACCTGCTCAAATCCATGGAGGCTTTGTTATATCCCAAGCACCACTGGTATTTTGGGTATTTTCAAAGCTTCTAGAGAGCAACCTGAAAAACTGATAAAAACTATCTGTTTCTTTGCCTCGGTTTGTGAGGAAGAAGCAATAAGCACCAGACTAGCTATTTAAGAATTTTCATACTTTGTCTACAACCAAACAAGCTCTTTCTCCCCGGGGGCCCTGTGACCAATGGTTGCAGACAGCAGCCTCTGTGGTGGCGTCTGCAGCCTGTTGACTACCTGGGTTGCTGTAAGGGACCATGGAGACGGCCCTTTCCAGTATCTGACCTCATGCCATCCCCAGTTTGCAGACAGGTAGTGCAGGTGGGGCAGATGGTGACAAGGGGGACTTTCTGGTATCAGGTATCCATGGAGGTAGCAAGCAATGGTGTGTGTCTTTTCACCTTAGCCACTTTGTCTTCATATAAAGTACTTAATGAAGACACCTGGGTACCGCTGGGCACCCCAGAGCACAGTGGTCAGGGTCCACACTGACCAAGTCATCATGTCCATCCGTGCCAAGCTGTAGAACAAGGAGCATGTGACTGAGGCCCTACACAGGGTCAAGTTCAAGTTCTCTGATGGCCAGAAGGTGAATTGTGCTGTGACTTTCCTTGCCCCACTGTCCAGGCTTTCTGATCCTATTCCTTGCATAGCTCCCTAGATCTACATCTCTAAGAAAAGGGGCATTACTAAGTTTAATGTAGATGAATTTCAAGACAGAGTAGCTGAAAAGTGACTCATCCCAGATGACTGTGGGTCAAACATATCCCTCATCATAGTCCCCTGGACAAGTGGCCAGCTTTGCACTCGTGAGAACTTTAGTGCTTCCCCCTCCTTATTTATGCCCACCAATAAATCCTCCTTCATGTCAAAAAAAAAAAAAAAAAAGATGTTCACACTTTGGCTTGTTGGATGGGTGGCAATTTGTTTCTTTGTTCATTAGTTAATTCAGCACATGCTTAGTGACAGCCTCCCCTGGTGCCAGCACTTGTCTTGGTCCTGAGAGCCCAGCAGTGGACAAAACAGACCAAAATTCCTACCTCTGCGGATCTTAATTCTAAGTTGGGAAGAGAGGGATGTAAGACATGAAAAGATAAATAAGTAAATACACAGCATGTCAGATGGTGATTCACACTAAGGGTTACAGTTTTAAATCACACAATCAGAGAGGAGCTTGAAAGTGACCCATATGGATGTCAGGGAGGGGAGTGTTCCCAGCACATTCTTGGAACCAAAGCAAGTGGGCTTGGAAAGCCTGATGACGTGGAGAAGGAGCCATTCAAACAGGTGACAGTGGGATGTTTCTCCTGAAAAGGTGTCTAAAATGAAAAAGCTTATATCAGTTATGCTTGTGTCTTAATTGAATGAGAGGCAAAAATCTTTTATGCTATTTTGACAAAATATAAACCATCCTCAATAGAAGCATAAATGTGATTCATAGATCATATTAAGGGCCTCCTGAACAGTCTGATAAATGTCAAGTTTGGCAATACTGTGTAAAAGAATCCAGGGGTCCTCATTTAGTACTTTATATGAAGACAGAGTTGTTAAGGTCAAAAGACATACACCATTGCTGGCTACCTCCATGGACACCTAATACCAAAGGCCCCCTTGTCACCATCTGCTGATTTCCAGTACATGCATCTGCTCTCCTCCACCTGGTCCACACATTTCTCTTTGCCAGATCTTTCCGTATCTGCATTTGTGGTTGTCAAATATTCTGATCTCCACTATAAATTGCCACAAAACTCTATCTGCATTTAACTCACTCGTGTCTCCCAGGGTCTCCCAGGAAGGCAATACCACCCCCCGCCCCGAGGGCTTCCTTCCAAAGATCATGCAGGACCTCAATCCAATGACTGATGCACATTTTATTATGAGCCTCAGATTTATTATTTGTGTCACTGAATATTCTGCAATGGCTGTAAATGTTGCTGGACATGAGTCTCATTAGCCCTTTTTTCCTTATTGCTGAGAAACTCACCACGTACAATCAGAGTCGTGTCCTGTTACATGCCGTGTTAGCATCACACAGCCCACGCCCACCCTCCTGGCACCCACCTGGATCGACTTATACTTTCTTGTCTGAGTTACTTCAAAGACTTTCTACAAGACCAGCCTTTCAGAGGGTGCAAAATCTCCTCACCAGTCATGATGAGGTAATCTAACAGTATGATAGATATTTTAGGGCTAGAAAGGAACTATTTAATCTAACTCATTTTTCTGATACATAGACCCTATTTTGCAAAATTCCCACCATTTAGTTCCTACTTTTCCATTTTGTAATGGAACTCCTCTAATGAGAGAGTTCACGTAGTCTGGAAGAGGTCAAATCTAACAATTCGAATTTTAAGCCTTGGATATTCAAGTCCAGCAATGTGCAAAAAACTATCCATTATGAACAAGTGGGTTCTTCCCAGGTATGTGCGGCTAGTTCAACATTCAGTAATTCTACCATAGGCTAAGGAGAAAAAATCATATATGCATATCGAATAAAGCAGAAAAAGCCTTGGCAAAATCTAACATTCTGGATTTATCATGCTGTTTCATGCCTGCTTGCAGAAATAGCTTCCTCTGTTCGTGTTTCCTACCCCATCCTGCAAGATGTGAGAACCTCACTCAGCCCTTCCTTAGTCACATCAAGCAAATCATGACAAGGACCGCCTCCCCAGCCTTCAGTACTAAGCCGCCCATCCCCAAATCTGTCCTCACCTCTCTTCCGATGGCCATATCCTTGACCTCTAGCATCAGCTAGACTCCTCTAATGCAAACCATTCTCTCCCTCACTGCTCACCCTTCCTTTAGATCAAGGAAACAATATTAATCATGTCTGTGTCTCCAGTGGAAGCACAGAGTGGATATAAGAAAAAATGACTCAACCAATTAATGATTTAAGGGTAGGAATCCGTGTATTTTTTTGAATTAAATTGTATTGAAATGAATGGATAGAAACATGTTCCTCCAGGAAGTTAAACTTCATTCCTCTGCACAATTATCAAAATTACCCTGGAGTTTTTCCTACAGCCTGTTTGGTAATCCAATTTAAAATTTAGAGACAAATATTTTAAAATTTAAAAGTTTATCGGAAAAAAATATATACTTAGAACAATAAAGTAAGAACCAGGATAGACTGGAAAACATTAATTAAATTTACTTTGGGGTGATTTTAGAGGCCATACCATCGAGTCAGAATATTTTATTAAAACAAATAACCAAAGCTCCTATTATTATTCCTAAGGTCATAACCTCATAAATTCAACTTTAAAGATTAACTTCAAAAGCTAAGTTGGTTTTATGTTGTGGAAAAAATGGGAACATTCCCTGCTCCTTTTATGAAGCTAATGTATCCTGAAAGCAAACCTCAGCACCACTGAAGATAGAATTCTGGAGCTCTGAGCTGCAAGGAACCTGTACATCATCGCTCCCATCCTTGCAATAAGATCAAACTGGACAGACTAAAAGCTGATGATTTTTCTTGGGAACGAGGAGAAGGGAGGTCAGGACACATTGTACCCAGAAATCTGGAGAGACGGGTTTTTCTGGACAGTCATAGCCAGGACAAGCTGGCCCTAAACAGCCACTGCTGGGGCCTCTACTGGGAGAAACACGGGGCCGCTGCTGGAACACGGGGTGGTCATTTTGATGAATTTCTGGAAACTGAAGAGCCCACTGGGTCTTCCTGGTCAAGATCTATCCTGACCCTGGCCGCAGGAGGGGAAGTGCAACACTTGAGGCATGCCCAGTACCTTCTCTCTACAAAAGCCCACTCTGGGGGGGGAGAAAGCTGTCAGGCCCTCACAGCAGCTGGGGAGGAGTCCCGTCATCTTCCCATTTCTCCAAAAGAAGAAGGTACATGTTTCCTATATCGTAGTCAACATGGGGAGGGGTTCAGGAAGGAGGCTGGGCAGCCAGCCAGCATGCAGGGCCCAGGATGGAATGAGTGGCACTGGAGAGGCACGTGAAAGCCTGAGCCCCAGATGCAGGCCAGCTCTGACACAGCATGTAGCTCAAAGAACACAGAAGCCCGCCCTCCTCCAACCTCACTGCACACCAGAGGGCTCCTGCGTGGGCACACAGACCCTCTCTCTCTGACGAGCCCTCGGGGGAGCCTCAGTTCAGAGTCAAGGGACAGGCAAAGGGAGGGACACCAGAGGGACAGCAAGCTCTGAACACGCAGAACTCCTGGCCAGATTAACATGACTCCTCACACCAAGGCTAGGGCGCCTTCTTGTCACACAATACAACATGTCTGGCTTTCAACACAAAATGTACAAGGTATGATGATGGCAAGAAATGAGCAGAACCAGAACCAGAACCAGAGTTAGATATGGAACAGATGCTGGAAGCCTCGTACAAAGAATTTACAAGATGTGTGGTTAATACATTAAAGGTTCTAATAAGAGGAGAGAAAACATGTGAGAGCAGATGGGTGCTGTCAGCACAGAGAGTGGAAGTCCAAGAAAGACTCAGAATTAAATGTGAGAAACCAAACTCGGTGAGAGAGATGAAGAAAGCTTTGGGGACGGAGTGGGGGGGACACGGGGCGTCGTCACTAATGAATAGACTCAACTCCGTGGAGGTAGAGTCACTGAGATTGTGGATAGGTCATAGGCACTTCCAAACTGAGTCACACACACAAAGAATGAACAACACAGAGCTGAACAGCCAAGACCTGTCAGACCACAGACAGATGTCTGCACACAAGCACGGACTCTGGTTACAGTCCCTTTCCCACGCGCGTTCAGGTTAACAATTCCGCAGTCGGCGCACGTGCGGACTGGAATTGAACACTTCTGTAAATGGGCAGTGGGTAGTGGGAGCAGGTCTCCTCACTGTTGGAGAAGAGGTTACAGGTAGGCGGCGGGGGGAGGTGACCCAGGGGTGATGGTGCTGAGTCAAAGACATGGACAAACACACCTGCCCCCATACAGATGCAGGTGTGAGCAAAAGGAAATAGTCATAGGTAAGCATGTATACCAGTCAGTTTGCTTACATGCATCCCCTTGCTCTCCCAGCCGAGGGGAACAGGGACAGGGACAGGGACAGGACGCCTCTGTCTCATTGGGCTCACCTGGAACACAGACCTTGGCTTCTAACACCACTTTCCGTTAAAGGGAACCAGGGTTTCCTGGAGTTATTAGGGCTGGGGCAGGGAATACACCAGAAGAAGCAGAACAATCTAGTAAGGCCAGAAAGTAAGGAAATGCTAACTGAAAACCAACAAGAAAACCAAACAAACAAAAAAAGAAAGAAAGAAAAAAAATGAAACCTTCAAAAGCCCACACGTGATGAGGTTTTATCAGAGGAGCACATGAGAAGCCCGAAGGAGCTCCCAGTGGCCAAAGCAGTTGCAGTTTGAAAAAGAGAAATGTAAAGAAGCTCTGGAACATAGCCACATTGGAACACGATCCAAACGCTAACACAAACATCCGTGTGGCCATAGTGATGTAACCAAATTATCGAATAAATGCACGGGGGAGAAGAGTCGAAGGGCGCGTGCAGACGTATGCAGTCTGCTCTGCTGGCGGAGTCGGGGCCTGACCCCCCTTCTGCACCCAGCGCTGGAGGGAAGCGCATCCTCGACCCGATCCGCTGCAGAGAAAACAGAACGATCCCAGGGGACCAGAATTTACGATCTCACTGGAAACCGCTAACAATGAGAGAGCCCACACAGTTGAGTGAAAGGTCCACCTCTCGGAAACACTCACGGGCGTGACTGTGTTTTATAGCAGATACACACGTATCAGTGGAGAGTCATTTGTGAAGCATTTCAGACATTCCCCTTTTTGCCCAGACAGCGAGGTGAGCAGAATTGCCTGGATTTGGACCTGACTGACTGTGCTAGTCCTTAACCATCCCACAAGCCTCTGGGGCCTGTGCCAGCCTACGATGGAAGAGAATGTTCCATCCGGCAAGATAGACAGATAAGTGGCAGGACATTTTCAGCCTCTGTCTGAATCCAGAGCTTGGATTTCACGTGCACAGTCTTTGTCATCACTGCACATTCCCATAGGGGGTTCTTCATTTCGAGATGTTGAGAGTTTATGCCCTGTTTTCCCAATCAGACCACAAGACCCTTGAGTAAAAGACCCTCCGTCCACGCTTGTATGACAGGACCTTAAAACCAGGCCCAAATGCAGGGTAGTCAACATAGTGGATATTCAAGAACTTAACCTCACCTTCTTCATTTTGTAGGTCAGCTGAGTAGAGCTGAGGATCTAAATGTGTGACTCAAGAACGTCTGCACCATCTACAACAGGATCAGTTGAACCTGTTACGAAGATTCGTGTTCAGAGACACTTAACACCTCTGTTGAGCTTGGAGATTATTGTTCTAATGCAGTCAGGAGGCGAGGTGAGCCACAGCTGATAAACACATGCTTTTTTTTTTAATTAGTAATTCTTTTTTTTTTTTTTTTACAAATAGTTTATTGTCAAGTTGGTTTCCATATAACACCCAGTGCTCATCCCCACTTGAAGCAAGCATACGCTTCTATTCTTTTCACATGGATTAGAGTTGTTACAACGGTGTTATTATTCAAATACGTTGGGACAAGTGATTTCCTGGGGTGCTGGCAATCTGAGCAGGCAACTCTTTCTGGCAGACAAGCCCACCTTTTCTAGGGCTGTGTTTGTACCTGCTGGTATCGTCATGTGTTCACCGCATACCTTCTGCGAAGGCGTATCAGAATCTCGTGCTTAAAAATACATGCACGCATGTGGAAAGTAATGAACTCTAGAAAGCAAACATCATTATTTTGTCATTGTCCCCATAGCAGGAGTACAAGTGATGACAGTTTGAAAATTGAATCGTGCCTATTTTCATGCTCTGATACCCTAACTAGAAGACGATTCAATTAAAAAAGCCAAGGAGGAAGTACATTCATGTCAGTCGTTTTATATTAGCTTATCCCTGGGACCTAAGTGTCCCATAAGCCTCACCAACCGGGCCAGGCTGCGGTGCTGCCCACATTCCACGGTGAGAATTTCTCTGTCCCCGGAAGTCCCCCATGTGGCTGGGATGCACACTCTAGGGCCTGCGTTATGAAGCCTGTTCTCACGTTAGCCAGGAATGAGCCTTTGAAAGGGTACGACTAGCCACGGGCCTCCCAGAGGCCCCTGCGGTGTGGGCGTGAGAGCGCCAGAACATGGACGAGAGGAAGAAACACAGGAAACAAGAGTCATCAATGCTACACCTCGTCGTCATCTCCTTCTGCCCACAGCAAATGGCACAAAGACCGATTATTTATAAGTGCAACTACTCTCAACACAAACACATTTACTTTATGGGACCCTCCGAAGGGAATTTAGGCGTTCCTAAATATGTTTCGTTTGCTCTCAACCTTGGATCTACCTTAGTTTTCTCGGATCCCAAAAGCAAGTTAGAAACTTGATTAAAACAATAAAATATAAATGTTGTTCTTAAATATGACAATTTACACAAGGTGCATACGGGTTAGTTTATAAATATAAGCATGAAGCATGTTATTGTGCGTTGAGGCAGAGTTACACAGAGACATTCAGTACTTGCTGTGTAGGAACGCCACTCATTTCTCCAGGAGGACGCAAGATGCTTCCGTCACTCGTGTTGTTGCTATAATTTACATCTTGACACTTGCATTACCTCTATGAGGTCATAAAAGTCACCTTCTTAATCATTTTAAGATCACTGTTCGCAAACACTGATTATCTTGAGTACTGTGTTTCTTCAGTTCTTGATGTTTGCAAAGTTTGGATTGCTTGAAGCCACAATTTTTTCTTTTTTCAAGTTTTATTTAGTTAAGTAATCTCTACACCCAATGGAGGGCTTGAACTCACGCCCCCGAGATTAGGAGTCACTCACTCTTCCGACTGAGTCACCCAGGTGCCCCAAAGCCACTAAAATTTTAAAACAACTACAATTTTCTGAGTCCAACAAAAATTCATTTTTAAAAATAATTTTATTCAAAGTGTTTTAATTTTGGAGTCATTCAATCAAAACATTTTTTAAATTTTCTCATTAATAATATAATTTATATTGGAGTTTATGAACTATGTTTACTCTTTTTTCCTCAAAAAAGAGAATGTAAATAGCAGGGATAATTTCTATTAAAGATTCTGAGTCTTCCCTGCCCTCTGCTGCCCATGGAGGTTTGGAATCTTTTCTTTAGCACATTTTCAGACTTATAAAGAGTTGCAAATGTGGAGGTTCCTCAGAAAATTGACAATAGAACTCCCCTATGACCCAGCAATAGCACTGCGAGGAATTTACCCAAGGGACACAAGAGTGCTGATGCCTAGGGGCACATGTACCCCAGTGTTCATAGCAGCACTGTGAACAATAGCCAATAGCCAAAACATGGAAAGAGCCTAAGTGCCCATCAATGGACGAATGGATCAAGAAGATGTGGTTTATCTATACCATGGAATACTCCATGGCAATGAGAAAGAATGAAATCTGGCCATGTGTAGCAACATGGATGGAACTGGAAGGTATTATGCTGAACGAAATAAGTCAGGCAGAGAAGACAGATACCATGTGTTTTCACTCATATGTGGAACAGGAGAAACTTAACAGAGGACCACAGGGGAAGGGGAAGGGAAGAAAATAGTTGAGGAGAGGGAGGGAGGCAAACCATGAGAGACCCTTAAATATTGAGAACAGACTGAGGGCTGATGGGGGTGGGGGAGAGGGGAAAAGGTATGATACACATGGAGGAGGGCACTTGTGGGGATGAGCACTGGGTGTTATATGGAAACCAACTTGACAGTAAACTATAAACAAACAAAAAAAGAATAATCCAAATAAGTCTCGTGACCTTTACCCATTTGCTCTTTCTCTCTGAATCCTGAAGAGCTCAGTGTGTATTTCTAACAAACAATTGGACATAATATGCAATTATAAAAATTGGGAAATTTATGGTGAAACTCTTTTATTAGTGGCTTTTTTCAGATTTTTCCAATTGTCCCAAAATGTACTTTATGGCAGAACAAACTCCAGGATCATGAGTTGCGTGTGGTTGTCGTGTGTCCCCGGCGCCCTTCAACACGGGCTGTTCTCCCGTCTTCCTGTCCCACAACACAACATTTTGAAGAGCGCCTGCTGACTCGTGTGAGTGTGCCCGGAGGACGTACGTTGGGGTCACGGTTCCCTCAGTGTCCCGGCAGGAGGCGCGTGGTGAGGAGGCCAGTCAGTCAGTGTCGGTCATCTCCCTAAGACGGTGTCTTCCAGCTCTCCGTACTGTAAGGTGACGCTTTTTTTTCCGTTGTAACTTAGCAATATCTGAGGGGAGATGGCTCAGGCCTGTTTCTATCCTATAACTCTTCAGATGCTCACCCTTCAGTTGAGCCCGCTTCAGTGATTCTTGCCGGAAACATTCATTAGTATGATGATTGCCAAGTGCTCCCTCGGGTTTTTCTATTATTAATGTACTGTGTTTTTCTCAAGCACCCTACTGATGCAGCTGCTATGAAAGTGCTTCAGTAGCAGTAACAGAATGAGCATCCTGTCAGGAAACAGCCTTTACCTGCATCTCTCTGAACCGCACAGGCTGTGTTGATCCTTGTGAACCTCAGAGGCCTGGCATCCGTGGCTGTTCCAGAGGCAACAGCTGACCTGGGAGCCAGAGGCCGGCTGTGCTGGACTCTCTCTCAGCTCCACCTACAATGGCTACGAGTGCATCTTGCTTGTATACCTGCTGCTGCCGTGTTAAAATCACATGAAAACAAGACACGTAGCGAACGCCAGCCTTCACGGAGAAGGACTGCAAGGGACACAGTGAAAAGCAGTGTAAAGGACAAGAATATGGGCCAGTCGTTTCATCTCTGACCCTCAGGCTCTCCCTCCCCTGAAGGATGATATGAGTCATCTCATTGGATTGCCCCAAGGATTAAATCAGATCAGAAATGCAGTCTGACTAGCAAACAGCAGCTACATTTTCTGGGACGTTAATTGTTGCCAGGCCTCATTACCATCACTTAAGTCAACAATCCCACTGCATCCTCAGGACAGCCGATCCATCATGTTCTATCCGTCCTGTGTCCAGAGGCAGGACTTGACATACAAAGTGAGATGGATTTTGGCTAGAGATACACCCGCAGATCTGGGGTTCGAGCCTTGTCCGTCTGACTCCCGAGCAAGCATGGGAGAAGGCGAGTGTGGCAGAGCCCACCGCTGCCCAGAGGAGGAGACGGAACCTCCATCATCCTGCAGATGGAAGTAGTGACCGGGCCAGCAGGAGTCACGTAATTATTAACCCTTCAGAAACCGCCTGTGGAATCCATCCCCCCGTCACAGCGCTGCCTGAGGTGATGCTCAGCGATGGACATGGGTGTGCTTCTCCAGTCATCCACGTAGCTGGGGATTTGTCCATGAAGAAACCAAGCCAAGAATCTCTCTTTATTTCAAAATAGGTGCTGCTTGGGGCACCTGCGTGGCTCAGTCAAGAAAGTGTCTGACTTCAGCTCAGGCATGGGATCAAGCCCCGTGTCAGGCTCTGGCTCTGTGCTGACAGCATGGAGCCAGCTTGGGATTCTCTCTCCCTGTCATTCTGCTCCTCCCCCACTCGTTCTCTCTCTCGAAAATAAATAAAGATTTTTTTTTTAAAGCTACTGCTTTAGAGCATCCCATGTTGTGCTAGTCTGTAAACTGAGGATCCAGAAAGCAGAGAAAAGCATGCATTCCTTTCTCATCGAGTCCCATCTCATCGAGATGGAGAAGCGCTCAGTATATCTCTCAGCATTTGTGCCTTGGCCCCTAAAGTGGGAGCATCATCCCTGGTTCTGTTTTCTCTCTCGGAGGCGTGTCAGAGGATGAGGTCTATGGCGAGCTCTTTGTGTCCAGAGCAACATGTGCCTCAAGGCCAGCTGTGCGTGCAGACAGGCTCACTCACAGCAGCAGGAGCAAAGGGGAACCAGGAGAAATCCACCTTTAAATGGACTCTCGGAAGCCATTGTGGGAGCTCTTGGGTTTACAAGCTCAGTTAGAATTATCTGAAAAAAGAAATGCATCCGTGTTAGCAGCTGAAACCGCGGGGCGGCGCTATCATGGCAGACGCCGAGCCAGTGGGTCACCTCCTACTCCTCCTCTCTCGCACGGTTCCCTGTGTGTCATTTCTTGGATGTAGAAAATGGGCCGTTTTCCTGTCTCCCAGGCAGACAAATCACGGGACCCCGTGTCTGTGAAAGCCACCCCCCATCGTGCCTTCTTGTTCCCATAACCTGTCTTTCCATCGCCCTTCACCCTACAGCCCTGCCCCTGACATCCCTCCTTCTGGGAAGGAATCCACTTCATGCTGGACGGAGAGGAGAACAACACTGGACAGGAGTCATACTCGAAATGACAAGTGCTGTTGTACCCGAAGGTGTTGATTATTTAGATCCTCAGAGTCCACATAGAAGCGTACCTGGCTCTCCATTTTCTTTACTTATTTTTATTTTATTTTATTATTTATTTATTTATTTATTTGAGAGAGAGTGTGTGAGGGGGTAGAGAGAGGGAGAGAATCTCAAGCAGGTTCCACACTCAGCACAGACCCTAACTTGGTGCTCGATCCCACCCCCCTGGATCGTGACCCGAGCCGAAGTCAAGAGTTGGGCGACTGAACCACTTGGGGACCCCCAGCTCTCCATCTTCACAGCATGTGCAAGTCTGCACATTGGAATCATTTCTGAAGCTTTGGAAGGATACTCACGTACCAGCCTCATGGCTGAATTGTTCTCTTGCCAAGACTCCTCCGTGACGGGGAGGCCCTGGAAAGGTTCCAAACCACCGTGACCGAGTGTGTGATATGGGAGGTTGTCTTCCACCAAGAAAATACTCGAAAACACTCAGCCCAGAGTTCAACTGTCCTTGGAACCCAAATTTTCCTTTCTGCTTTGTTACATGCTTTTTCTAATATCGTGAAAAGAAACCTAGCAAATACAAAGGCAAAGAGGTTCGTGTGCATTTGTAACCCAGGTAGGTGCTTGCTTACCAAGTCAGACTGAAAAAGAGTAACACTGAGTGAAACGCACGTGCCCTTGTGTTTTGGATCATCAAACCAAGCAGCGAGAACAGGACCTGTGTTGCCTCCCTTGGTTTTCTGAGCTGGGAACCCATCAACATTTTATGGGAAATAAATGAAACCCAAAGGATGGGAGCCACTGTGTTTATTGCAATCTCAGGGGTCGCCGCTGAGCGTGTGGCAGATTCCACATGCCACCAAAGCCATACCGTGAATGCTTCTGAAGATGTGAAGAGCAGGTGTCCACACAGAATTGTAATGAGCAACCGAATTACCTTCTGAGGAAAAACTATCTTCTTTTTCTTTTCTGCTGGACAAATGCCTCCAGCTCAGTGACACGGACCCAGCTCCGGCCTCTTGCTAGCCTGGGACCGGACACCACTGTGTGAGGTCGGCTCTAACCCTCTAATCCAATCTTAACCTGCATTAGGCCCCATTTAGAGCCATTCCCTCTCCCATTCGAGACGCCGGCGGCAGGTGCCATGCCCCTGAGAGCTCAGTGTCACGGAGAAAACAAACAAACTGATCATTTCCAGATAATTAAGTAAAATGGAAGAGAGGCATGCCGGAGGGCGGCAGGGGATCACAGAGGAAGGGTGCAGTATCCACACAAAAGGGCAAGGGGCCAAACGACCAGGGACAGCCTGGAAATGACGGGCTTCCAGAGAAGAAATGAAAGGTGCCAGGCCGCGGACGAAGGGGGCGGTGTGCACACACAGCCCGGTGGGGCCGCGGATGTTGACCGGTGCTGGGACTGTCATGGAGAAAGTCTTTACGTCTTAGGCAGCAGGGAGGCCCTGCAGGAATGTAAGCAAAGGAAGGACGTGGACAGATCTGCATTTTAAGTCCGTCACTCTGGCCGTGAAGCAGAGGACGATTCTAGTGTGGGCGTGGTCAGAGCCAAACTGAAAAGCCATGTATCCATCCATCCGCAATAGTTGCCCATCTGCTCTGTGACAGGAGGGGCGGAGTGTTAGGTGCTTCGGGTAGTGCAGGAAACAGGCCACACTCTCTCCCCTGGGCCCCGCTTCCACGGATTGTCACAAATTCTACAAAGGAGTGCACGATGCTCCCAGACCATGAAACAAAGGGCTGCTGATGCCAAACCATCAGGAAGACATTCTGTGCAGAAATCATGTCTAACCTGAGACATGCAGCTGTGTGGTCAGTGCAGGGGTGAGGGCACGCGAGTGGCTGATCCCGGAAGAGGGCGGGCACAGGCCCTCAGGCTGGAGGAGCCGCAGGTGCAAAGCACAGGCCTCGGGCTGACCCCCGAGCTTCTGGTCACCGCTGGGTCCAGGACTGGTTTCCTCACCCTTCCAGGTTGGCGCACCTGCACAGGGCCTGGGAGGGGCCCCGAGGCATGAGATGGAGCCACCCGGCCGGGAGCAGGGGCACAGACCCCTGCCGTGGGGTGCCCAGGACAGTCCTAGCAACGGCTGGAGGGGAGACATGAGCGAGGTCGCTGATTCAGCCATCTGGTGAGTGCCGGCGTGCAGAGACCTTAGTGTTGCACCTCAGGAGGCAGGGTGACGTCCCTCGTCAGTCGTTCTTTCTCACTTGTTTGGCCTTTTTCCCTCGCTGGAGTCCAGAAGGCGGCGCTCCTGAGAAGCCAGCAGAGCAAGGGCTTCATGAAATCAGAAAGAGTTAAAACGAGTGCTCCATTTCAAAGGCTCGGAACGACCTTTTTATCACACCAACCTCAACGGCATAAAAAATCAAAAGGTATGACTTAATTCACTTCCCTTGGTTACACTAGAAATCTCCAATAATGCCTTTTTATGTTCAAACATATGAGGAATCAGAACACAATTATTTTATTATTACAATTCAAAATGAGGATCAATCATGGATGCCCTAACAATAAGCACCCTCAATAAAGATTCAAAGTAATGGGCACATTTAAACCATTATGCTGAGAGTACAGAAGATTGCCCTTCTGGGAGGTCGTCACTTATACTGGAAGCTACGTTATCTCCAGAAAATGTTGTGGTTTGGTTGACTCTGCTAGTTTTCAAGTTTCTAAGATTCTCTGCAATGAATCTGATACGAGATACCTTGGCAATTAGAAGACAAAGACTATCTTCAATTTCGTGAACCAAGTTTGACTTCACTTCAGATAACAACTTCCACGGATACAGGATGTATTACATCACTTACTCAAACATTGACAATTACCCTTATTTCAAAAATAACAATATTTTGTTACATCTTAAAACTTTTTGGGGGTTCCTGGGAAGTCTCGGTTTGTTAAGTGCCTTACGTCGGCTCAGGTCACGGTCTCACAGTTCGTGGGTTCGAGCCCCGCGTCGGGCTCTGTGCTGACAGCTCAGAGCCTAGAGCCTGCTTTGGATTCTGTGTCTCCCTCTCTCTCTCTGCCCCTCTCCTTTCATGCTCTGTCTCTGTCTCTCAAAAATAAATAAAAACAAGGCCACCTGGGTGGCTCAGTCAGTTAAGCGTCCGATTTTGGCTCAGGTCATGATCTCACGGTTCATCGGTTCGAGCCTCACATCGGGCTCTGTGCTGACAGTCAGCTCAGAGCTTGGAGCCTGTTTCAGATTTTGTGTCTCCCTCTCTCTCTTACCCTCCCCTGCTCACACTGCTTCCCTCTTAGAAATAAATAAAACATTAAAAAATTTTTTCAAAAAAATAAAAACATTTAAAATATTTTTAAAAACACTTTTTTTAAAAAAATTCAGTGTTCAATGCATTAAATATCGATATATAGCCTTGCTTTGGGGACCTTTATACACTTATTTTTTGAGAACATGAAAGCATTTCACAGTCTATTTCAATGGGGAAACTTAATGGGTAAGCCAACAAGATTCGCAGGCAAACATCATTATTCTTTGAAATAATCTTACTCCGTCTCATGGGCCAGGACTCTGTGTTGTCAAGTTTGAAGGTAAAGTAAGATGTTCTATCACTGATTTTCAGGAAGGTCTGGAATTAACTCATTCTACCGATTTTTTTAATACACACTTTTTTTTTTATGTTTTATTTATTTCTAGGAGAGAGAGACAGCGTGAGCAGGGGAGGGTCAGAGAGAGAGGGAGTCACAGACCGAAAGAGGCTCCAGGCTCTGAGCTGGCAGCCAGCACAGAGCCCGACGCGGGGCTCGAACCCACGAACCGCGAGATCATGACCTAAGCGAAAGTCGGACGCTTAACCGACTAAGCCACCCAGGCGCCCCTTAATACACACTTTTAAATTTAATGTAACCTCACCATGTAAGAAACCATGGAGCACCACTATTATACAGCATGAAAGAATATATGTAATGGCCTGAAGATTCTCCAATATGAAGTAGTATTTCAGAGTTGGCCTTAGATTTAAAACATTAAAATTCTGACTTATCATCACTGGTTTATTTATATTTCTATATGATTTTACCTTATTTCATTATTTTATTTTATGGACCGTGCAATACCTCTTTTCAGCGATGCATTTCCACAGAGACATGTTTTGCATTGTTCTCGAAGGTTATGCTCATTAATGTCGTTCTGTGCTATCCTTGTTAAAATACAAACCACACGATATATGTAAACGGAACCTGAAGTATCCGTGCTAATCGGAGCTTCATACTCAGCAGGCTGTTTCTTGTTCTTCCCTCTACACGCATTACTTACTCAGGTCTACAAGGGCTTATGTATCCTTGTTCCTTGTAATCATAGAAACATCTCCACAAGAAAAAAAAAAAAAAAACATGCTGTTCTTGGTTAGTCAGTTGGCAAATTACTGCATTATGTCACTATAAAAACTGAAAACATAACTCCTCTTCTCTTACACCTAATACATTTGCTGAGTTGTCCGTGGAAGGGAAGTCCTGTTAAAGAATCAGAGGCGATATTGAATGGTTCATCCATCCAGATCTGTGAAATAACCCTAAATTACCAAACAATAGCTTTAACATAAAGGGTTCAGTCTCCTGGTGGATGGAAGGCAGAGGAAGTCCATGCAGTCTACTGCTACCTCAAATCACAGCTGAAAACCCTGGACGGCGTACAAAACCCACAACCGCAGGCAGATTCAGGAGCTGAGTAGAAGTCACGGGAGCATCCCTACAGCAGCTTGTTTTCCTTTGGCGTCTCTTCTCCTTCCCTGTCCGGCTTTGACCCACGTGTAGGCTGGCGACGTCACGGAGCCACCCAGCAAGTCTGGATGACAAAGCGGACTGTCCTTCTGGACAGAAAATTGAGAGAGTGGGCCTCTCTGAGCTGCCCAAGCACGGCGGGTGAGTCCTTCTCATCTCCCTCCTGATGCACCGCGAGACCATCAGTGGCTGCCCACCTGCCGCCAGAACCCAGGCTCAAACTCAGCCCGTGGAGTAGGGAGCCCTGGAAGGAAGCTCAAGCTGTGTCAAGGCCATGGAGGTTAAACTTGGGTTTTCTCTCCCGGCCCCACGCAGAAGGCATCACACGGAACTATGTGATGTGACTGCGGCTACAACTTAGAAAACATTTCTAAGATTTAAAAATAAATCTAGAAATCGGCCAGAGAGGAACCACATATTATGTATGGGGGGAGGGTCCCGAGGCCTGCGGAGTCCCCATCAGCAAGGTCAGAGGAGAACAGAACAGCCACCCACAATCCCGCGTCCAGGAAACGCGGCCTCTAGATGGCGGCTAGATAAAGGCCACCCGGGATGAAGGGAAGCGGAGAACTGGTGGCCAGCACACCTGCTCCAACGCTCCTGCTGGCCGGGGTCCTCCAATCAGACGCGGAAGGACCCCACAGGGCAACCTAGCATGAGCAGCAGAAATGATAAATGCACGGGTGTGTGTACAGGTGACATTGCTCATCAAACATTCTCTAAAATATGTTTAAAGTTGAGTAGAAAATATAGCATTGAAGAGAGTGGGAGCCGCGGTGGATGTAGACGTGCCACGGGTGAAAGCAGGGAGAATAACGATGAATCCCACGTGGCTGAAATGTCAACACTAAGTCAAGTGGAAAACATTAGGTGTCCATAGTATAATGAGAGATATAACAAAAATACAGGCAGATATAAAAAAAATCCAATAGATAAATACAAATTAAAAACTTAATATTCAATATTTATTAATATTAATTTAATTATTTATTATTATTAATATTTACGTATTCAAATAACAAAAAGAAAGCAAAAAATATATATCATAGAAATTATCTTTATAATACCTCCCATAGCCGACACAGAAAAATCCTTATACATAAAAAGTTATATGTAGTAAAATATTCTTTAAAAAATTGGGCCAAATAAAACGTTCCATCAGAAGATTCTTTTCTAATCAAAATTAGTTAAGTAAGTGTGTGTGATGTTTTAAAAAGATGCACAAACCTGAGTTTTCTTGAGAAAGATTCTTCAAAATCTACAACTAATTTATATGTTGTGATTTTTTTCTTTTTTTGGAAAGCTTGTTCACTGATTTTTGAGAAAGTGAGAGACAGAGAGTGTGCAAGCCGGGGAAAGAGAGAGACCCAAGCAGGCCTCTATCTCATGACCTACACTGAAATCAAGAGTCAGACGCTTAACCGATTGAGCCGCCCAGGTGCTCCCGTAATTTTTTTTTACCTTTTAATACAACTCACATAAGAAAGCTCAACCATTATCAAGTTTTGAAACATCTGAGGAGTTGAATAAGCCTTTGCAAAGATGTAATAACAATAAATATATATGAAGCGATAAACATTAAGCAAATATTTGGATCATGAGAGAAATTTGACATAGATTGAAATGTTTCTGGTTTTAGTATCTAATGCGTCCAAAGGTGACATACAATGGAGAGAATGGACGCACATGTCTCAAGGAGAAGTGAGTGATGGGGACAAGCACCCTGGGTAGATTCCTCCAGCCGGGCATGGGAACTTCATCCAGCGTCAGCTAACTGAACAGGGTGACTGAATGTCCCTGAAAACGTGGAGTGTCCAAGGTCTAAGATAACACAGAAGAGCAAACAGAAGAGAGCCAGTAACATGTGACCTGACGCACTTGGCAGGGATTTCATGCTGGAAACCAGAACACTTACATTTCTAGAGTCAGAATCCAACATATTCTCACGTAACAAGACTTGGCGTTAGATGAAGCGGGACCCCCGGGTATGCCCTTCAGGGAACACCTTGCATCTGGTACCTTCCTGTTTGACCATCTCTCCTGAGTCAGCCTCCAGTGAAAAACTAATCAAAAAGAGTTGAACCATTAAGAACCAGAAAATATAAAATTACTTTAAAGGAATTGAATCACTTAAAGTTATAAAATATAAAAATATATCAGATGAAAAGAGTGAAGAAATTGAGAAAGTTATGAAAAAGTTACCAAAAGCATTGGAGGACTGAATCCAATATACTAATTCGTGAATTCAATCATGATCTTAAGAAAAAATAATTCTCAGCGCACCTGGGTGGCTCAGTTGGTTAAACAGCCAACTTTGGCTCAGTCCTGATCTTGGGGTCTGTGAGCTTGAGCCCTCGTGTCGGCCTCTGTGCTGACAGCTCAGAGCCTGGAGCCTGCGTTGGATTCTGTGTCTCCCTCTCTCTCTGCCCCTCCCCGACCCACGCTGTGTCTCTCAAAAATGAATAAATGTTAAAACAAAGTTTTTTAAAAAAAGAAAAAAGAATCCTGGTGTTACATAAGCTATTATACAGCCTTCAAAAAAGCCAGTCACGTAGCATGTTTTATGAGTTAAATAATGGCCATTATCAAAAACCCAGTAGAGAAAAAAGTCAAGTGAAAGGCAAAAATTATAGATCATTACAAATTATTATAATAGAGAAAATGTATCATCTAGATACTTAGCCACAAACTGAATTCAAAACAGTGCTCAGATTTGCTGGTTTAGTTTCTAGTTACTTTCTATTTCTGTATTATAGTCCCTATTGTTTGGAGATTAAATGTTACAAATTCAAGTAATTACTATTATTGAACATTTTCTCAAGAAAATAGAATGAGTGCCATGTACCAAATGTTCTAGAATCCCTGCATGAACACGAATATAAAATTATATTTATTAATAATGATGAAATCAAAGACTCCTATCATAACCTTAACGACAATAGCGGAAACACTGAGGAATCAGAATTTTTGGCTCTGTTGAAACTTCGCAGGCATTTTATACTCCACACTTGCTTTGTATAACTCAGTCACCGTGACTTAGGACAAATCCCACTGAGCCGCTGCTTCTAAACCCTTTGTTATTTATCCTGTAACTGACATTTTCCACGCTCCGGGTGCACATAATGGGCAACATATACTCAGATTCATGCTCTGGGTTTGCCGGTCAGGCTCCTGGAAGAACACAATGGGAGTGGGGAAATCAGTCTGTGCCCATGTGTATCAGCCCTGTGGCTCAGGCACGGGAGCTCAGGGGACCCCACAAGATCATGGTCACGGTCCGCACAGTGAGGCTTAGACGTGTGTGTATGGCTGTGCGCAGTGAACCAGCCGGCTGGCCCCACCAGCGTCGACGTGAGGAAGCTGGTGACGCTGCAGAGTGCGGACCGTTTATAGGGGAGAGAGGATCTGGCTCCCTGTCTGCCCTGTTGGCCATTGTGGGAGCTGCCAGATGGAAGAGGTGACCCTGGGCATAATGTGAGGTTGTCACTCAAATGGACCCCAATCCACTCCAGTGAATTTACTTCTGGGTCCAGATTTGCAGGTAAATGTGAAAATAGATTTTCAAGAAGTTAAGAACTGAGATGCAGAAACTACTGCTTGAGATGCCTCTAAACCATGTTCAAGACAAGACAGGGAACAGGTGCTATCTGCCACCCCTCCGCAGGCCACTCTGGCTCGGAGCCAGGGGGGAGACAGCGCACCAGGCCACCCATGGCCACGAACGTGCTGGAGGGTCCACCTGAGGCAGGGCAGCGGCAGCGACAGCAAGACACCAGGGCACACGACAGAGCTGCGGCCACGGAGACTCCCAGCACCAGAGATCCCGCCCGCAGGATCTCTGCAGCAGGGCGGCGCTGGAGGGCAGACGCACCATGGGGTCATGGCACTGGAGACGCCCGAGTCCAGTCCTGTCCCCTCCGAAGGTGGGGGCCTTGGGAAACTCCACACATACCTTTGGGTGATCTGGGCGTGTTTCAAGTCTTGATGAATAGCTACCCCTGCAGTAGTGCCAAGACACCGGCCGTTGGGCCCTCCATGCCCTGCAGAGGCCAGCGTACCTTCTCCCCGGGAGTGTCAGTCCAGCGTTTCCTGGGCCCCTCGCACCGCCACTACCGCGCTGCCTATGGCCTTTACAGCAACCTTCTGAATCCAGCAGCCCATCTTGTTGCCCGTCCCTTTGTCAGTGTGGCCTGGATGGAGGCCGTCACCCCCAGCAGCGTGTGGAAATGCCTCTTTACTCCATTTCCCGGATAGAAAACCCCTTGTTCTTCTCTTACCTCACCAGGTCCTAGTTCTCAATTACTGCTGCTGGGTTTTCTTCAGCTCCCAGTTTCCCCAGGGCACATGCTTGATGTATCATCTCCCAAAGCCCTCACCCCCTTGTTGGTACATTCTGTCCATGGGTCTAAATACCCCTGCAGACTGACGGCTCACGCGCATGAATCTCCTCCCCAGACCTCTCCACTGGGCTCAGTCTGACATCTTCATCCGATGTGTGAGCAGCATCTCCATGGACACCTGCAAACCCACATGTTTTCTATGATTCCCTTCATATAAGTAACTGACAACTGTATCTTCAGGCCAGTAATCTTACACCCCATCTCAAGTCCTCTTTTTCTCAAGTTCTGTATCCTTTGTTTTATCAAATGCTATGTTAAGCCTCTCCTCAGAATAGATATTCATTTATTTTATATTTTATTGCCTGGCTCCAATTACTGCTGAGTGAGTCCCATGGAGGACAGAGATTTTGTCTGTTTTGTTCCCTGATGTATTTGCAGCTGTGGGTGTTGAATAAACACTTGCTGAAGTGACAGGTGATTGAATGAGTGAATGAATGAATGGGTGAATGAATGAGTGAATGGGTGAAAGCTTGCTTGGCCTCTTGGGGGTCACTGTTGTTACTTGTTTCAAACCAAAAGGTGTCATCTCCAGCACCCTCTTGCAGAAATGACGTCAGAGATATGCTTCTGGTCTCCTGGGAAACAGGAAGGATAAAATGTCAGCATCTCAGGGGAGAGAGGTGAGGAGAGGCTTGGGACGGAGAACGCGTGGATCCCACCCGTGGTGCCCAGTGCTTCCACGTGGGTCTTCCTTTCGTCCTCTGACCTTTGGTGGGCCTCCAGCACCCACTGCCTGGAAGGGAGGCTCTTAATAAAATAGGAGACGAGTCTCATTCCAGAAGGGGTTATATTGAGGATGCACGCATCTCAAAGCTATTCAGAGATGCGGCAGGACACTGTTAGAGAAATTGTGTCTGCATACACCTGATGTCTGACGTTCCCACTCTTGGGTCTACAGCTCAGAATAAATCTTGCTCCATTCCATAAAAGGGATTTCAAAGCTTATTAGGAAGTTCTGGTAATTGGCAGAGTACGATGTTGGTAAAAATGCAGGCAAAGTTGCCAGCTAAACAAAAAGAGAGGTCAGAAATAGTACTACACACGGACCATGGGATTTATAACAAGATATTTCCACCTGTGAAAACACATCATTTCAGCGACTACAGATGGTATGATTGGCTGTCGGCGAGAAAGCAGAATTGTACACTGACCTCTACCTCACACCATACAATAACATGCATTCCAGGTAGATTAAAGATCTCAATGTGAAAAGTAAAGAAGAAGCTCTTTTCAGAGAAAAAAATGGGAGAATGCTTTCCTTCCCTTCACGAAGGAGGTAAAGTTTTCTTAAACAAGGTAGAAAAAGTGCTACTTTCTCAGAAGTTTGTTAAGTTAGACTCTTAATATTAAGAACTTGTATTTAGTAACAGTAACAAAAACATGAATCAGTAATGAAGCAACCAAGCTTGGAGAGAATATAATTGTAATATGTGCATCCCGGAAAGGACTTGCATCCCCAACATGCAAGTTACCCCTTAACTGAATGAGGAAAAAAAACAACTCTTTAAAGATGGCAAAAAGGAGCACCTGGGTGGCTCAGTTGGTTAAGCATCTGACTCTTGATCTTGGCTCAGGTCATGATCTCATGATTCGTTTGTGAGTTCGAGCCTCACAGTGGGCTCTGTGCTGACAGCACCTCTCTCTCTGCCCTCCCCTGCTCGCTCTCTCTCTCTCACTCTCTTTCTCTCTCAAATAAAAATTGAAGGGGTGCCTGTGTGGCTCAGTTGGTTAAGCATCCTACTTCAGCTCAGGTCATGATCTCACGGTTCATGGTTTTGAGCCCCATGTCAGGCTCTGTGCTGACAGCTCAGAGCCTGGAGCTGCTTCAGATTCTGTGTCTCCCTCTCTCTCTGACCCTCCCCTTCTCACGCTGTCTCTCTCTCGCAGAAATAAATAAAACATTAAAAAAAAACAAATAAAAATTAAAATAATAATAATAAAATGCTGTGGGATCTAAGCCTTTGCTTTAAAATGATACATAGACATTCCGATGTTAAGAAAACATCTCATGAACCAATTCAGAAACAGTGTGAAGGAACATTTTGAAATGGACTTCCTAGCTGCTTATCATTATGTACATTCTTCTCTAAGGTTAATGTTCTATTTTTAAGATATTTAGCAGTCTCAAGTTATACAAATACGTTGCAATCCAAGTTTTTTCGCCTAAAATGTTTCTAAGTAACAGTAATCAATTTTCGGTTTCCTGCAGGAATGCCAGCAGTAAGGGGGTTTTCATACTGTATTTGATAGGCTATCAATTCCTCCCCCAAAATTGAAATATTCCACAATATAAAGGTTAAAAATAAAAGGCAAAAGTGCTAGAAAAATTCTCAACACACCCATGCAGAAAAGAGCATAGCAGACCTGTGCAGATCTATCCTTAAAAGGCCTGCTTGCAGGGCACCTGGGCAGCTCAGTCAGTTAAGAGTCCAACTTCAGCTCAGGTCATGATCTCACGGTTCACGGGTTCAAGCCCCGTGTGGGGCTCTGTGCTGACAGCTCAGGGCCTGGAGCTGCTTTGGATTCTGTGTCTGCCTCGCTCTTTGCCCCTCCCCCACTAGCACGCTGTCTCTCTCTCTCTCTCAAAAATAAGTAAACCTTAAAAAATTAAAAAAAAAAAAAAAAAAAAAGAAGAAGAAGTCCTCCTTGCAAGGCAGAATCTGCGAATTCCTCTGGTGACCAGTTCCCTGTGCTGGTAGAAGACTTTCCCTTCTGATGAGAGCGATCACTGTGCCTACTGTTCATGCAAACACCCTGATGAAGCCTTTTCGACTGTAGCCGTTGATGCAGGGGGCTGGCCCGGGAGCACTTACATCCCTTAGCCGGAACCTGCAGACCCCACAGGCTGGTGACACACGAATCTGGCTGCCACGGCTGCTGACCCCGGAGTCAAGGGAATTCTCAAATGCCAGGAACGAGGGTGTGTCTGGAGGAAGAGAGACCGGAGTGCTGTGTCCTTACAGAGGGAGAGGAGACAGCGACAGGCCGCAGAGGAGGGCCTGATGTGGGAGAATGGAGCTTTGATGGGCGGGGACGCCACGTCTGACCAGGAACTTTGTGTGTCACAGGCTGTGGACCGTGTCCGCGTCTCTGCCACGGCCTCCATGGTTAATACTTAGCGAGCTCCTGCCCATGACCTCGGACTCTGGGGAAACCCACACAAGACATTCGGTTATATTAATTCTATCTTTTTTCCCCCTTGTTTCTAAGCTTAAGAAGTTTTCTGAATAGGATTTGAACTCCCCAAAGGGTTTTCCTGAAACAAAAAGCATGCCCCCTCCAGACTGGGAGCGTTGCCTGGTCGCTGGGATGGAGAGAAAGCCAACGGCTTTGAATGAGAACAAGTGCTTCCCATTCAGACTGATGATGTTGGAATGCTGGTCGCTGCAAATGAATGTGTTCACATTTTGGTTCTATATCTTAATATTGCAAGCTTGATTACACTGTGTCCTCCACTGGGGACTGGCGATGCTCTTGAGTGTTAACCAAATCAGAGCCCTCATGAGCTGAATTTAAGATAACGAACGTCACCCCAGGAGTCCTTTTGGAAGCCAGCCCAAAAGCTTTTCCTTGACGTGCCACTAGCTGCATACTCCACCTCCCTAATTGTCTGTATTTATGATTCTCTTGGTCTAGGTCGAGGGTGTGTTCTGGACCACCCAGTGCTTCCTCGGCACACTCCCCTCCCCCTGCACACAAAACTCCCAGTGTCTTGATGGGTATGTTGGAGCTCGACGGCATGGTGGGAAACAGAGTGAGCACACTCCCCTTCATACGGGAAGAATGAGCCCTTGGCAAAGCACACTCATCCGTGACTTTCAAATACACAGACAAATACATATGTAGTGTTATCTGTATATTAGCAACAGCACTGTGGTGAGTTGGCTCTCTCCACTGAAGACCAACTGTAGAAAATAGAAGAACTCGTTGCAACCATCTTTACTTAAGATGCTGAAGTTCAGCCATCACACTGCGGGAACAGCAAAACACAGCCCGCTGCCACTGGGCGGGAGCTGATGTCAGAGAGGAGGTGTGCGCTTGGGCACACAGCTGGCTTTGGCGAGGTCAGCAAGGAGGCCGGACAGCCGGGGACCGTGGGGATGCTCTGAAGTGTTCACTTCACACGTCACCTTCTCTGGCCGGCACCCAGATTGAACGTCCTTTCTAGGTGTCTCTGTGCAGGCGTTTGCAGACAAGACTAGCATTTGACTCAGCAGACTCGGTAAAGCAGCTTGCCCTCCACAATGTGGCTGGGCTTCGTCCAAACCACTGAGGGCCCGAGTAGAACAAGAGGCAGAGGGAGAGGGAATAAATCCTGTTCTCCTGTATCACTACCGAGCTGGGACATCCCCCTTGATCTCCAGCGCTGGGACTGATACCATCAGCTCCCTGGTCCTCAGGCCTTCAGGCTTGGGGATTACCCCCAGATCTCTGGGGCCCCCAGCTTGCAGACAGCAGACTGGGACTTTATTTTTTCTCTGTTTTAAAGTTGATTTAGGATGTAGGGGGGAGGGGGGAGGGGCATGGAGGAGGGCACTTGTGGGGATGAGCACTGGGTGTTATGTGGAAACTAATTTGACAATAAACTATTTTTAAAATAAATAAATATTTATTTATTTATTTAGAGAGATTGTGAGCAAGGGAGGGGAAGAGAGACCACCAGAGAGAGAGGGAGAGACAAAATTCCAAGCAGGCTCTGTGCTGACAGCTGACAACTGACAGACATGGAGCTTGATCCCACAACCCTGAGATCAGGACCTGAGCTGAAAGCAAGAGTCAGATGCTTAACTGACTGAGTCACCCAGGTGTCCCAGATTTGAGACTTCTTAGCCTCCATAATGGCATGAGCTGGTTTTCCATAGTAAGGCTATCTAATCTATCTATCTATCTATCTATCTATCTATCTATCTATCTATCATCTATGTTTCTATCTATCTATCTATCTATCATTATCTGTCATCTATCTACCTATCTAGCATCTATTTACTATTCATTTATCTATCATTATCAATTTGTCTCCCATTTGTTTTATAATTATCAATCTATCCATATCTATCTCTCCATCCATCCATCTATCCATCTATCTATCACCATCTGTCTATACTACCCGAAGTCATCAGAATACGTGCTAGTGGGCCCTGTCGCAGACTCCTGCAGCCCTACAGCGCCCTGACGCCTGTGATTCCCCGGGGGTGCCATCACGGGTTTTAGTCCATGAGCAGTAGTGGGGGCAGGGCTCAGTCACGCCGGCTGGAACTGGCACGAACCAGGACTCTTAACACTTACCAGTTGTACCGTGTCAACTTCTCCTCTGGAGAGACAAGAAAAACACCAGCACATCTGTCATATGGATTGCTGTGAGGATTGCAAATATTATAAATTATAAAGAGTATGGATATTAACTATATTATATTAAATGTAAATATAAGCTATATTAAACATAAATGAGTCCGTATTTAAAACACCCTGAGCAGTACTTGGCATAGATATTTGCTAACATTACTTATTCATTTGGAAAACAATCTTTTCATGCCTCACGTATGCCAAGCCTCCTTGTGCGGATCTAACTGTGAAGAATGTGACTGGCTCATCTCACTCAGCATAAAGACTTTCAGGTTCATCCAACTGCTGCATGAATCCTTTTACGTGAGGTTTCTATAATGGCCAGTTTTATAAAACAGAGTAAGCTGGTGCTGGCAGGGGCTTTGGGAAGGGGGAAATGTGGAGTTGTTCAAATCGATATAAAGTTTTAACGATTCCGGAAGAATAAGTCCTAGAGGTCTGCTGTATACAAAGTGACCACAGTGAACAATACTGTACCGCGCACTTAAAAAATGTGAAGGGTCAATCTATGTAAAGTGTTCTTATAAAAAAAAGCAGAGGCATAGGAAATCTTCGAAGGGGGTGGGTATGTTTATTACCCTGCCTGCAGCAATGGTTTCACAGGTCTACATGCATCCCCGAACTTGCCTAATTATGTATCATATTATAATTGTCACAAATAGTATCATTTCAATGAAGCTGCTAAAAACAAGGAATGAACTGGCTTATGGAAGCTCACCGTGTAGAGGAAAGAGAAGTACACTGCCTACGAAACATTTACTGAGCACGACCGGGAGCTAAGGTCTACTCTGGGGCCTGAGGACAAAGCCTGGAAGTTGCAGCGGGCAAGGGCAGACAAGAGACAAGAATTGAGTGATGTGTCTGAAGCTAATAAGCACTTTGCAGAGAAAGGGAAGGAGGGTGGATAAAACAGGCACATGTATTTAAAGGGGTCAGTGAGGCTATTGATGCATGAGCAAGTCTCGCAGGAGCTGAGGCGGCCATTGCCTGCAGTGTCTGGGGAAGATTCGGCGGGCTGAGCTCTGGATTCGCGAGGAGCCAGCGGGGGTCTTCTGGGCAGTACAGTGGCCGGGAGGCAAGGGAGGATCACCACATCTGCTGAGCACAGAGGTGCTGAGATGAGCCTCCAGGAAGGATGCTGGGTCATCCCACCCTTGAAGGTCGTGACAAGGACATTAGGGTCTGATGGCAGGTTTGAGGAGAATCTCCGCTGGCCACTGCACGAGTCATGGATCGCAGTGGGGGTGGGGTGCGCAGATGTAGGAAGACAGGCAGGAGAGGAAAACTGAGCAAAGCTGGTGTCAAGGGGCAGTGGCAAGCCTGGGGAGAAGGTTCCAGAGCGCGCCGACGGTGAGGCTCCCAGGGGGGACTGATGAGATGTGGACGGCGCACTGTGAGAAAGCAGGGTCCAGAGGTGGGTCCCGGTGGTCAGTGCAGCATGCGATGCTGAAAGCCACAGCGAAGAGGGGCGGGCAGACTCCCAGCTCATCAGGTCAGTGGAGACAGATTCACTGAGGTGGTGACACTGAGTTGGTTTTGAAAGATGAACTTGAACTTCCTGGGTAGGAAAGGGAAGGAAATTCATGCCGGGCGGAAGGAAGCACAGAACAAAAGGTGAGGTCTGTCACTGCTCAGCTGGTGAGGGGACCTGAGCGGGGGTTTCTGGTGAAGTGTGGGTTCTTGAGACTGAGAAGGGAGCTCGGCTTTTTCAGTCTGGTTACTGGTGAGTCCTGGGAACCGCCTCCCATCACACTGTGGAGTTTGAACTTTATCCCAGAGTTAAAATGGAGGGTTTACACAAGGAGTGGCCAGAAGCATACTTCCCATTTAAAAAGATAACCACTGACACAGAAAAGATTAACTGAAGGAAGACTCACTGTCTAGACGACCGATTAGAATTGTTTGGTGCCCGTCAAGGGGAGTTATGGCCAGAGTTTCAGTGCTTGCGCTGGGAAAAGCAAATAGAAAATACATTTGTGAGACAATTATGAGTAAAAAACAAATGTAGTTAGTAAAAATGTAGTTAGTATAAAGCTAACTATATATATATATATACATATATATATACATTGTTATATATATATACATATATATAACAATGTATATATATATGTATATATATATATACACATTGTTATATATATATATATATATACAGGGTTTGTATGGGAAAACTATAAAATGCTAAAAAAAAAGTAAAAGAGTATTTAAATAAATGGAGAGAGCATTCATGTTCATGGATAGGGAAACTCTATAGTGTTATCAGTTCTAACCAATTTCATCTCTGGAGTGAACTCATCCTAACAGGCAAGTTATATCGTGGATATCAACAAACTGACCTGATGTTTATACGGAGGCGAAAGACCTCAGAGAGCCAACTCAGTCTTGAAAGAGAAGCACAGAGTTGAAGAGTGTATACTACGTAGCTTTTTGGCTTCGGATAACAATTCATGATAATGATGAAGACAGTGTGGCTGGTGAAGGAACAGACAGATCAATAGAACATAATAGAAAAAAAAGCCCAGAAACGGACCCATACAAATACACTGAACTGGGCTTTGACAAAGGAACAGAGGTAACAGTATAGAGAAAGGACAGTCTTATCAACAGATGGGTCTGGGATAACTGGATATCCATGTTTTAAAAAAAAAAAAACTGATTTTAGACACAGACTATACTCTTCACAAAAATTAACTTAAAATGGATCACGGACTTGAAAGTAAAACACAAAATCAAAAAACTAGAAGATAGCAGAGGAGAAAATCCAGGTGACTTCAGGTTTGACAATGACTTTCTAGATATAAAACCAAAGAAGAATTATTGATTGAAAGTAAAAAAAAAAAAAATTATCTAGTCAGCAAAACACAGTGTTAAGAAAACAAAATGAGCAGACACAGACTGAGTGAAAATCTTTGCAAAACGTACATCTGATAAAGGGATCGTATCAAAAATATACAAAGAACACTTAAAAGTCAGCCATAAGAAATCAAACAACCCAATTAAAAATTGAGCCAGAGATCTTCACACACAGCGACCCCACCAAAGAAGATAGACAGCAAATAAGTGCATGAAAAGATGCTCTATATCCTACATCATCAAGAAAATGCTAATTACAACAAAAATGAGATCTCACTAAAAATCGATTAAAATGGCTAAAATCTGGAACACTGACAACAGCAAATGCTGCTGATGGTATGAAACATTGGGAGCTCTTACTCCCTGCTGGCGAGGACCCAGGAGGGTACGGCCACTATGGAGGAAAGTTTGACAGCTCCTCACGAAATTAAACGTATCCTTTACCATTAAGATCCAGCAACTGTTCTCTGTGCGATCCATCCAAGTGGGATGAAAACTCACGTCCACACAAAACCTGCACGTGACTATTAGGAGCCCAAACCCAGAAGCACCTGAGGTGACCTTTAGTGCCTGAATGGATAAACAAACTGGTAAATCCAGACAATGGAATTTTATTCGGTGCTAAAAACAAAAGAGCTAACAAACCACAAGAAGACAAGGAACAACCTTGATACACATATACTATCATGAGGAAGAAGCCAGTCTGAGAAGGCGGCACACTGTGTGCTTCCAACTTCGTGACATTCGCGACAAGGCAAAACTATGGAGACAGTAAAACGATCAATGGTTGCCAGGGGCCAGGGGAGGGATGGACAGATGGACACGAAGGGTTTTTAGGGCAGCAGAGCTAATCTGTATGGCCCCGAAATTGTGCCCACGTGCTATGATACACTTGCCGAAACCACGGACCTGTAGGGCGCCCCGAGTGAACACTAAGACGTTCTGTGGACTGTCATCGATCAAAAGGTATCGATATTGGTTATTTGTAACAAATGCCCCACACAATGCTAACCACAGGAAAGCTGGGTGGAAGAGGGAGTGTATAAAAACTGCCTCTGTACTTTCCGTCCAGCTTTTCTGTAAGCCTGAAACTGCTCTAAAAATCAAAGTCCATTAACATTCATTTTTTATTTGAAAATGTACAGTTAAGGGGCGCCTGGGTGGCTTAGTCGGTTAAGTGTCCGACTTCAGCTCAGGTCATGATCTCATAGTCTGTGGGTCCAAGCCTGCCAGCTCAGAGCCTGGAGCTGCTTCAGATTCTGTGTCTCCCCCTCTCTGCCCCTACCCCACTCACTCTCTGTCTCTCAAAATAAAATAAAGACATTAAAAAAAATTTTTTTAAAGAAAATGTACAGTTAAAAATAAGAGAAGAAAGACAACAATATTGAGAGTCATTTTACATTTTGGCTTGGGAATTGGGATGCATTTTGAAGCCCTCCACCTAAATCAGGACACAGTGGAAAAAACAGGTTGTGATGTGAGAATAGAGAAAAATGCATTTTTGGTTTTGTTTGGGGCAGATGAAGTGTGGTTTCCATCAGACCATGCGAAAGGCAGCTGTAATAATGGTTTAATTATCCTTCCACACTTGCAGCAGTTTTCCTTGATCAAGGCATCAATGTGACTCTGCAAAATGATATATCGTAGTAGAATCGCACTATTTCATTATATGGAAAGGGCCAATAAATGCTGAGCAAAGTTAATCCATTTATCACATCAGTTATAAACTATATATGAGCCAAATTCTATGGCATCGGTTATAACTGAGCTAGATAACTCACCAAAGCCCCTGGATATGTTTAAAATAAGATCTACTGGATGGGCATTTAAAATTGCCCTACAGTCACTGAATTATTATGCAAACACCATCTTTCCCTTGCAATGTGGAGAGCCAGATTTATGGATTAATCCTCGCAGAGTTTTGAATTTTCACTGAATAATTGCATGAAGCTGAGCCAATGCCAAAATTGAATCAGCATATTTAAAGAGATTTTTAAACATGCAATGTCTGAAGAGGGGCAAAGCCGCTCTTTTGTTTTGTCTTATTTTGTTTTAGGAGGTATTCCTGCCCAGAAAGCAGGAATGAAAAGCACTGTGCTCTCGCCTCCCTCCTACACACACAGAAACGTACTGCCTACTTGGCACAGGTATGGATGAAAGTGTCAGTGACTTTTCTGGTCCCAAATATTGTTCGGGGGTTAGGACCAGTGCGGGCTATCGTCAGCCTCCACAAAGGCGGGACACCCGGCCACCGCTCAGTTCACTGTTCATTTTGATTCATTCTAGTTGGCGACATCCTAGGTCAATTGGCCTGTAAGGGCAAGTACTTCTCAGATTATTTTTTCAGTCAAGAGCTAAATCTAATAAACAGTAACATTTTATAAAATAAGACTTTGCTTGGATTGGAGTAATTAAAATCTGATAAGCATGATTTGTAGCTTTTCTTATTCTATTTCTTTTTTGCCAGTTCATTGTGGCCTCACCTGGAATTGGGGTTGTCAAAGACAGGCGTGATTTGAGGGGCCAGTTATGGAAACAGTGAGCACTTTGCTCTCCTGGGGCGCTGTTCTCCCAGGACTCTGGCTTTTGACTTTGAAGTCACATATGATGCTGGCAGATATGTGTTTTCTGCTCTTATCTGTCATCCAAGGGATTGATCTGTGCATGCAGTGAGCTGAGTAATGGATAGTGTAGTGACTTAAAGAGACAGACCCATGTCCTAACTCCCAAAACTCATGAACGCAATTTTATGTGGAAAAGAATCTTTGCTAGTATAACTAAGGCTCCCAAGGCGGGATCATCTTGGATTGAACTGTGAAAAATAACCAAAATTCTGCTAAGAAGAATGGCACAGTAAAAAGACAAAAGAACAGAAGCACAAAATGTATCTATACTAATTCCTAAACTCTGCTTTAAATTTTGGTGTGTCAGGCCCCAAACTGTAAGTATCTGTCCTATGGACTCCAGCAGTTCTTATGTTGAGGAAATCCTACGGGCTTAATCCAACTGGTTCACAGATTTACGCCTTACATTTCTCAACATCTGTGTAATTCACAGATAAACAAGCCAGTTGTTCAGGACACATGCAGCCATTCCCAGCCTCAAAGCCGCATCCAGAGCAGGTACCCCCGACGGGAGCCAGGAGAGGAATCTCGTGAAGCGTGTGGGACTGGGCGTTGGGTCCACTTGGGAAGCCGTGAGTGGGGATCTTTCTCACTGACACCCTTTTAAGGGGTGATGAAAGGGCAGGCTGTGGCCCCTGAATGCTTCCTCTGTCAATAGGGCAAAGAATAGTCTGGAAGCTTTGAGAATGAAGGCAGGGAGAGCCATTGACAGAATCACAGAGAAACATTCACCTTTCGGGGTGTACCTCTGCTTACAGGATCGAGAGATTTAGAAAACGTTGTAAGACAGATTATAACTCAAAATGTGTAGCAGCACTGACTTTCTGCCTTCGCTAAATAAGAAAACAATGTGTTGTCTGAGCAGTAGTGCTCAAGGGAGGGCATCGATAACATGTAAGATGGAGGGGCAAACGTCAACCCCGCCGGGGATTTACTGCATCTATAATCATTGGCATGCCTATTTAAGAATGAAATTTGCAGCAGGAGCAATCATAGAAATTTCATAATAAACAGCAATAAAGTAAAAAGGGTTTAAAAGGTAACTCTAAAGAAAGAAGTGTTTATACTTCATAAATTCACACCATAAATACTTATGCAAGAGAACAAGAATTATTGCAACAGTAGCCAACTTCAAGCTACTTCATAGACTTTTCAGTGTCACCATGGAATGTTACATTACCCAGCACATCCACTCAGCCAGGAGCCCAACCAGCTTTGCCCCTTCCCAGTAAACACATAGGAAATCGCTAATCATAGGCCACCTTTTAAAAGGATGATGTCGGCTACAGAGAAGGGGAGAAGAATTTCAGGGGATCAACCTCATAATCCCATTTGGAAAATCTCATGCCTCACCGAACATATTTTAGTGTTTAATGGTGAAATCTACACTAATTACGATCTCTAAACATCAGCTCTTAGTTACTCTTCTTTGAGCGAAATCTGTTCAAATGGACTGTTATTGGTACTGAGCAAAATTATACATGCGAATGACATTTTTAAAGCTTTACATAACCCTTCTTTTTAAGATCAAAGAACACAGGGACTACAGAGAGAGAAAATACAATGTCTGGACTTGGCAAGAAAGGAATGGCCTCCAAAACAGACAAGGCTGTTTTGCTAAGAGAAGAAAGTTGATTTCTAACTTCTTGCTAGACAAAACTTACCCCTTGGTTTCCTAAACGCCAAGACCTAGGGCAAGTACGCCATGCAAGCCTGTGGATACAACAGACCCAGAGAGATCAGGACAGGAGCTTTATTTGGGACCCAAATGATGGCCCATATCCTGAGATATAAAACAAACCCAAACAAGATTAAAAGAATTTCAACCCTGCAGAGTAGGCTCCTTAGCCATAATGGAATGAAACTTGAAATCAATAATAAAAGAACAACAAGAAATTCTCCAAGCACTTTGAAATTAAACACAGCACTTCTAAATAAGCCAGGAGTCCAAGAAGAACTCTGGAAGGGAATAACAAAGGTAACTGGAAGAAGATGAAAACACAAGCCTACAGGTTACATTAGGGAAGAAAAAGGTTTCAAATCAACATAGTTCCTAGGTCAAGAAATTGGCGAAAAAATGAACAAAACAATACAAATGTGAGGATAATGAGGGGAATAATAATGAATATAATAAATGACATCAAACAAATACCACAAGGTAGAAATCCATGAATCTGGAAAAAGGCAAACAATAGAGAAAAACAATGACCTAAAGCTTCTCCTTCTTTGACAAACCTTTAGCAAGAGTGGCAAAAATAAAGAGAAGAAACAAATTACCTACACGGGGAAGGAAGTAGCTATTGTTCCAGATCCTGTAGTGATTAAAAGCATTATAAGGAGATGCTAGGATCAAATCTATGCTAATAAATTCAACAATTTAGAAGAAATGAGCCAAGTCCTCAAAATGCACCATTGGCTAGAGCTGCTGTGACAAGCCACAAACCAGAGGCATAACACAGCACGAGTTTATTATCTACAGTTCTCGGCGTGAGAAGTATAAACATATCCCCACAACCTCAGGCTGGAATCAGGGTCTGCAAGCTGTGTGCCTTCCAGGGCCCTGAGGGAGAGCCCACTGCCTTACCCTTCCCAGCCGCCTGAGGCGTCACACTCCCTGACTCCTGGCTCCACCCGCAAAGATGACCAGGTGGGCCAGATCCCCACCTTCTCCTAATTCTACTGGTTCTCTTATGTCACCTTCTTCCTTTTGGAGAACTTTTTGTTTACAGTGGGGCCACCTGAGTAACCCGGGATAATCTCCATTTTAAGGTCTATTAGCATCGCATTTCCATCTGTCACCTTAATTCCCCTTTGCCATGTAAGCCAGAGATATCTTAGTGAAACTGTAATTCTGTGTGCTATACCTACAAATTACCACAAATCAACCAAGATTAAATAGATCATCTGAATAGTCCCATAACCATTAAAGAAACTGCATTTGAAATTACTGAGCTCTCCAAAGAAATTCTTCAGACTCAAATGGTTTCTCTGGAGAATCTGACCAAATCTTTAAAGAAGAATGAATCCCAAATTGCATAGTCTACCCCAGAAAACAGGACAGGAAAGAACATTTTCAAATTCATTTTATGAGGCCAACATTGTCCTGATATCAAAACCAGACAAGCGCAGCGCCAAATGAAGAAAACTACAGACAAATATTTCTCATGAACTTAGATGCAATTATCCTCAAATAATCAGCACATTGAATCAAATAATGAATAAAAGAATTATACAACATAACTAAATGCAGTGCTAGTTCAACATTTTAAAAAACCCACTACATGAGCAATCCAGGAAAAAAATTCATAGATCATAACTGATGTCCAAAAAGTACTTGACAAATCCAACACCCATTCATTATAAAAACTCTTAGAAAACTAAGAACATAGAGGGATTACAATAACTTGAAAAAATACCTAAAACAAACCTATAGGTAACAACATACTCAACTATGAACCTTTTCTTTCAATGTTAAGAAAAAATGAAGATGTCTGCTCTCTTATTCAAAATGGCACTGGGGGTTCTAACCAGTATAAAAAGCAAGAAGAAATTGAAACGCCCAGAGTTTGAGAAACCCCCAAAAACAGACCACCAGAGACCAGAGTCAAAGCCAATCGGCAAGGGTTGTTTATTTGCAGTTCGAACCCGGACCTCTGCGCACTCGTTGCCGGTGACGCTAAGAGGCCCTGAACAAAGACTTTGCAGCCTTTTTATAAACAGGAGTAAACAAGTCATGGGGAGGGACAGGAGATCTCTATGGTTACAGGTTTGTCATTGGTTAATATTTAAATATGAACATATATTATATTTGATTGGTTCCTGCCATCAGGATTTTTGATGGGATCCAATTATAATATTTTGGATATCTTTGAATTCAGCCAATCATAGAGCAAGTCTAGGGTCTTGTTCGGCGACTAACAGGTTAACTTTTCTTTCTCTAGGCCCTTCCTCCAGTAAGGTGGAGGGTGACTGTTGGCCTCTCCCGATTGGGCGCCGCCAGGGTAGTATGATGGGGTGATATGGTGGCCAGTCTCTTTGGCCTTGAGCGCTCTTCGGCCTTGAGCAGTATGCAGCCGCCCGGTAGTTCCGGGGAGGCTGGAACGCAAGCCTTAAGCAATGGTACAGAAGCAGAAGGAGCTAGTTAAAGTCAGGTTTTGGATTCTCGCAATGCAAGCATTTATACAGAAGCAGAAAAGCTGGTTAGGTTTTCAGTTCACTTAGGCCTCTCATTCCTCCCTTTCTTTTATACTTGAGGAGCCAATCTTGGGTCCTACAGATTAGAGAGAGACGAAATGGTTTTAGTGTCTAGGGGTTGGTACTGTGATCTTAGTACCATTACCTGGATTGTATTGAGTCTATCTCTAATAAAGTTTAGCAGTTTGTTGAAGATGATGGGGCCAAGGGTCAGAAGTAGGAGAAGTAGTATAAGGGGCCCAGCCAGGGCTGAGAGTAGGGTTGTTAGCCATGGGGACCCCTTGAGCCAGGACGTGAACCATCCCTCCTGTTGTTCCCGCTCCTTTTTTCTTTTGGCAAGGCCCTCTCTGACTTTGGCCATCGATTCTCGAACTACACCAGAGTGATCAGCATAGAAACAACATTCTTCTTTTAGAGCTGCACATAGGCCTCCTTGCTGGAGGAATAATAAGTCCAGTCCTCTACGGTTCTGTAGAACAACCTCTGAGAGGGAAGTCAAAGACTTTTCTAGGTGGGAGATTGATTGTTCAAGTCTCTCAATATCTTCATCAATGGCAGCTCTGAGATTATTGAGTCCCTGGTGCTTGGTAGCTAATGATGAGATTCCTGTTCCTGTCCCTAGTGCCCCAAGGCCAAAAAGAGCAGCTAGTGTTATGGTTAGAACCTCGCGCTTGGTTCTCATTATTTGCCGTGTTGGCGCCCCCCCAGTCCATAAGTCGTATAGGTCGCCTTCTGGATGATAATTGATCTTTGGGAATATCAGTACCATAACACAGTATTCTGCAGATGAATTGAAAACTTGAGTATTTAGGCATGGGGTTAGTCCTGTTTGGGAACAGATCCACCATCCACCAGGAGGAGGAATTATCCATTTGGACTGGACTTTAGAGTGATTATTGAGACTACAGACAGGGCATCCATCAAGGCGGGGGGGGGGGGGTTCCCAAACAGGTGCCTTTACCGGAGACTGCTTGGAGGGTAATACCAGGCTTTTTTTGATCCCATCTGCAGCCTGCTGGGAATATTTCATTAGATATATTATAATGGGCGGTAAGACCCATGGCTTCATAATAAGGGGGCTGTATATCATAGCATAGCCAACAGGATTCTGTCATAGCTGGGTTTGATTGATTTAGGGCCTCATATGCTGCTGTTAGCATTCCCCATAAGGGGTCTATATTTTTTTTGGCCTGGTTAGTATCTGCTTTGGTTTGTCTTTCTATTTTGGGAGTCGGAGGTTCAGGGGGAGTGGGACTGGGGGGCATCGTGGTGGATTTCCGTCTGGGAGGTATTGTGAGAGCCTGTTTTGGCCTGTTTATTACCTGATTGGGACCTATGGGTTGTAACTGAAGGGGGGCAAGGACCTGCTTGATTATAAACAGTACTCCTGTGTTATATCTTGATTTATATAGTTTTAATCCCCAGGCTAAACCTTTGTCCCAGTCTTTAATTTTTTTACCTTTATCGGTGAATGTTAATTGTAGAGGATTGCATCCAGAGCCCGGCCTACAGAGGGCGGTTGACCTTTTACACTGGAGGGAAATGAGAGATTGAGAGCTTCGGATCCAACTGCAAGATCCTGTAGTCTCACAGCCCCAATTCCGGCAGTAATAGTCTGACCAACTCCCACATTGGGCTGCCTTGTCATTAGAAGTTGGGGCTGGACATACATAAAAACAGGTGCTGCGTAATGCCTGGTTTGTGGTTGGCCCCCATTCTGTGATTCCAGAGCTTCCTGTTTCGACACAGGGTCGTCTTTTGGGGTTTTTGCTAAGAGACTGTTCGAATAGGCTGCACAGATCAAACTCAAGCGTAGGCCACCATGTATCGGGAGGATGTGGCTCAACTTTAGTGACTATGGCTTGGTTTGAATTGGGTGTAATGATCTGCCATGTTACCTGGAGGGGTTGATGGGGACTTTGGTGTCCTAATATTGAACTTACAGGCAAGATCTGTAGGATCGTTATAACAGAAATTATGTTAAACATGGTTTTTTCGGATCACGACGCAAGGTTAGTTTGAGTGGGTTTTTCTTACTCCGATCTACAGTCCAGGTAGTGTCCGCGTTAATGTGTCCCACGAAGTCTGACAGCGGATCGACAGGCTTTACATGGACATGGTGGATCCAGGCTGGGATGTTGTCTACTTTGACTGCAGTGGGGGTTGTCAGGATGATCTGGTAAGGTCCTTTCCACCGGGGTTCGAGATTTTCCTGCCGATGCCGCTTGACTAGAACCCAGTCTCCCGGGCGATATTGATGAGGCACTGGTGGAGGTCCTGTTTCATACAGTTCTCTTAGTTTGGGCCATATGGCCTCATGAGTTCGCTGTAAGGCCCTGAGGGAAGATAAGAGATTGTTATCTTGTCCTAATTTAATGAGTTCTGATGCCAAGTCTGGTATAATCGGTGGGGATCTGCCAAATATAATTTCAAAGGGCGTAAGACCTAATTTATAGGGAGAGTTACGGACCCTGTACAAAGCGTAGGGGAGTAGTTCTACCCAGTTAGCGCCAGTCTCCGTGGTTAATTTAGTTAAGGTCTCCTTTAATGTTCTGTTCATTCTTTCTACCTGTCCTGAGCTTTGGGGTCGATATGCACAATGTAACTTCCAATCAGCCCCAAGTATGGAAGCCAGTCCTTGACTTACCTTAGCAACAAACGCAGGCCCGTTGTCTGACCCTATCATTATTGGGAAGCCATACCTGGGCAGGATTTCTTCTAATATTTTCTTTGCTACTATTGGTGCTGTTTCATTCTTGGTCGGGAAGGCCTCAGTTCATCCTGAAAAAGTATCTATAAACACTAGTAAATATTTATAGCCGAATTTACCGGGTTTTACCTCAGTGAAGTCTACTTCCCAGTAAGCTCCTGGTGTTGTTCCTCTTTTTTGCTGTCCTTGAGTCGTAGTGTGAGGTTGTGGGTTCTGAAGTTGACAAGCTGCACAGGCAGCTACTATCTTTTCTGTTTGGTCAGAGATGTTTTTTATTATTAATTTAGAATGTCGGAAGAGATCCTGTAGTCTCCGAGGCCCTGAATGGGTAGTATGGTGTATTCTGGTCAAGATTTCATGGCCTAATTTTCCAGGGAGGATGAGGCAGTCTTTAGAATCTCTCCACCATCCGTCTATTATTTGAGTCATGGGCAACCTGCACATCCAGGCAAGATCATCTTCTGTATATTCCGGCTGTGGGGGTAATTCTCGGGGCCCAGGGTCTGGTAACTGTACAGACAATACTTGGACAGGTTTCTGTGCTACCCGACATGCAGTCTGGTCAGCGAGGTTATTTCCTCGGGAGACTGAGTTGGTTCCTTTCTGGTGACCTGGGCAGTGTACTATGGCCAATTTTTTTGGAGCCCAGATAGCGGCCTATAAGGCCAATATTTCATCTTTGTTTTTGATGTCTTTGCCTTCTGCAGTGAGTAGTCCCCTCTCTCGGTATATTGCCCCATGTACGTGGGCAGTGGCAAAGGCATACCGGCTGTCCGTATACACAGTCATTTTCCGATTCCGTCCCATTTTTAAGGCCTGAGTTAGTGCAATTAGCTCTGCCCTCTGGGCTGAAGTCCCTGGAGGCAGAGTTTCTGCCCATATTAAGTCAGTCTCTGATGTCACCGTGGCCCCTGCGTACCTCTGTCCTTGGTGGACATAGCTGCTCCCATCAGTGAACCAGGTAATCTCCGCATCTGGTAGGGGTCTATCTTGTAGATCTTCTCTTGTCCCGTGGACCTGTGCTAAGATGTCTGCACAATCATGGAGTGGGGCACCTAGGTCAGGGTCGGGTAGTAAAGATGCTGGGTTTAGGGCTGTCGGGGGGGTGAAGGAGACTCTGAGGGGGTTCAGTAACAAGCCTTGATAATGAGTGAGTCGGGCATTGCTTAGCCATCGGTCAGGTGGCTGCTTGAGGATACCTTCTATAGCATGTGGGGTAGTGATTTGTAGTTCTTGGCCCATGGTCAGCTTATTAGCATCTTTTACCATCAGGGCAGTGGCCGCAATTATCCGGAGACAGGGTGGCCATCCGGCTGCCACTGGGTCCAGTTTTTTTGACAGATAGGCCACGGGCCGATGCCATGGGCCCAGGTATTGAGTTAACACTGCTTTGGCAACTCCTTTATTTTCATCTATGAATAGATGAAAGGGCTTGGTGAGGTCTGGAAGCCCCAGGGCGGGTGCCGATAGTAGGGCAGTTTTAAGTTGTTAGAAGGCCTGTTCGGTCTCCTCTGACCAGACAAAGGGTTGCTGTTCCTTAGTAGCCTGGTATAAGGGCTTTGCAAGCTCAGCAAACCCAGGTATCCATAGTCTACAGAACCCGGCTGAACCCAAAAATTCTCTCACCTGTCGTGGCGTCTGAGGCCTGGGAATGCGGAGGACTGTCTCTTTCCGTGCATCAGTTAGCCAGCGCCGCCCCCCTTTCAGCAAATAACCTAAGTAAATTACCTCCGGCCTGCAGATTTGAGCTTTCTTGGCTGAGGCGCGATATCCCAAGGTTCCTAGAGTGTGTAGGAGGCCTTCAGTTCCCTGGATACAGATCTCAGGCATTTCAGCGGCTATTAGAAGGTCATCGACATACTGCAGG